>NC_136594.1:22900910-23245910 GCF_910589615.1 Taurulus bubalis | reverse complement strand
AGAGAACCCCCAGACCTTATTGTGAGCAGTTTCATGTAGGAACTGTGGTTGAAAGAAAGTAGTTCCAACATTTAACGTTTAAAAAAGCAACCTCAGCATTCACTAGATTCCTGCCATTTGACTGCGCCACAAGTTAGAGCACAGTTACGCTCATTCTGGATAGTCTAGCCTCGCCACAACATTAGCACGGCATGAGCAAATCCTGCTGTTTACTCAAAACATACCCGGCGCTAGACGTGTGCCAAATGTTTAGCGTCAGCGCACAAAAACTCAGATTAGAGACGATACAAAGCCACCAGTCTCCAGGTCGCACATCGGAACGCTGGAGCGTGTCCGAGCGATGAGCCGGACAAACGCCGCACAGCTCAATAAGCAGCCATCACCTTAGAAACGGACCTTTTCTTCCTCACCATATGAAGCACAACCGGAGCTAATGGCTAACTATGCGCCATAGGAGCTAACGAGAGGCTTCCTCATTGGGGCAGGGAACATTTTCCAGGCATTATTTTGCGATTCGTGGCCCGCAAAAAAAGGTTTGTTTTTACCTCGGCCTGTATTTACGTCTCACTGATGTCCAGATAAGTCCAGATATTCCAAATAAATTTGATGACATCATCATCGTCATTGCATTCTTTTGCAATAAAAATCGTTGATATGCCCGTTGTGTCTGTGAGATACACATCTTCTTTAATTAATACTGACGGATTAGATGTGTGTCTGAATTAGTTTGATCATTAATCTGCGATCTGATATTAAACCTAATTTTAGCACCATGATCAGTCGAGTTTGACCCATTAAATACACAGAAGCCGATACATCATCAGTTTGCTCCAAGTATTGGGATTTTATATTTGTTGCTTCCATGTAGCCCCGTGGAGAAGCGAAGTAGAAGAAGCTACTGGTCCACCGCTGTCGATTCCCATGAGAGTTATTTCATTGATATCCTCAATGTTCCTCAATATAGAAACACTGGAGTTTTCTGGAGAAACAAAAAAATGCTGTTGGTTTATCTTAAGACATAAATTGGAATTATTTCAAGTTTAAGAAAAACAAAAAATAGAATGAAGTGGAATTTCCATTTTTGCTGCATTTTTCTAAATACTACAATACCCATGAGCCTCAGCTGACGTCGCTTTGGAAAAGAGGCCAAACTGAGTTTTTAGCCAATTCAGAACTCTTTGTTTTTATAGTTTTTACACAGAACCATTCCTGCTGAAGTAACACAGAATAGACCCAGAATCCCAGAGGGATGTATTATTATTATCAGGTTTCCATAATGCATACTTTTTCTCATCTTCCACTTACTGAGCGCAATTACCAGAACAGATGTTTAAGTTTAGTGATTGTATGTTGTATGTCTATGTCCACCAAAATGTGTGCGTGTATGCAGTTTTTTTTAAACAACCTTCCAAAAATAGGCAGTAGACACCTTTCCCATGCAATCGATCGATCTTCGAGAAACTTATTGAATAGTTTCCATTGATTATCAAATAGTATTTTAGCTTGAAGCGCCCATACCTATTGTTCATTCACTTCAAAGCGCATCACACATGAAAAGGGGGGGAAATGTGACATGTTTCCATCACTGCCAACAGATACCTGCAGAGTAATCTGTCCTTGGAATGAATGCCGATTGTAACCACTGAAGACACAAGCCAGATGTTAGTGGAAGTTTGTGTATTTTTGTTTTATGTCCAGGGGTAAAGGGGCTTTACAGACATGCTTCCTTAGGTTTTTGTGTCCACTGGCTTACCTTTGACTTTTTTTCAAGGATATATTTTCTAACACAGTTGCTCATCTTTTGTACTGATGATTCATGTGAGAGTGTTCAAGGCTTGGAAGCGTTCCAATTGCAGTCGCCCACCATTGTCTATGCACCAAATGAACAGGACTTTTATTTCTGGAGCGCTGGATACCTGAGATAACCCCTCCTGCTTTGATAACCAGCAAGGCTCACCATTAAAATGCAATTGGAGGGGGGATGGGGCATTGGCTGCTATTGCAACTTCCCAGCCTAGTGTTGTTCATATCAAAATGGCATGCTCTGAAGTGATCTGAATCTCCAAATGGACAACCTGTCTGCAAACACCTGACCAATTCCAGCTAACCAAGGAGTTTGACAGAATCCCCACCAGATCTGTGGTCAAAGGCCTCATCAGTGCCTCACTCGGGCATCACTGTATCTGCAGGTGTTCGACTTCTCCGGTGCTCTCCAGATGAGGAATCAGAGATTGGGCCCAAGATCAACCAGCTCGGAGACTAGTCTGGAGATGGCAAGGTTTCTTAACAGGTGAAATCAAATCAATATCCAGCTATTTGATGGATGTCTTCTATGGTTCTGTTGTGGCACAGGGGCGTTTCTAGGATTCAAAGAAAGGGGTGGCTTAGCCCCAAGGGCAGTGGCATGTTTGCAGCAATTATTTTTGGGGCCCATTTGGAGCCGCGGATATCCATTGTTTCAAACAGTTCATAGATTGCTTCAATCAAAAAGAGTGTGATTTTGCTCTGTAGTTTAGCTTGCATTCAGTATATGATAACACAAGAGACAGAAGTTCAGGTTCATAGTGAACACAACTATGATCTTTTCTCAAATAAAGAGAGATAAATCATTTTCCTGCTTAACGGATAAACTAGCTTTCATATCTGCATCACTCCCAAATTCTGTTTGCACAGAATGGACTGGACAGTGTCAACTTTTGAGTTGTTTACTTGTTTTATTATGAGCAGAAGGGAATACGATGTTGATCAAAATTTACATCTATTTTGTTGTCCGTGTAGCTTTTACATACCAGTGGTATTTTATGCTTATTTGGACACTCACAGAGATAAAGATGAACTAGTGCAGTGTCAAATATAACATTCAATGGCAAAATAAACATGAACAACAAAACAACAAAAAACACATTTCAAGTACATCTTGATTATCGAATGATAAATATTGTATGATGGGCTGAAATGGAAGGCACGCAATGCATTCACTAAACTCAAGTCAAAATAGGATTGCAATGCACAGAGAAAAATACCATCGGACTAGATCCAGGAAGCATTAGAGGCAAATAAAAAAATACACAAAAATAGCTAGTTTAGTGTTAATATAGCCTACTACAATATTCCATTTAATTTGCCTGAAGTAAACCTAAATGTAAGCAGGTAACCATCATTAACAACTACAGATGGCCACATTCTGTAACTACCTGTACTTACATTGCCTCCGTGCATCATTTACTTTGAGCTAAACTCCTCTGTATAATGTTGCTGTCGTTGACGAGAGACGTTACTTGGCAAAGTGAGAAAGCCAGCGCAGCAGCCTCCCCAAGGTCCTAGTGCCCTATAGTTAAGTATGATGATAGGCTATTGGATTGTAATTTGAAGCGGGAAAAACATGCGAACCAGAACGCACGCACATACGTAGCATTTTAGAGTTCTAAATAACTTGTGCATGTGAAAAATAATAGTTTAATTTAATGACATCACCACAATAAAAGGAGCCCCCCTAAAAGAGGCCTAACAGCCCCTGTGTGGCACCTGGTTAACTGTAATGGGTCAACTTGCCAGACAGGCATCGGTCCAAATACATGCATATGGGATTTTCTATTATACCGTAAGACCTTACAACACAGCTTATTGTGGGCTGGCAATGCCATGGAGGAATACACTTGACAGATGTCATTTCCGGAAAGACTGTTCCATAGATCTTTGGTAGTTATTTCAATAATTTACACATTAACAGTTTTTTTTCTGCCCGGACGAAGGCATTCGTTACTTTACTTCTGATATGCCATCTGGACATGGATGGCAGCGGTTCTCCACATGTCTCTCAAGCTATCCACCATTGATCCACCACAATTATTTCTGACATAATAGTGTTCCAGATCTAAGTGAAAACTGGGCTTTCAAAATGTTGTCTGGTCTGCAGACTACTGGCAGACAAGGTACTGGATCTGAACACGTTGTGAGCACAGACTGAAATGTGTCTGTAAAGCATCAAGTATTGATGAGTGACGAAAGTTGGCTTTGAATTCTTGGTCTTGGTTTTATAGTCTTGTTTACTCATAAGATCTCTCCTGATCTAAAACATCACTTTTATGTGGCTGTTTTTCTGAAGACGACATCAAACATGATGCCTTGAGAAGTTTTGCATATTTTGGTAATTGATCAAAAATAAAAAATGGGGTCTGTTTCTTTTAGATGGCCTCAAGCTAAAGTTGTGAAGTGGTCGACATGTTGAACTGTGGGCTCATGTGGTTGTGGACGTCCGCAGTGTCAGTCCGTCTGTCCCCTCATCGCGTTGGTCCAGAGTTTACCGCCAAATTACCGTCATCAAATTCGAAATGGATATTTATGTCGCCCAGGGTGATAATTCCTTGCGACCCCCTGACCTTTGACCGGTGCCGCTGTCAGGGAAAAAATGTAATCTTGACTAACATGACAAGGTATCTCTAAAAACGGATAATCAATTGGCCGTTTAGTGCTGTCACAGTGGGAGTTTTTAATCCATGTTTTAACCTCAACGATTTGGGAATGGAACTGACACAAAAATCTGACAATTAAATAATAATTACAACAATAATAATAATACACATACAGTAACTTAAGTGTTGATTTTGTGTTTATTTATTTTTGCTCAAGAAAGGGTAATTGTGTGATAAAGAATGTCCAGCCTCAGATAGAAAATTATGCTAAATGGAGATGAAAAACTAATTAATATTACCTTGTTGACAGAAAGATGTGAAATACATTATCAGGAAACCTAAAACACAGACGTAATGAGGGATATTTGTGCATGCTGAGATATTTAGCGGAGATGAACGCACTATGTACAGGTCTGAGGCCACCTTTAATGGCATACGACTGAAATTGTAACCGGCCAAATTAGGATCTGAGGGATGTTTGCAGCTATAGGCAACGTAAGGAAAGCTCAAGTTAGAGGAGACCAAATGCTGTTTCTATTATTGAAAAAGAGTATTCTTTTATGTGGTCTCCCCTCTGTCTTCCCTCCTTGTACATTATTAATGGACCTCTCAGAGCATTGGTGGAACCGTTTGACCCGTGTACTTACCAACACACACACAGTACACTGTACTTGTATGTGTATGGTGGGCTGCTCAGGCAATATTATGGCCATTAAGACCAAATGGATAGTTTAATGTAAAAGCACTGACATTTTTTGTTTGATTTTCAGGCTAATGCATCAAGAAAAGACAAACGTATTATTGGAAAGAATATTGACAATAATGATAAACAATAATAAATACCCCCCTTGATGGCGACACCAGATATATCTCTATATAATACATTGAGGAATGGGTTATGATACAATGCAATTACATCAAGTAAAGTACATCATTCAAAAAAATGCCAAAAATGGAGCGCACCATATTGTAAAAGACAGTTACAAAGAACCAACAAGTCCATCCGTACAAAGAATGCATATTGTTGAGGAGGATCTGCTGATGATTGTGTTTTTTTGAGGTATCAGTTGTACATTTCCAAACATGATCCCAGTTCAGCGGCACGTTCCGGGGTCTTTGGGTCCAGACCCGGTCCACATGCAGAGGTTTGTGAGAAGATACAGAACTTTGAGAACGGTTTTCATAATCATCCCTTTGGTTGGCCTTTAAGCACCGCATGCTTTAAGCCACGGTCTTATTTCTAGATAAAGAACAAATAATGACCCAGGTAAGTTATTGGTAATATGTGTTTCATTCAATGAGCGCAGATCATTCCCTCATATATGTTTGCTTGGCCATGTTGATGATGAATATGTTACCGTGTTGGTTTTATCGAACGTACTTCTAAAAACAGATGGAAGTCCTGAAAATTCACTTTAGAAAATAAGCCCATGTTAGGAAGAGATGCATTCTGGGAGGAGAGAAGTGCTTCTTGAAGGCTGTACATTTGGAAGCCCCAGTTTTAAAATATCTGTAGAAAATATGAATTAGATCCAAGGCATTTTTAACGGGGGCAGAAGCTGATATTTGTCTTTTGTCATTTTATGATAAAAAAAAAAAGAATTGTATGACTGAGCCATGAACATGCTGCTGGGCGTGTAATATGGGTTTAAAAATACACTGTTTCACCTGATGTCCTGAAAAGTTCCATGGAATTAGAAATAATAGTGGAAAAATTATACATAGTGTCATCATAGGTGGCTTAGGTTTCAAGGGAAATTATTTGGTCATTCAAATGTGTGCTTCCCTCTTCAGTCCCAGAGGTACAATGACAGTTTTGCTATAACACCTTTATAATAATTATATGATTTACTTCCAGTATTGTGCAAACAAAAAGAACATTTCACTTATTTTTTCATGCGGCCAGTGTATTGTAACACTGTGAATATTGTGAATTACCTGTTGATTTTAATTACAATTGAGTCCAGACAACACGGTTACTGTGTGTAAATCAGAGGTGGAGGAAGTAGCTAATCAGTAGTGTGCTTTCCCCAGTGATTAGCATTTCATTAGCAAACCCCTGGAACACAATGTAATGTGTGCCACATGCGTCTGTCCAGCACAAGTCTCACACGCTCCTATTTTTAATTATTTCCAATTCTTGTTTTAGTCACATACACTAATACATATATAATAAATATGAATTATATATATATATATATATATATATTTTAAACCTTACGAATTTTAAGACTAGTTTAAACACCTGTCTTAGATGACAAAAAAATGTATCACAGCCATTTCAATGTAAATAGTGAAGCTGAGTTTTCTCACCCTATCAATACAGTCTGACCCGTGTGTCCATGTGTGTACTTTATACTTGTTCTGGATAATGTGAATGTTGATTTTGAAATTTGGTGTTAGATGCTGTTGTTAAAGGCAATGTCCCAGCACCTTCTGTTTTCAAAAAGAAAGATTTATCCAGATTTCTGAAATAAACAGAGGTCTGTTTAAAAACTGTGAGTAATAACTAATAATTGATTATCAAAACCTTTACAATATGTTACTTTTAAACTCACCAACACAAGGGACTCACGTTTGTTAATATCATCGAGATCATATATATTTTTTCAGACTTAAATTCAGGTTTTTTGACACACAACAAAAGTTTATCCGTCACAGTTTGCCATCGTCACTAATGCATACTAATAATGTAAGGTGATCACTGTTGGCTTTTCAGGTCATTTGATCACACTATTGAAAATTACATTTGAATGAATATTAATATCAATTGGGACGTATTGAATCTTAATATACCCAATTAACACAATTTGTGGGTCAGGATTTGGGTTAACCTGTTGATAAAACACGATGGTGCGCATATGCGTGTGTAAACAGTCCGCTACGAGAACACGGTTCTCCACATACCTTCATGTTGTTCTGTTAAATAAAGACAAACTTGACCTGAAGGTCGTCCCCACTTTATTGTCTTGATTTCTTCTCTTAGTTAACGAGCTAATCACTCTTCTTAGTAACGGTCTACGATTTCTTTTCTCATCTGCTTGGTGGGCGCGTCCATTCCTCCATAGGGGTGGCCAACACCGAAGTATTTATTAAAACTATCCCACAACTCGATGTTTACTACCCACATGGGGAGCCATATGGACCTATTGTTCTGAAAAGCACGCCATGGCCCGGTTTAGCCTCAGAAAATAGGCATAATAACCGGTATTAACGGGTTATTAATGTCGCCTGCCGCGCGCCGCGCACCCCCGCCGCTCCGCCGCGGTGGGAGCGGCTGGAATAACCTTGGTGTGAGCCCAGTTGAGCGGCAGGAGAGACGAGCGAGAGAAGCTGAACGGCGCGCGGCGGCAGATCAGCGATCGCTGGGGTGAACATGGCGGAGACCGTACGCTCGCTCTTCGACTACAGGGAGACACACAGCCTGGACAGCGACGGAGAAGGCGTCAAACCGGCACCGCCGCTGCGAGGGTGAGGAGTCAGTTAGCCCGCGACGTATACAATATTGAAAAGAAAACTGCTTCATGACTGTTTTCTTCCCCAATGACAGCGAGACTCGGGTGGGTGTGCGCGCCCGTGTGTGTGTGAGAGAGTGAGGGTGTTTTTGATGGAGCCAAAGTTGTAAACACACGTTATGTGTGAAGTTAAAGTCCAGTTGGGAGTAAATGACGAGAAAACGCCGCTCGTTCGTGTCATGCTAGTTTTTACATGAAACGCTACCTTACAAAGCTGCTCCGAAGAGGTGTGTGTGCGCGCGAGCGCGAGTTCGCGTTCGTTTACGTGTGCGCGCCCCATGTATGCACTGTGTGTGTGTGTGTGTGTGTGTGTGTGTGTGTGTGTGTGTGTGTGTGTGTGTGTCTGACACTAAAATCCCCTATTGAATGTGTTTTTTAATAACATTATAAAGCGACTTTACCAAATCCGCACTATCCCAACAACAGAAACACGTGATGAGGGCCGAGCTGGGATGCGTTACTTTCTCTCAGCTAAACCCTGAAAGTTTGATAATGTTGTTTCTTAAACTGTAAATAACCCAAACAAAAGTTTTCAGGATCAAAACGTACAATGCTGCGATTCAATATGGCAAAAGTTATGAAAATGTTGGAATTAACATACTGTCAGAGCCTCCCTCTCTCTCTCTCTCTCTCTCTCTCTCTGTCTCTCTCTCACACGCTCTCTCTCTCTCTCTCTGCGCGCGCCTGTGTGTGTGCGTGTCTCTGTTAGTGCGCGCGCGGACCCGTGTGTAGTGTGCGCGCGCATACACGTGTGGTTGTGTGAGAGTGGGAGAGAAAGGCACACACACACAGGGAGGGGGAGAGAGCGTGAGAGAGAGAAAGGAGCCGCTCTGTGTGTGTGTGTGTGTGTGTGTGTGTGTGTGTGTGTGTGTGTGTGTGTGTGTGTGTGTGTGTGTGTGTGTGTGAGTGAGAGAGTGAGACAGAGAGGGAGGGGGAGTGGTGTGTTTGTGCTTCTGCGTGTGTGTGTGTGTGTGTGTGTGTGTGTGTGTGTGTGTGTGTGTGTGTGTGTGTGTGTGTGTACTAGAGCAGAGGAAGGAGGAGGGAGTGTGTGTGTGTGAGAGAGGGATGGGAGGGGGAGAGAGTGTGTGCGTGACAGAGACAGACACTGTGTGTGTGTGTGTGTGTGTGTGTGTGTGTGTGTGAGTGTGTGTGTGTGTGTGAGATGGGGAGAGGGAGGGGGAGCACAGTGTGTAAGAAGTGTGTGACAAAGAGAACAGTAGTGTGTGTGTGTGTGTGTGTGTGTGTGTGTAGCATTGAATGAGTGAGTGAGTGTGTGTGTGTGTGGTTGAGAGAATGAGTAAGTGTGTGTGTGTGTGTGTGTGTGTGTGTGTGTGTGTGTGTGTGTGTGTGTGTGTGTGTGTGTGTGTGTGTGTGTGTGTTGGGAGGACAGGGTGTGTTTGAGAGAAGGGAAAATGTGTTTTTAAATGTGTTTTTTAGAGTGTGTGTGTGTGTGTGTGTGTGTGGGAAAGAGAAACTAATAGTGTGCGTGTGGAATAAAAAGAGAGCGGGGAATAAAGGTGTGTTTACTGTAAGAGAGAGAGGGACTATGAAGGACATGTATGTGTGTGTGTGTGTACGTGAGAAGGAGCATATAAAAAGTGTATGTGTGTGTGTGTGTGTGTGTGTGAGAGAGAGAGAGACAGAGATAGAGGGGAAGTGTGTTAGAGGCACAGGGAAGGGGAGGGGAGAGTGTGTTTGCGCATACGTGTGTGTTAGGCGAGTGGGGGAGGGAATGTGTTTGTTTGTGTGTGTGTGTGTGTGTGTGTGTGTGAGTGAGAGAGTGTGAGAGAGAAAGAGAGCGAGATCGTGTGAGTGAGAGGGATGGAAGGTGTGTGTCTGTGTGAGCATGAAGGACTGTGTTTATGTGTAACCAAGTTGTGTGTAGGTTTCAGTGTGTTTAAAGGGGATGGCAGTTAAATGTGTGATGGGTAAAGAGAGAGAGAGTGTGTGTGTGTGGGTGTGTGTGTGTGTGTGGGTGTGTGGGTGTGTGTGTGATGTTTAGGATTTTTAAAATTGTGTCGGTGTGTGTGTGAGTGGTGTCTAAAAAGTAAAAAAATAAAATATAGTTTTTGGGGTGCAAGAGATGATGCTGTGGATACAATGCAGAAAGTGGGAAAGGAAAGGGTGTGTGTCTGTCTTTAAGAAACTGAGAGACGTGTGTGTGTGTGTGTGTGGTTGTGTGTGTATGTGTGTGTGGTTGTGTGTGTGTGTGTGTGTGTGTTTGTGACGAACGGAGAACGGGAGGTTGGGTGTGTGTGTGTGTCTCAAAGAGAAGAGAGAGGATGGAGGGTGTGTGTTGCAGAGAGATAGAAAGAGAGCACAGGCTGAGTGTGTGTGTATGTGTTTAAGAGAGAGAGAGTGAGAGAGGAGAAGAGAAGGGAGTGTGTGACCGAGGGTGAGTGTGAGTGTGTGTGTGTGTGTGTGTGTGTGTGTGTGTGTGCACCTAATTGCGTGTGCAAGCTTTTGAAACAGAAGGGGCGGGTGTGTGCGTGTGTGTGTGTGTGTGTGTGTGTGTGTGTGTGTGTGTGTGTGTGTGTGGGAAACTGAAAAAGAAGGCTTGGTAGCTAGTGCATATGGTGTGTGTTTCTTCGTGTGTATGTGTGTCTTTTCTGTGTTTGTGTATTTGCTCTGGAAGGAGAGGTGTGTGTGCCTGTCTGTCTCTGTTAGTGAGTGAGTGAGTGAGTGAGTGAGTGAGTGAGTGAGTGTGTGCGTGTGTGTGCGTGTGTGCGTGTGTGTTTGTTCTGCAGTCAGTAAGAGAGGGAGGGGTGCGTGTCAAGGGGGAGAGACAGACACAAGGTTTGTGTGTGTGTGTATCTGTGTGTATGTGTGTGTCTCCTAGACAAGGGCAGTGTGTTTGTGTGTGTCATACAGAGGGAAGGAGAGAGTGTTTATGCATCTACTTTGTTTATGAAAGAGGAAAGGACAGTGTGTGTGTGTGTGTGTGTGTGTGTGTGTGTGTGTGTGTGTGTGTGTGTGTGTGTGTGTGTGTGTACACATGCTCAAAGGAAAAGTATGTTGGTGCGTATGTGCACACTGTGTGTGGGTGGTATGGTATATGTGAGGGGGGGATTGGTGTGTGTCTGTATCTGTTTTATTATTGAGGTGTGTGTGTGTGTGTGTGTGTGTGTGTGTGTGTGTGTGTGTGTGTGTGTGTTGGAGAGAGTGAGAACGTTCTGCATGAAGGACGGAGTGTACATGAGGCGTATTGAGTGAATTTGTGCCTTGTGTGTGTGTGTGTGTGTTTGTGTGTAATCCAAACGTATGTTGGAGAAACAGTTGCGTGACAAGTGGTTATGTGTGTGTGTGTGTGTGTGTGTGTGTGTGTGTGTATAATGCGTGCGTGCACACGTAATATATGGCTGAGAAAGAATAATGTGTTTGATTGAACGTGTGTGTGTGTGTGTGTGTGTGCATGCGTGCGTGCACACAATATAATGGTGGAGGAAATATAGTGTACCAGATATGCATGAGTCTGAGAATCTGTAATGTGTGTGTGTGAGGGGAAAAAGTGTGTGTGTCAGAGATGGAACATGAGACTGTGGGTTTGGTTATGTGAGAGAGAGAGAGAGAGAGACAGAGAGAGAGAGAGAGAGAGAGAGTGTGTGCACACTTGAGCGAGCTTCCCCTAATGTGTGTGTGCGCATGTGAGCTTTAGAGAGGGGGGAGGGGTGTGTGCGTGCGTGCATGTGAGCTTGGCTAGAGAGAGGATATTTGTGTGTACTCTGTGTGTGTTTGCGTGCCTGTAAGCCTGAGAGGGAGGGGTGTGTGTGTGTGTGTGTGTGTGTGTGTGTGTGCGTGTGTATGAGTGCCTGTTTGCAAGCCTGTGTGTGTGTGTTTTTTCTACATGCATGTGGGCCAGATAGGGGGAGGGGTGTGTGTGTGTGTTAGTGTGTTACTGTGTGTGTGTGTGTGTGTGTGCACATGTGGACTGTACAAGCTGCGTGTGTCCGTATGTGTGCTCACGCATATGTGGGTCTTGAGTATGGACTTGTGTGTGTGTGTGTGTGTGTGCGTGCGTGTGTGTGCGTGTGTGTGTGTGTGTTTAAGCTGGAGTGAAGAAGGGAGAGAACTGTGCAGGGAGAAAAGAATGAGAGAATCGATGGAGAAGGTGAGATGGACTGAGACAGGAATGGAGGGGAGAGACTGAAGGGTCAGCTCACTGAAGAGGTGGAGGTGAGACAGATTTTGGTTGGCAGGAAAGTTCCCAGAAACCCATTGAACCAGAACTAAATATACAGACCCCCCGCCCCCCTCCAAAAAAACAGCAAAAATATAAACTCCGAGGAAAACAGTGTTTTTCTGGGAAAAGCCGGTGACCTGTCGGGATCAAGTGCTAGCTAAGCCCGTCTGTGAGAGCGTGGACAACTGTTGAAGATCTGTTTCACAACTGACTCCAGGTCTGTGCAACGATTGCATAAATGGCCGCTCGTCGCTTTAAAAAAATGCGATCGCATGATTCTCTCACAAGTTCTTATCGGAAAAGTAAAGAACATTTTTTTTTTTTTTTTTTTTAAATGAGTGTTTTTGTTGTAAATTTCACAAAAGCAACGAGTTTGATTTTTGAAAAAATATATAATTTAAGAGTTGAAAGTGTGCTTTTTGCCTGCAGTCCCGTGGCCTCCATCGTGGCCCGTGGGGGTCGCTCAGGGGTCCTGGAGAACGGCTAGGTTTTATTTGTCCGCCTATGTTTTCCCCAAAGGTTGGAAATGAGCAAAACATTCACGCTCAACCCGACTTGATTATCTTTCACCGTCGGTAAGATATTCTTATTAATATCACTGCGTTGATTTCTTGCGTTGCCTTTGAAGTACACTGGGGAAAAAAACAAGCTAATTTTGCACATTTCCTGAGTGAGTGTGTGTCGATGAGGGATGTCGGACGCCACAGAGGATGTTGCCGGTGTCTCATCAGGGCGGTTGAGCTAATATTATTATTATTATTATTTTTATTATTATTACCACGCTCACAGCGGTGTGTTGTGGGTAAACGACCACAAGTCGGCGCAGTAGCACAGAGGACAGTTGCTGGAAGTGGAGTGGCCTGCATCTCATTTGTTATCGTGTTTGATTTTATTTTCTTCCGATTTTGTATGTTCAAAGGCGAGATGTGTTGCTGGTGCAGAGGAAAAAGAGGGGAAGAAAAAAGAAAAGGAAAAAATCTGTTCTCATGTGTGAGCACAAAACACTCAGAGAGAGAGAGAGAGAGAGAGAGAGAGAGAGAGAGCGCGCGTGAGAGAGAGAGAGCGAGAGAGAGAGAGAAAGAGAGAGAGAGAGAGAGAGAGAGAGTGTGATCACGAGTCCAGATGAGAGAGGATCAATACAGAGACAGTGGTCTGGTTGATATCTCTTCTCTCTCTCTCTCTCTCTCTCTCTCTCTCTCTCTCTCCCTGTATCTCATCTTTTTCCCTTTTGCTCCCTTTTCCTTTCTTTGTCTATACTTCTTGCTTTCCTAGCCCGTTCATCTTCTTGCCCGTCTTCCTCTCCTCTTTCTTTGTTTCTCTCTTCTCTGCAGACACACACACACACACACACACACACACACACACACACGCACACACACATGCGCACGTGCACAGAGAGTAATGAACACCTCAAAATCCAAAGCACGATCTTCCTATGGCCTACTTTTTAGGAGCCTCCAATGTCACGCGAGTAAAAAATAGACTGACGGAAAAACAATACAGAGATCTGTGGCAGCAGAACGAGCCCGGGATCGGTTTGGCTCCTCCGGTCTTTTCAGTTGTATTTTTTGCCGGGGATTTACAGCCCTCCAGAGATAATCTTGCCCGGCCGTTCTGGGCTCACACAGGTGGCTGCCGTTTAACGGCACACTCCTGAGCGGCGATCGGGGTCAGAGCTCTCGACTGTGGACACCAACCCGGTCGCAGGATCCCGCGCTGGTGCGTCTTCTTTCATGCGTTTGTCTTCATGTCGTCATGGCACCCAGCTGGAGTCACTTTGTTGTTGACGGTGTGTCACTTTCTTTTCATCGTTTCATCGGATGTTATTTTCAACGATAGCACTTTAAGTCTAATAAAACTAATCTTGGAAAAGTTCCTGTTTGTACATTTGAGGTACATTTACAGAAAGCTGGTATCACTGTAACAATCTCTTTTATTTATTCTCAGAGGGGTTCTGATTTACATCACCACTCCACTAATTTTAGCCCGCAGTTTATTCGGGCAAAGTTCTTATATGGCTGATGGCATTTTCGTTTTACATTTGAGAAACCTGTTCTGAAGATTCCTCCAGGGTTTGGTCTCTTCTTGGTCTCATCTTATCAGAACTAGTATCACAAAGTAGTCACATCCAGCCATTTATGCCGTTGTGGTTGTTTTATTTTGGTTGATCAGGTTTGTTTTAGGCTGCTATAAAAAAAATGTAAATGTAGTTTTTTTAGGTGTGTGTTGACAGAGTTGCTTGAACATTTAAAAAGCGAAATAGTGGCTGAGGGCTACGAATGCACTGGAAAGATTTGTCCTAAGGTGGCCCACACGGGACAGTATTCACAGATCAGTGAAGTACATGCCATTAGGTCGAAAAGCAACAGAGGTCGCTACTCAATACTTCGCCTCTTTCTACCTTCACATTAATCTGGTGTGTGTGGAGCAAAGATGGCCAAGTCTTTCAAAATCCGTGAATTCAAGAGTCTCTTTCCCACTGAGCCGATTCACCCTCGTTCAAACCACCGGTAAGAAACGGCAAAGAGCAGTTTAAACGGTGGTCCTGTTAATGTCTGATTGTTTCTGTGGTTCTATTTTTTATTTTTCGGGGGGCGTATTGTTTGCTCAGATAGGAGGGAAACGCAGTTCATATGGATCCATCCGGTGGCCATTGGCTTATCGATCACTCTCTGACCCTTATTGACGTTCAGCTAGTGGGTCGATTGATGAAATGATAATCATGTGTGTGTGTGTGTGTGTGTGTGCTCTCTGCAGGCGCGGCTGTGGGAGGAAAAGGAAGGGGACGCCCGTGAAAGTCTTTGTCACACACACTGAGGAAGAGAGCGTGCCTGAACACAGCTTCAGCCCAGGTGTGTGTTATATCTGCACGGCATATTCTTACTGTGTGTGTGTGTGTGTGTGTGTGTGTGTGTGTATGCGCGCGCGTGCATCTGTCTGTGTGATTGGTATGGAGGTGGAGCGTGTGCAAGTGAGTGTGACCTACTTTTGTCTGTGTGTGTGTGTGTGTGTGTGCCTACGTATGTGCACCTGTGTGTGTGTGTGTGTGTAAGTGTGTGTGTGTGTGCTCCAGGAGATGAGGTGATGACCTGTGTGTGTGTGTGTGTGTGTGTGTGTCCCTGCATACTTGTATGTAATCCTTTTATACTGACTGTTGCTGTGCTCTCAGGTGATCGTAAAGAAGCAGCAGAGAATAAGCGGTCCATGCTGGACGGGCCTTTCTACAACACGGAGCCCGCTCCCCACTACTGGTGAGTGTACATTTATGTATATGTATGTGTATATATATATATATAATTTGTTATTCGCCGTGGCTAAAAGCCTGCATGCACACATGGCTGTTCTGTGAAAAATCTGCAGCACTCTTTGAGGACTGCGGATTGAGCATCACCGGCACGTAGCGCTGGCATTGGCCAGGTTGTGCTGTTTGCTCTGAACTCATTCGGCGGCGGCGCATCCCCGGCAGCAGAGGAAGCAGCGCTACGGCTAGACGAGTGTAAACACAATGGGAGTTCTGTCTTTCCTGCTCATTTACCTTCGAGCGACAAAACCCCCCAATTACAGCCGCGGCAGAATCCTGGAGGAGCATCCCAGTATCGACCTTTAACCCCACATGTGACTTATGTCCTCCTCTACATACAGTCTGCACTCACAGGGACGGATACATTGGAATGGGACACAACTGAAAGAAATAGCTGCAATTAATGATGATTTTTCGGATTGTTTAATTTACAAAAATAAAATGTGATCACTTGTTTTATCGGCAAAATTTCATTATGGGGGAAAACATATTTATTTATTTGGTTCATTTAGTTTACAACTGTAAAAATCAAAGATTTTAGATTTTACAGAGAAATATAACATCACATTTGGAATTAATAAATGTGACTTAAACAATTAATCAATTGCAATTATTGTTGTTTAAATTTCTTTCAAACTACTAATTGTTTAAACTACAAACGGATACCTAACAGCTACACAGCATCAAAAAACGAACAAACAAAAAGCACTTATGTATTGTCAGATGACGGTCGTGTATTTATTTAACTCTTCGTATCCCCCCCATCCTTCCCCTCCCAGCGGCCCAGCGGCTCACGACAAAGTCCCCGCCGGATCCAAGACCAGCTCCTGCTCGGCCTCCACGCCGGCCCCGGTTCCCGCCGCTTCCTCGGCCCCGACCCCGGCGCCGCTGCCCGCTCCTGTGCCGACGGCCTCGGCCCGGGCCCCGTCTGTGACCCCCGCCTCCACGGCTCCGGCCCCGACGGCCGGCTCGTTCCCGCCGTCCCCGAACTGCCGCATCCGGGAGGTCCACTGCGGCAGCCAGGTGCGGCTGGTCGTCATCGCCATCCGCGACATCACCAAGGGGGAGGAGATCACCGTGGACTACAGCCTCACGGAGTGGGGAGACAACTTGGTCAGTGCCTTAAACAGCTTTCTCCTTTCATGCTTTCATGTTATTTTGCCAAGTACGTTTGCACGTGCAAGGAATTTGGCATGAGTGCAATAGTGTAAGACACAATTTAAACAAACAAATTAAGTCGATTATGAAAAGTGTCAAGTGTATAATTAAGTGTCTAAGTCAGTGTTCGCTGAGGAATTAATGTCTTGCATTTGATTATTCTTGCTGCTAAATTCTAAGATGCATATAGACAAACCTGACTGACTTCCAGTGCACGGAAGTCTGAGGAAATATTGGCAGCGATCCAAAAAACAACAACTTGTTGTGGAAGTTGAATAGCAAAGGCGTCATGCAGGTTTTACGCTTGACTGTCACCGTTCACTCAGGAAGAAATGAGTTTACAAAGTAAAATGCGTCCCTCCACCAACAGAGGCCCTCAGCAGACCAGCACACAATGCAGCCGCAGGACATTGTGTCTGGGCTGAGCAGAGCTGCTCATGCGTGCTCTCGCCCCGCTGCTTAATTTCCTGGTTGAAGTTGTCACACTTTGATTGTGAAGCCTAACCCGAACCAAAACCTGATTTTAACATTTCTAATCCAAAACCAGCAGGAAACCTTCTCACTGCCTGTTTGTCCTCGGCCACTTGGTCCTCACAAGTATAGCAATACATTAAACACAGCGTGCACATCTTTGATGACTTCGGATAGGCAGCCATGTGTGTGTTCACACACTGTTGATTAGTTTCACACAATTGCTGTCTGTCACACACACACACACACACACACACACACACACACACACACACGCACACAAAAGCTAAGCAAGGCATGGGGTTACCATGGTGATGCTTGAGCTCCAGTTCCCTCTCTACCTATAGTGCTTCAGCAACAGTAACCATGGTTATTGCATGACATCTGTTCCTTTAATGGATCTCATTAGATCGGATCAATTATACTCAACAGAAAGATGACACCAGAATACGTTTAAGGAAGCGGAGGTGACAAACGTGAGAGACAAGTGGAACCACGGTTGCAAGACATATTTTAATATCCGGAATTTGGTTTAAATAAAGTTTTTTGAGGTTAATTGATCCTCAAGAAACCTGATCAATGTGCCTTACTCATGAGTAGTCGACATGTGATTTTGGAGAACATCTCTTTTCACTTCTTTTGTTTGCTTGTTAGAGATTTGGAGTCCTAATCGGCCTCAGGGGCCCACCTGACTCCTGAGTGGCAGCTGGGGCTGATTGTGACAGCAGACATTAAGTGAGCCATTTCTTAACGACCGCTTTGTGTCGCCCGCAGGGTTTCCGTGGGACCATGTCTCCAGCGCAGCACGAGTGTAACTCTGACACAGAGAACAACAACAATGTCAAAAAGGTAAGAGAAGGAACCTTTTCCCTAAAGCTGCCTTCAGACGTGAAGGTCCCGGGACAGAGGATGTCGTGTGTGTACAGGTTGTAAAGACCTCTGAGGCTAATTTGCGATTTTGGGTTCTACAAAATAAATTGAATTGAAGAGATGATAAGGTACGGCGGGGAGAAGACTGGCCTTGGATTAGTCAGCGGAAATTTCCAGCGCTGCGCCACGCCATTGGCTCTCCACATAGAAAACGACTCAAGGCACAGCAGCTTAACAGCACACAGTTAGACCTGAAAAAACTCAAGTTGTATTATTTTAAGAAGTGACAACAATTGCCAAATCTAGGCGACCCACTGCACTCTGCCTGCTCTCTAAATGGCAGACACAGACAGTTAGCGACCAGCTGGCGAACATAGCGCGGCATTTAGCAGCTGAAGAGTCCCAAAAAAACGCCGAACAGCCGAATGAGAGTGAATATTGGATTTACAATCCACACTCCAAACCAATGATATTGTTGCCAGCTGCTGGATGTTTAAACAGGCAACTATTAGCTACGAACTAGTTCACCATATCAACTTTAAATAAGATAATCCTGCAGTGTTGTTGTTGTTGTTGTTGTTTATGCTGCCCCTAAGTGGCCAACATATACAATTAGTTCAGGTTTAAGACACAATTTTCTCCAAATTCATCCAAATTCATCCAAATTCACCGTGATCTTCACTAGAATCCAAAATCTCTTATCTGTCAAATCAGTGGTTTTAAAGTGTAAAGTAAAAGAATGAATGAATAATCTCTGAATGGGCCCCGTCACATTCAGCAAATGCGTCAGATCAGCATAAACGTGACCAATGCTTATACTTAACGGCCCAATAATACCGTATGAGGCTAAGCCCCATACGTCCTGTATTATATTGCTTTCAGAGATCATAAAGGACAGTCTATAATGTTTTACAGCGCAGAATTCAGGGAGTAGAGACAAATAAGGAGTGTTGTTCATGTCGTGTCACATGACGGTCATACTGTTGTTGATAAAAGGAAGAAACGGTTCCATATAAATAAATAAAAAGTCTCGCTACAGGTTCGAGATGTTCACGTTGATATTATAGTTTTCTAAAAAAGAATCAACAGACAATTTAGAGAAATGCTGAAATCGTTACATGACTACATTTTGAATTCTATTAGCGTTTAATTTGCAGGGTCAAACAGGAGATGGTAACATCATTATGATGTGTAATTTGTTTTGGGGTTTACGAGCTCCAAATTGCTTCAAAGTAATAAAATAAACAATCCATTAGTGTAAAACCTTTTTTGACAACAGCAAAGTAATGTCACGGGTCTCTGTAAATTGTGTTTGCAGAGAAAATACAAAATGATGAACGCGTGTGTGTGTGTGTGTGTGTGTGTGTATATATATCGGCTTAACACACACATTTGCAACAACAAAAAATATGAATACTGCAAAAACATCTCTCTGGACAGCGGATGACATGTTCTGTTTTTTTCTCCCACTCTGTCACTGTCTCTTATTTCCAGGAGGATGAGCCTCTCTCCCTGACAGCCCAGCAGCAGCAGCGGCAGCAGCAGGAGTACGTCACCCCCTCCTGGTCGCTCTCTCCCTCCTCCTCCCCCATCTCCCACTCTGACGCCAGTGACTCAGACGCCGGAGACGAAGACAACGCCAGCCCCCGGGGGCGGGCGCTACGCCGGCGCAAGAAGCGGCGCGGCGCTCATTTAAAGAAGAAGACCCCCCACCGGACCCCGCCCGGGCGGCCGCCGTCGGTCCACCACGCCGGCAATGCTCTTCACCACCGTCCGCTCCCTTCATCCCACCCAGCAGCGCAGTCCTCCCCTCCCTGCTCCTCCTCCTCTTCAGCCAAGGCCGCGTTCAAAGCTCCGGCTCCGCTGGGCTCCATCACCAAAGACGAGGGCGGCATGAATATCCCCAGAGGAGGAGTGTCCATAGACTCCATGCGCCAAACCTGTGAGCACTGTGGACGCCACTTCCGCTCCCTGGGTCGCCACCTGGATAAGCACCACTCCCACCAGCCGGAGGTGTGCTCGGCCCTGGTGGAGCGCTACACGCAGATGCCCCGCCTGCACGCGCCGGGCCCGAACCCTGCCACCGCGCTCGCTCTGCAGCACTCCAAGGCCTCGCAGGGCCCAGATCTCACACAGCTCGGCGTCCAGGACCTCTCCATGCCCTCGCCCACTCTCACAGCAGCCAACCAATCCCTCGCCTCCTCTGGAAGAAACCCCGCCCCGTCGGTGCTGACTCCCCCGCGAGGACAGAACGCAGTGCCGGTGTCGGTGCTGAAGCGAAGCCCGGCTCCCTTGTGCCCGCCGCAGTCCAGGAAGGGAGCGCCGGTGAGGATAAAGACAGAGCGGCCGGGGGAGGACGAGGAGAACGAAGACGATGTGGAGGTCGTGGAGGTGAAGAGGCCCAAAGAGGAGGAGGATGTTGAGGTGGTGTGCTCTCAACCCTTCAGCAACATGCTGGCCAAAGAGATGGAGCTGCCAAAAGTGGAGGAAAATGAGGAGGACGAGGAAGAGGAGGACGAGGATGAGGAGAATGGAGTGATGGAGGTGGACGATGAAAGTGGGGCAGAGGATAAGGAAAAGGACTTGCTGAGGTAACTTGTGGTCTTTGCCTGCGTTGTGAGTACATTCGAGATTAGGGCTGCAGCTAATGACTATTCTTATTGCTGATTCATCATTTTGACAGAAAACTATTTTGTCCAAAACCCGAAGACAAAACAAAATAAAGCACGCCTATTTGTAGAATACATTTCAGTGTTGCTACATCGGACGCCTGTGATCCAAACATTTCCAATAACTCCAGAGAGTTAAAGTAAAAAAAAATCAACATTTGTGTAAAGATAGATGTGATCATTTCCGAAATTCACAAAATGATTTTTTATCTAACGAAATATTCAATCCATATTTGTTGGAGTACAGCCTTTCAAAAACAACATTTCAAAACTCCCGCTTGCCTCGTGGACGCACGCTGATGAGTTACAGATCAGCTACACATTCATAAAAGAACAAAGACTCTTTCATAGAAGGATTTGCGCTCCGAGGGGATTATTTCCGCCCGACATCATGTCAGGTGTCTGCTCGCTTCTCTCTCGGCGCGGAAAAATCCAAACGGTTGGCGTCATTTATCAGATTCAGATTATTTATATCGAGTTATATATCCCTTGGGCCCGTATCTTTTTTTTAAATAGATCATCAGTGAGTTTTCTTGCCGGATTCGCTTGAGGTGAAACAATGAATCCGGCAGACGGGAAAAACTACGGCTGCAGATGGCGAGTCGGCCGCTTAGCTGCATGTGTCCAGCTGTGTCGCTCCAAGAGCAGATGAAAATAATTAAAAGATGAGAACCGCTGCGTCTCTTCTGTTTAGCCACCGATCAAGCCAACAAATACCGGCCGATCGATCGGAGCGGCCTCAGTTTACCATCGTGTATGACAAAGAAAAGCATGATTATTATCACAGAAAAGAATCGGCAGATTAATGAATTACTCAAATTCAATTCACTAATTAGTTGCAGCCCCAAAACAAACAAAGCAAATATAGCGACTGAACACAAAGATTCCATCTCAATGTTCCCCCAAGGTGCAGTTTGATTGCAGGAAACTACCTCTATGTTAGCTGGAGCTAATATGATCCGAATGACTAAAGTAACCCGTTGCTCTCTCCCTCTCCTTTCAGCGGCTCGGGGCGTCACCACATGCTGCCCCTCCTCTCGTCCCTGTCCTCCCTGGTGCTGTACCTTCGCCGGCTGCAGCACTCGGCCTTCCTGTCCCTCTCTCGGCAGCTCCAGTCGGCCGAGGCCTGGCGCCTCCTCTGCCACTCCAGCCTGGCTCTGCTCATCCTGTACAACCGGCGGCGCGAGTGCGAGGTCTCCAAGCTGTCCATCGCCGAGTACCGCTCTCGCATCACCCCCCAGTGCCCCGTTCCCGTCCCGCCCGGCGCCCCGCCGGCTCTCACTCCGCTGGAGGCCTCCCTGTCCCCGTTCGAGCGCCTGGTGCTCCCCCACCTGCCCCGAGTCGGGGTCCAGGGCAAACGTGGACGCGTGCAGCCGCTCATCCTGCCGCCTCACTGCGAGCCGTGCCTGGAGCTCCTCCTGGAGACGCGGCAGGACGTGGGAGTGGACCCGGCGAACCCATACGTCTTCGCCCGGCCCTACCACTCCCCCGCCACGCCGCTGCGAGGCACCGACCTCCTCCGCAGCTTGGCGCGCTCGAGCGGCACCCGCAACCCCCGCGCCCTGACCCAGACCCGGGTTCGCCGGCAGGTGGCCATCCTGACCCAGCTGCTGCTGCTGGGAGAAGGGGAGGAGCCCGGGCAGCCCGGGGGCAGCGCGGTGGAGAGGCTGGAGCACTTCCTGGAGAGGGAGTACCACGTGACGCAGAACTGTGCCGGTATTGGCCAAGACCCGGGCCTGATGGGCCGGGTGGGCCGAGTGGTGCTCTGCGGGGAGCGGGATGGAGTGCTGTTCAGAGGAATGAGCCTGAACCACATCTGCCTGGAACTGGATGGTGAGAATGAACGAGTGTCGTCTGTTAACCAGCTGCTGTGTCGCCAGACACCCCATGGCTGGAAAAGGGTCACGACCCTTCTTCCAGTTTTTTGCTTGAACGTCAGACTAATTCAGTTCTCCTCTCTCTGTACCTTTCTCGCCTCCTCTTTCCAGTGATGTCGGGAAACTCTGCCGACTCCTACTCAGAGGGAGAGTCCGACGGGGAGCAGGGGAAGGAGAAGTCGGAGGCGCCGGCCCCCGCTCCGGCTCCGCCTCCGGCTCCGATCCCCACACCCACCCTGCTGTATGTGCGGAAGGGCAAGAACAACGGGCGGGTGGGGCGACCCAAGAAGCTCAAGAACCTGCAGCAAACCGCTCCGCCTTCTCTTCAACCTCCTACTGCGAACCGCAGGAGAGGCTCAGGTCAGCCCAAATCAGGTTTGTTACAAGTAGAAGTGTGATTGCCTGATTTCACAAAACTGGAAGACGAATGAATAAAATTGTGCAGGTGAGATTTTTAAAAAAAGGTGCGTTGCTCGTGCTTTCAGTCGGCCGAGACTTTCCCCTGCGTACTCTTTTCGACCCTCTCCACATCAGGCTCTGGAGATTCATTCGATCAGTTCAGTCGAAGGCCGTGATGAGTGTAGAGCATAAGTTTTGTCTTTGAGCTTCTCAGACTGGAACATTATTGCAGTATTATAGGTCTACTATTGAAGATGCATAAAATATAATACAACAATAAAAAGCATGTTTAGTCGAAAATGTTGAAAAATGGACATTACAATTCTTTTAGGTGACATTTCTTTGTCCAAACAGCACAGAATCAGACATTGAACTCACTGTCGTCGAAGGCAAAGAAGCAAACATTTACACTTTTTGTTCATTTATTTTAGATCAACTATTCAATGAATTGACTCATCGTTCAAATTGATAGATTACAAACAGTATAGGACACACACATACACACACACACACGTACGCACACACACTCTCTCTTTACCCATCACACATTTAACTGCCATCCCCTTTAAACACACTGAAACCTACACACAACTTGGTTACATGTAAACACAGTCCTTCATACACACACACACACACACACACACACGCACACACACAGAAGAGAGGACTGCTAGTGACTTGTGTTTGATTGAAAATGACCCAGATCTAATTGGAAGCGGCCTAGATCTTCATCAATCAGCAGGATGAGTTGTAACTGTGTCATTTAAATGTCAACAGTAGAAAAGATTTCCATCCCTTGTTCTGATTTGGATATGAAACACAGCCGGGGCTCGCTCGCTTTCTGG
Organism: Taurulus bubalis; assembly: GCF_910589615.1. NCBI lineage: Eukaryota > Metazoa > Chordata > Actinopteri > Perciformes > Cottidae > Taurulus > Taurulus bubalis. The sequence goes on along the minus strand of NC_136594.1, from coordinate 23,222,213 downwards.
CTTGAGGGCAAACTAACCTGAACTACAGGCGGCCAAAAACAAAACTCAAAGCATGTGTGGAACATTTTCTTACATCGCAACCACTGAATTTATAGTAATAGCTCACATTTACTTACGCTTGGCGTTCATGCTCTTAATGTGTCGTGCGCTGCGTTATTCTCCCAAACACCAGAGGGCGAACAAACAAAATTAACTGTGAGGAATCAAAAAGACAACGAGTGAAACTCAGAGATGAACACAGACTGTTGGTGTAAGTCATAAACTAACCTCCACTATGACGAGGAGGGATGCTACTTATCTGTAAGCTCACATAATAATAAGCTATTTTATTGTCTTTTTACAAGCCCTTTTAATAAACAAGTCCAGTCATAAATATATTATATAGCAAGGTTGAATATCATGTAAACTATTGGATTTGGCTGCAAAATATTTACTCGGATGTCGATTTTTAACAGCTCCTGACGCTAAAGCATTTAAAACCCAATCGGCCTCCGACATGTGGAAGACGGTGAGAGCGAGACGAGCTGGTGAAACGCCCACTCATCCCTCCTTTTCCCGTTTGCAGGAAAGCGCGGCGTCCTGAAGCGGCCCTGGTCGGAGGCGGAGCGCGCGGCGGTGGAGGAGCACCTGAACCACAACATCGCCGAGCTCCGCGTGCCCGCCAAGGCCGACTGCGAGCGCTGCCTGCAGCAGTGCCCCCTGCTGGTCAGCAACCACCGCGACTGGAGGGCCATCAAGTTCTACTGCCACAATCGCATCCAGCTGCTGAAGAAGAACCAGCGGCGGGAGAACGAGCCCCTGCCGCTCATCGTCTGCTGAAGAGGGAGGGGGGAGTGTTCGGGGGAGGGAGGGAGGGAGGGGTGCAGGTAATCAGAGCAGATTCTCAAATGGTACCCAGCTGCCCAGGAAGCGCACTAGTTTTGAGATGACGGTCCTAAATTTCACTCTTCTGTTAGTTTGTATTCTAATTTCGACACCTGATGGTCAGTTTCGTTTTGAGCCGAACAACAACAACGGAAACCTGAATTTGTTTTATATTTTTTTTTTTTTGCTGCTCTACTTTAAAGGTCTTAAAGAAAATGACACTATAGAGTCTTGATGGTGCTCCTGGTTCGAGGAGGCCGCAGTGCAATCCTTATCTAAAGCAGCGCCCTTGGACGGAGGCCGTTTGAGACATGCCTGAGGGAGGCGGGTTCAGAGACCACGGCACGGGCCGCAGCCTTTGTTGTGTTGTATATGGACTTTTTTTTTCTTCTTCTCTCCTTCCAAAAAGGACACACTAAACTGAAATGTACACGAGGAGGGCGGTGGATTCCTCCAGTGTTGTTGAACGTCGTGAAGTAGCGTCAGTGTTTTATGGAGACTTCAATAGGACAGACTTTCCTTTCTAGCGGCTATATAATTAGGGTAGGCCTAACTACTTCTAACCTAGAAGAATAACCAGATATTTCACGCAAGCTAGTTCGTCTTTTTCATACTGCTGACCGTGCAATTCTGACAATGGTTTTGCTATATATTCGGACCATCATATTTACATGTACGGTACTAGGTGAGGACTTTAGTTTAAAGTGTTTAACACGAGATTACGATGGAGAGTTTCTTCTCTTTTTTTTTTTTTAAACTCCAGAGTGTGGGTTTCATGTGAGAGACAATGAAAAGGTCGCAGAATGTAGTGAAGTTCCTTTGGGATACCTAAGATGTTTAGTTAAGACACAGAAACATGAGAACGGTTCCGGAAACGCGGTTGGACCCAAGAAGTCAACAACTTGGGTCTTGTTTCCTTTTGTTGTTGTTTCTGCCTGTTGCGCATTTGTTATTCAAAGCATTAAAAAGAAAAAAAAGAAGTGCTGTAGGCCAATGAGCAGAATATCACTTTATATGTGGAGAGGAGACTTCCCTTGGTTGTGTTGCAAAGTTTCTTAAAAAGTGGGCATTTATCAGAGACGTGGTGGTTCCGTTAGTTTCCACGTTTGTTGCCACGTTTGTTGCCACGTTTGTTGCCACGTTAGTTGCGTTGTCTGTGTTGTCTTTGCCCGTTGGCTAGAGCTCCTCCTGTCCGGCCACACTACACGCAGCTCCACCGGACTAAAACCTCCATGAAACCTCAAGACAGATTACTTGAAGTTATTTAAAACGTTTTTTGCAGAATCTTTATGTTCTCTCTTGCTCTAGCCGTGCCAGTTACATTGTACATAACAAATATATTATCAATATGGCTAACTGGTTGTTTGTGCTAGACTATATGTAGCCTTCTCTTTTTTTCATTTTTGTTCTTTTTCATTTCTGAGCTATTGCTATCTGTAAATAAGCCTGTTTGTAAATACTCATCAGAGAAACGAAGAAAAAACACAATGTATGACATGCCTTGGTTATTGTGTTATGTTTTTTCTTTTTTTTATAAGTCTTATAAAAATGTAAAGCTCCATGATTGTGTTGTGGTTTTTCCTTCAATGCTCCGTTTTCACCGAAAGTGAAACGGTTTTCTCCGTCGAAAACGTTTTTGTCATGTATTACGTAATTGTTTAGGATTGATGTTATTGGAGGGGGAGGGGGACCAGAAACCCAGAATGCATTCTGTCTCCCACGTGCAGTTCACTGTCAACGACACTAGATGGAGCTGTTGGTTCATGAATCATAAACCGTTCTCAGAAATCAAAGGTTCTGAGGATGCAGATTTCTCCTCTGGTGACACATCAGTTCAAGTATTTCTTCTTTCTGGATGAAAGACCCAACATGAAGGCGCCATCACAACTACACAACAAACAAGTCTCCAACTTCATTGGACAACGCAGCCTTTGTGTAGAGTGATGTGGAGCCGTAGTAGATCGGGCACATCCTTTGAGACCTCGGGGAACAACAATACATTTTATTAGGCCTTATTTAACCTCGTTTCACTTGAGGGTCATTTGTTGCTTGTCAGGAGAAAACCAGCCCCCGTAAACTAATGTCAAGCCACATCCACGCTTCCCCCACGCCCTGCTCTCCTAGAAGAGACAGCGCCATGCCGCTTAGTGCCGCGTCACGATGCGACCACGGTGACATCATCGGCTACAGAAGCTGCCAGGACTTGCGTCTGTATTTCACAGTTAGACCCCAGTGAAGGCTTTCTCAGAGGTTAATTAGCCACGCATTACAACAGCACTGTACCGCACGCTAATGTGATGTAATGTAATAGTTTATTTCCCACAGTTAGATCTTTATTAGACTTGTGTTGAGGCCTGTTAACCTCATGACCTCTTCTCCAAAAAGGCTCCCCAAAATGAAGAGAATAATCAAAAGAAAGGTAACGTTTGTGAGATTTCTGCAGATATGAAAGCATACGTTGTATATATTTGTTACCGAGTGTGTGTAAATGAAAACAATTAAAACAGTTTTTCCAAACAAAACTGTATGCTTTTATAAGGCGTAACGGACGGGGGGAAACAGTACAATCCGACAACGGGACAGGAGACACACAGGGTTTAAATACAAGAGGAGGGTAACGAGGAACAGGTGGAAACAATGAGGGCAGTACAGGTGAAAGGAATACACAATCAGGGAACAGGGCAGACAGACAATCACAGACAATCACAGACAATCACAGGGACAGGAAGTTCAGAAACACAGAGGACACACAAGACAAGGACTTCACAATAAGACAGGACACCAAACAAACCAACATCATAACAACATGAACACAACTTGTGCACAGACTAATGCTAACTCATTCAGTAGAGGCTTGTTGAGAAAGGAATCTTCAAATTGGCCATTTGGGTACATATGGATACCATCTGTGCCATCTGAAATGCTCTCAGGCATCTAATTTAATTAAATGTACATGCCATGTGGGTCAGTGGTAGAGCGGGATCGCCCTTCAATCAGAGGATCGGGGGTTCGATCCGCTAGTAAATTTTCGATGTGTGTTAAGACACTTAACCCAAAAATTGCAGCATATGAATGGTAAGACAGTTCTTATGGGCAGGTGACACCTTTTATGAGGGTTTTAATGAGACTACTCCATTCACAACCATTAAGTTCATTTACCATTTACTGTAAATATTAATCCCATTGTTTTCAGCTTTGTTTTAAAATAAATATATCAATCAGACCCGTATTCATGTTCCCATTCAGAGAAAACCAGAACCCTTTGGTCTATGTGGAGTACTCTGGACTTATTCAAGCTCAATGCCTGGAGAATTAGTGCAGTAGCACACGTCTTCCAGCTGATGGAGACATCAACTGTGTTTTCACATGCAAGTCTGCAGACGAGGCTCTCTCTGGAAACATGGTGGAATCGACCCAAAGAGGATTCAGAGGCATTGGCGTGGCCATTAGCCGCGTTGATATGACACGAGTTAGGAACACATGTCGGACGCGGTTTATGTTTATGGCTGTATGAAGCGAAGATTATTTATTATCTTCTTCGGCTGATGGTTCAGTCAATTTTGGGTCATAGAGTGATAAGACTTATGCCGCTAGAATCTGTGGTGTCCCAGCTTTCACAATGCCTTATTTGTGTGGATAGCATGAAGTAGCAAAATCGCTAACAATAATATGCGCGTATGCACCATGAGCGTGTTTTTGCTGTGCAGTTTGATTTCGGTAAAACTGTTTTTTAGCCGTGCCTCTTCCCATTATGTGGGTATGCAGAATGAATATATTGCTATAAGTTTATCATGTAAGGAACCGGGTTAAAGAGGTATTCATTAAGTAACAGTATCAGCAGCAGTTGCAGTAGTAGTTGTGGTAGAATCAGGAGGAGCGGTAGTAGTACTTGCAGTAGTAACAGCTGCAGCAGTAATGGTAGTAGTAGTAGTAGTAGTAGTAGTAGTAGTAGTATCAATATTAGCAGTAGCAGCAGGTATAGTAGACACCTGCTGCAGTAAAACAGTATACAGTAACAGTATAATAGTAATAGTATCAGTAGTAAGATGAGTATCAACAACAGCATTCAGAGTATTTGTAGTAGTAGTAGTAGTAGTAGTAGTAGTAGTAGTAGTAGTAGCAGTAGCAGTAGTATGTGTAGTAGCAACAATAACAATGTGGAGGAGAGCAACCATGTTGTTGACACAACACACACATTTCACACAATGTTGTTCATGAAGGGTTCCTTACTCCTGCTGTGGTTAAGTTAGCCGCTATACCTGGATCTGGATCCGCCTCCTCTTCCTCTTCTTCCTCCTCATTTCTTCTTCACACGTGTTTAATATGCACAACTGTAACGCTCCGACGCCTCGGTGCTCTGGCTCACACTGCACGTCTTCAGTCAAGTAACAACGGGCAAAGCGTTACCAGCGCTAACATTAGCTTGCATTAGCTAGCATTAGCACAAGTAGGACAGTGAACCTCTAAACTGACGTGTTTTATTTAACAAAGTGAACAATTATACTTAATGCACAGAACCCAAAGGAAGCTCCAATAATCTGGAAAAATCATACACAAAAATGTAAATGAGACGATGATGAAACAACGTAGACGACGTATGTAAGGATTTATTCAATTGCTTTACTCTGGTTTACAATATACTTATTCATTTAGTCTTTGTATATTCGTACATACATTTTCTCAGGTTTTACATGTCTTTAATTAGTGTTGGCCATTTTAGATCTGTGTACCGTTCACATCAAAGTGTTTCCAGTAAAAAGCCTGTATTTCTAATCTCCACAGCAGGGTTTAGTTTATACGCTGTGCAGTATCACACAGACACACACATGCAGTGCTACCTAATGCCGGGCTTTAAAAGGGATTCAAGGGAACATCCCCACGGTTTAGTGGTTTTGGTGAATACAGTCACTCCCGGGGACCACAGCGGCCTCCGGAGCTCTGCAAACATGACTCTGAGATAGTACACGTTCAATTTAATATCTGCTTTGTCATTCGCAAGTTCAATGCAGTTTCAATATCAGTATGGGGACGGAACAACAGGATGCGAACCACTTTGTTTTCCACAGTGCTCTCCTCCTCTCCCTCTCACAGATAGACGGACCAGTAGACAACATTGAAGAAGAGGAAGGAGAAGGGGAAGAGGGCCCGGGCGTAGAGGTCGACGCGCTTGGCGGCAGCAGGGATGACGGCCTTGGGCGGCGCTGGTTTCTTGTTGGCTTTGTTCTGGGACTTGAGGCCCCCCAACACCTCAACCACTTTACCGTAACAGTCAAAGTTTGAAAGCTCAAAGTCTCGGGGGAGGGATCCCACGATGCTGAAGTCGTTGGCGCGAAGGTCCGACTTGGACGTGCAAACTTTCTTACAGCGAGTTTCTACCACCTGGTCAGAGACAGAGACGGACACTGAGTCAGACCATTTGATAATGTCACTTTATGGATGATTATCATTGTTATTCTACATTAAGGATTGCCAATGTGTGTGCTTATGCAATGTCTTTGTTTATGGGTATGACGCTGCATTCCTAACGACTCACAAAGTCTCAGCATTGATTAAGGGACAGCTTGTTTTGTAAACTAAATAGGCTTAGAAAGGAGACGGCAGTCATTAACATGTGGAGCTTGGGCTCTTGCTCAATGCCATTCTGACTCGTTTACTCTTGTTACAAGTTTCCTATTATTCTAAATGAGCCTGTTTTTTTGTACATGACATTTAATTTACTCTGTTGATAATAATATCATCCTTCACATGTGATGCCACAACCATAAATTATGTAAGCGACAGAAATATATTCATGCTCGCTGCTGGCCTCCTCTGCTGCTCTCCTTCAGGATTCTTCCTTTATTATTAGCTAAAGGTTTTTTAGGGGGGAGGTTTTCCTGTTCCCATGTGAGGGTCCTGGGAGTCGTGTGTTGTAACATTTAAAGCCCCCTGAGGAAAAGTGTGATTTTAAGCTCTTTAGTTGAGTTGCTGGTCCACACGGCCGAGTGGTGTTTACCTGCAGAGTGTTGACATGTATGGGCGTTCCACCGGTCCCATTCACTGTGTTGTTGGCTTTACTTGCAGCCTTTCCTTCTTTCTCTTGCAACGCTCTCTCTTTCTCGGCCATTTTGGTTTTCTCCTCCTCAATCCGCTTGGGACTGTTCAGCATCACCTAGAGAAGAGAGAGAGAGAGAGAGAGAGAGAGAGAGAGAGAGAGAGAGAGAGAGAAAGAGAGAGAGAGAGAGAGATAGAGAGAGAGATAGAGAGAGAGAGAGAGAGAGTGGATTTTGTGAATTTCGCGGGCACAGCTTGCTTTCAGAGATACTGATAACCTTTTAAATGTCCAATCACTTGATGTCCAAAAGCTTTTCCTCCACTCTGAGTGTGTGTCTGTGTGTGTGTGTGTGTGTGTGTGTGTGTGTGTGTGTGTGTGTGTGTGTGTCTTTCTGCACTGTCATCCCCTCCAAGCAGGAGCCTCCTGCTGACGCTGAGCCCTCGGAGCATAACCACAATAACACAATTATATTTCTTCCAGATTTTTTAAGGTGATGACATCATAAAATAAGATGAGAGACTTCCAAAGCTTCATTCGAAAACTGCAAAAGAAACTTTAAATATTTTTTTTAAAAGAACTTCTGCACAGCCCTAATTTCGACTGATTTCATCATTATTTTCTGTATTATTCAGTACATTTGTGTGGACCTTCGATAACAGACCTCTTTAACAATCATACCGTTTTACATACTGAGTTGTTCAACTTTGTGTAGTGTAATAATCATCCGTGCCTCGTTGTACATTCGGCAAACGCAGGACCCATTAAGTTACTTCTGTCTTTGTGCAAAACCAGTTGTCCGTTTGACTTGTTGTGTCGGTACCAATACATGCTCGATTCTTCTTCCATCATCCGAGACTCTTTAACCCCAGTGATGGAGGTGGAGATGTCCTGTGTGTGTTTAGTTATGTGTTTGAGTGTAAGAACTGACCTGCACCACAGCGTATTCCACCAGTGATGAAAAGCCAAAAAGTAGACAGGCAATGAGCCAGATATCGATGGCTTTTACGTAGGAAACCTTTGGCAGCTCGGTCGCCAAAAGCATACTCTCACTGGACAGAGAGAGAACCGACAAGATACCTGGAACACACACACACACATGTTGGGATGATGTCAACATGTAATTTACCATCAGCTAGATTGTGAGATAGCGGGACAAAGGAAGTGTGTGTCGATGAATCGATGGATTTGTGGCTCAATAGGATCCCTGATGAGGGCGGAGTTCAGAAAATCAATAATGAATTAAATGTTTTCTCGATTAGAACTCATTCTATTGGGGAGTGTGTGTTAGAAATGGGACATTGTAATCTGCTGTGAAGACTAGTATCAACTATTTAAGTGTGGGTCATTTCCACACACCACAAAGTCTGAAGTGAATACTGTAAGATGAACCTGAAGACGGTGCACAGAGAATAAATCTATTTCTTGATGCGCCCTTTAAGATCGCTGCAATACACCTCTAATACGCCTCGATGTTCGTATCTGACGCGCAATAACAGTTTAAAAAGCGAGGAAACAATGTGCAACGTATCACTTTAGTCTGTAAAAACTATTCCCCCCTCGTGCTCCGACGGGGATGGAAGAGGTAAAAACAAACATTCATTTATTTACTGTGCGTACACACAACGTACACACAACGCGTGCGCCGCCTCCCACACAAAAGTTGTCATCGAGACGACACACCTCCCCTGAAGAATTCCTCGTCATCCTCCCGGTAGTTGCCGCCATTCTCCCCAGAGAACCGTTCATTTCTATGCATCAACATCTCCCTCTATTTTCTTTTTTTCTTCTCCAATCTTCACTCGTCTCGACAGATGAATAGATGAATCCAGCAAAACGCAGCATGTGACTACAGCATGCGAACAATTTGGAGTTCATCTTCAAAATTCTGCCATTAAACGCTCATCCGCACTTTATAAAACGGGCAGCAGAATCTGTTCTGGAATAGCATCCTGATGAAGTGTGGCCAGCGTCACTTGCATCTGTGATTGACAGCATAATAAAGTCAAATCCATCAGTAACTCACTGCCGTTAGTCTATGTCTGAAAGGGGCTTACGTTGTGCCCAGGAATAGAGTGGCTGTAATGCAGAAGGGAAATTGGCAAACATCCACTCAAACGTTAAGTCTCCCAGCCCTGACAGAAGAAGAGATTAGGTTCTGCCTTTGACAACCAGTAAACGACGCTTGGACAATCTCTGCACACTTTAGCCTGGATTTCTCTTGTCTTTACCTTTCATTACCTTTGTCTCCTTTGTCCACAAAGACAAGATGACAATCCATTTGACAGGCAACACAGACACGTAGTTCTTTTTTACGAGGGCCCGAGCTGTCAGAGTTACCACGGAGCTCACACGGTCACTTACTGCACTCCCTGAATAAATATTATCTTCAAAAGACAAATCCAGGATGTCGAACGGGTTCAGCGGCAAAACAAACGATTGAAAAGATGAACCGAGAAGCTAAAGCCTACAGATCCGCGTGAAGTGAACCATCACATCACGACATGAAGGAACAGTGTTCCTGTAAAGCCCGGTACGTCAGTATTCACTGTTACGATCATTAAAAAGCCAAAGCAACATTTTTATTCATTTGTGCTAATGCTAGTTAATGATGCGCTAACATGCTCCGCTAATGTTAGCTCCCCAGCTTTATACGTAATAACATTACGTTTTAGAAATGTACATCTTTGATATAAACGGGTATCACTATTTAACAACGTTTACTATCTTGAAATTCTGAAAACCCGTCTGAAAATTATGAATATCTGAAACAAATCCATGGTCAGAACGGATCCTTGCTACACTGTGATTAGGTTCGGTTAGCAACGCTGTCTCCAACCAGCTAAATGTGTGGATCTTTGTCTTCAGGGTCCTTTTTATTCCTGCTGGGTTTTCTTTCCTCTCTCCACTGGCTTGTTGTGTTAACTCCTGTATTCAAGTGCAAGTTTTATTTTTATAAATATATTTTCAGTGTTAATCTTATTTATTAACTGAAAGAAAACCCTATAGTCAGGACTGCCCAGTTATAATCCACAGAGTGGTTTTCCTTGAGGTGGTTTTGCTCAAGTCTAAAAATAAGGACACATTTATGACCGAGCTGTGCAGGTGATCCATCATGGGATCAGATGGTTTCCTCTAGAGATCTGAGGAAGTAGAATAAAATAGATTCTATCCTAATTGGAGCATGCATCTGTTGAAGAATGGAGTACTTTGCATAGTGAACATGAATTATCAACCTGACTACATGAGAGTTTAAGTCCCTCTGTATGAGGTCTATCCAGTGGAGATACACCTCCCTCAATTCTCAGATGAAGAAAGGACAGTGATACATCTGGCAGAAAACCCCAAAACATAGACAGTGGCAGATTTATGTTGGGTTCACCTCCCTGTGAGTGTGCGTAACTTCGGTAAATAATTAAATGTTGCATACTTGAAAGCAAATTGATGCGAATCCAGCATGTGAAATGTACATTTGTGGTTCTCACCCAATGGCACCCTCGCAGCTGAGGCATCAGGGTTGATCCAGAACGCTAACCAGGACAAAACGACGATCAACAGAGTTGGTGCGTAAACTCCCATCAAGTAGAAACCAACCTGCCGACGCAACGTAAAGATCACTTCAATGCAGGTGTAGTACCCTGGAAACAGACAGAGGACAACCATTTGTATAGTTTTTTGTAAGGATACAGCACACTTTGTCTTCACTCTCACAAAAAAGGCTTGGTTTCTACTGTGTAAAAACCCCCACAATTCTTCTTCTTTTTTTATAATGTTGAAATTTTGAGTGCTTTCACAACTAACCTGCTTGGTTTGGATTTAAGTGAACTCTTGTTTGTCTGTTTGGTTTGGGTCTTTCAGGCTGGAGTTAGTTTTGTCATTTTAAGGGATTTGTTGTAAGATGAATTCACCATCACAATGCATTCAATGTTGCCAGACGTATATTTAAGGCAGGGCTCAAACTGCCGGCCCCCGGGCCATTTACAGGCCCCGCTCCCTACAGTCCACTACAAAATGCCCAAATGATTATATTATCTGATTATATTATCTATTATTTAATTTAATTACTTTTGTTGTTGTTTCATAGAAATTCAAACTACAACCTCAATATGCAATATGTTTGGCTGCGAACAACAAAGTGGATGATGAACAGACAGTTTGAAGATAGATGGACATTGGGCTTTTTTTTTATGGAGTTCAATGGAAAGGCCACTTGACTTATATGCAAAGAAAAAGTAGCTGTTTTAAAGGAATATAATCTCAAGCGCCATCACTCGACTAAACATGGAGAACAGTATGAGAAGCCTCTAGGAGACGAGCCACGCTGCTTCAGAAAGGACTTCCGTCTCAGCAAAGTCTTTTTCATGAGGCCGAGAAGGATGCTGATGCTGCGGTTGAGGCGATGTGTGTGGTGACTGAGTTAATCGGCAAAGCAGGAAAGCCGCTCACCGAAGGGCAGTTTCTGAATGATTGTCGTGTCGCTGATATTCTGTGTCCAGAAAAGAGGAGCTTGTTCAGCAATATCTCTCTATCGGTCACACACAGTGGCCGAGCGGATTAACGAGCCCTCGAGAGACATTTGGGATCAGTTAGGCGAACGAGCCAGAGGCTTCACTGCATTCTCCGGGGCGCTCGACGAAAGCAACAATGCTCAGCTCGCCATATTCGTCAGGGGCATTAATGACCGAAGAATTGCTGAGTTTCTGTCCAATGCACCACAGCCAAATGGGAAAAATGTCTTTCTTGTCGGACGTGAGCGTTGAAGTGGCCCTCCTGTGAGAAGACAATACCAGCAGTGGCCCCAAGCCACATTGAGTTTTAGCCCCCGGCTGTAAGGACTTGTTTTTCTGACTCAAAATGAGTGAAAAACCAAAGCTTGTGTCAAATCCGTAACTTCATATCGAGCTCACTCAGTCACAAATGAACAGGTTCCACTCATCCGGTGTGGTTGTGCTACATGCTCACACGGCATATTCGTGTGGTTAGTCGGGGCAGCAAACTTTTTTGGTCGAGCCTTTGGTCGTTAAGCCAAAAGCTGAACTAGACCAGTGGTTCTCAAATGGGGGTACTTGAAATTAAACAAATATATATATATATATATATATATATATAAAATTAGCATAAATTCAAAAATCCTTTAAAAATAGTTATTTAATAAATATTCAATAATATAAGTGAACGTTCTTAAACTGAATTGTATATATTATATATTAAATCAGACACTGATGGCACGGCGCTGTGTATTACATTGTTTTTCAATCAAAAGGGCTTTGCGCTGGTTTAGGGGGTACATCACTGAAAAGAGGTTGGATGTCATTATAATGTCATTTGAATGAATCATATCTATTATTTTTGTAATTGCACTTTGACAGTTTTGCATGACATTTTTTTTTAAATACCACATTTAAAGTTCAATGACAATGCTGGAGTCTTACCATATTACCTTCCAGTAATATACCAACATTATTAAATGTAGTAATAACAATGATAAAATATAATGCCACAGTTAAAGCAGTAAAGAGTGAACCGTTTGCTTTGTAGTGGTGGTTGTAAACTGCTCATTTGCTAAAAGCATGAAGGCATAATGCTATGATTAATACACACTAACCTGTTCCTTGATAGAATTTTGTGCAGTTTCCATATATGATGTCCTCTTGTTTGATGTCGAACTGCGGGAGAGCAATTTCATCCATCTGGACTGGGTCCGACTGCCACATGAACACGAGGTCACTGGTGGTGTAACCAACTAAAACATACGATTCAAAATTAGTATTCATGTTCAGCATCAACACCTTTGCCACACAAGGCATTTTAAATGTCTTTTGAAACTCCTCGGCGGTGTGGTGGTTAGCTCTCACGCCTCACAGCGCCGGGGGGCGGCGGCCATTTTGCTTGTTCTCCCCCGTGTCAGCTGCTCCGGCTTCCAGTCCAAAGACATGCCGGTTGGAGTAATTGATGCGTTGGATCTTACACTCTTCCCAATGGACACACAGCAGTGTGTGTGTGTGTGTGTGTGTGTGTGTGTGTGTGTGTGTGTCCCTGTTGCTGCATATGCTCCCATGTTTTTTGTACCAGGCTGTAAACATGTGTATTATGTTGTGAAGCCGGGCATAATAACATGCAGTCTGTGAGGATTGACTGGCATTGAGACGGACTCAATTGGTAATTTGAGGAACTGTGTTGTTTGGCACTTCCATGTTGGCTGCATTTGTTTTCTTCACGTAAAGGTGGCGGCTAAAGTCCTGCTTACGCCCAATCCCTCCGAGGTCAGTTGATGGTTTGAGAGATTTTAAGTTTGTTCCCAGATTTAATGAAAAAAGATCTGGAAACTTTCCTGACAATGTTTGAGGCGCCTGTGCATTCTGTCATACTGTTCAGAGAAATTCACTGTTCGTGAAACATAATCCCATTTGCAGAGAGAATCTGAAGTGCTGGTGAGTTATTGGAGGATGACTGTATAGAGTTTTTCTGTATGACAGGAAATCTGACTTGACAAACATCAGCCAGGTTTCTGTTTTTATCCATCTTAAAATAAATACAAGGCCCTTATCCTGACTTTTAGAATGTTACAGTTGACTTTAACACCTGTCAAACGCTGTTTCACTCCCTGTGAATATCAAATATTGTGTGTGTGTCAGTGGCCTGCCAAGCCTTCTTTGCTGACCTAAACAGAATCACAAAGTTATAGCTACTTTATAATTTAATTGTTTTTCACAAATACACTACATGTATTATAATTAGTTTTCTCATTGCACAGCTCCTGTCTTGTCCCAGCTTGCGCAGGTAGAAAATCCACGGCCCGCCACTGGTGTGTGTGTGTGTGTGTGTGTGTATGTGTGTGTGTGTGTGTGTGTGTGTGGACTCACAGCTCTCCAGCTGCATTTTACACCGTTGTGTGTCCATTGGGAAGAGTGCAAGATCCAAAGGACAAGAGAGAGTCACCGAGAGCCTGCACACAGAAACACACACACACACACACACACACACACACACACACACACACACACACACACACACACACACACACACACACACACACACGAGTGAAGAGAGGAATGAAATGCTAGTCTTTTGATGTGATGACAGCGCAGCGCAAGGTGGAAAGTCGTGAAAATGTATGAGTCAAATTCCAAGGCAATCCTTCCAATAGTTGTTTTAGAAATATATATTTTATCGTGGACCTGCCAACCAACAAACCAACATTGACATGTGGTCATTTTGAAAGACACCAGCGGCTCTGTGGCTGGGAGTGAATGCTATTCAAAGCGTGAAGGACGTTGCGGATTACGACGGAAAGATGATATCAACTGAAATGTGATAATAACAATGATGACAAAAACATGAGTTCAAATGAACTGATACACTTCTTCTAGACTCACTGCAGATAAGATGCAACAACTTGGGGTCGATCTTGACACTCCACCAATTAATGAAGAATAAGACCCCTTTTTATACTAATTAATGGGTTCATGATTGATTCATGACTGGGATTTAACTGTCAGATATTTTGATATGATCTATTATACCTAATATCTATCAAATGTGCTACAAGCAAAAACGCTACACGGGTAAATCGTTGCTCCTGGGGATTTTTGAAAAAATATGAAAAACACGTGCGTACCTCATACTGATTAAGATGTCTCCGTTCCTGAAGATGAAGAGCAGAATGTTGTCCTGTGTGACATCGTGGAAGTTTGCATTCTTCTCATTAGCAAAGAAAAGGTCTGGCTTCCACAAACACTGGAACATGTTGGGGTCAATAGTCAGGGAGTCGCTCTTAAAGTCGACCGGGAGTCGCAGACGAGGGTCGTTCCATCGCTGCCGGAGGAATATGTTCACTCTGTAGTCCTGAGGGAGACACATGTTGCGTTGATGATTGTCAACATGTCCCATTCTTCTGCTGCCACACCCACTACTACGTGTACATCTACTGCCAATACTACTATGTTGATACGACCATGTTCTGACCACAGTAAAAGGTTTGGTTCACCCAAAATAAGAAAACATTATTTACAATTTTCAACCAAATAGAATAAAATCAGAACAACCACGCTTTGTGTGTCTGTGGTGTGTGTGTGTGTGTGTGTGTGTGTGTGTGTCACCATAGTGGTCTCCTGGATGGACCCAAAGCTGTTGATGAAGATGTTCACCCGGGACTCAACTGGGATACCTGAAACACACATAGACAAACAGGGAGTGATGTGAAACCAGACTTTTCAGTATTTATATCCTGATCAGATGCTGATGAGTTACTCAATACATTTAGAGAACCGCCTTCTCCAGTCGGACATCCCATATGGATACACTAAAAGTACATACAGTGCACCGTGACATCCAACATTATGTTCTCTTTTCTGCCAGAAGGAGTGCAAAGTAATATGTCAATGATCCATCAGTCCAAACAGAAGGTAAAACATGACATATATGCCCCTATATCAAGAGTGACGTTGCCATATATGTTCCATATAAAATTATATATTGTTATCACGTAATACATAATCTGCATATATGAAGATATAAGTTCATAACATATATTAAATATATCCATGAGAAATGTTTATTTATGCATATAAAATATCTATGATGAATGTTTATATGTTATTATATATATTATGTTGCAACCATATCTGTTTGCAGTGGAGAGGTCAATAAATAACCGTTTAATCATGATATCAGTAAAAAGAAAATATAACAACAAAACTCAAGACACGGATACTTATCCTGAGTCTCCTTACGGTGCTTGGGAAGTCAAGTACTTTAATATTATTATACTTTTCAATGCATTCCTCCACAGACAAACACAATCTGATTATTATTATGCTGATAAACACAAACAGAAAGGCACTTGATTCAAAGTGTTATCATGACATAAATGTATGTTCTTTGGGTTATACACTAGTGTTTTCAGTCGTAGTTTATTATTATTATTATTATAGATGAGTACACAGAAACATACCATTTGGTCCAGTGTGGCCACCATCTTCCCCAAAACAGAATGTGTGTCACTATTTACCTGCTTAGTGTGTGGCATTACCTTGAAAGTTGGGCCTTATTCTGGCGTCATAACTGACCATCAGACGGTTCAAGATGTTGGAGGTGGAGTTAGGAGGGACCTGGGCCAAGTCTTCTGCGGACAACTCGCTGTTAAATTAGAAAACATATTATTAACACACAATTTTAAAACACTACAGGTATAGGAAGCTTTTTGTTCACACAAAAATGCTGCCTACATGTGAAGTTAGAGTATAACAAGGTGAAGTGCATTTGACAAAACATGGTCATAATGTGCCTAATGAGTGACATAGCAAAGCACTAACTGTCCTATTTGTTGCTTGGCTCGA
The DNA here is from genome assembly GCF_910589615.1 of Taurulus bubalis. Classification (NCBI taxonomy): domain Eukaryota; kingdom Metazoa; phylum Chordata; class Actinopteri; order Perciformes; family Cottidae; genus Taurulus; species Taurulus bubalis. Next base: position 23,205,980 of record NC_136594.1, on the reverse strand, counting down.
AAACACTCTAAAAGGAAAAATAGCTAAATCTGGCAAACAGAAAGAAGCCCGAATCGTTTTGGTAGTAAAATGGGTGAGATTCTTCCAGCAGAAATCTCTCAAAAACAGAGAGTTAGTAGAAGAAGACTGGGTTTACCATACATGAAGCCATGTTTCCTCCGGTATTACTGTTTGAGTCTTTTTACCCAGCACTGGTTGCATGTTTATTTATTTCATTGAAGCCAGGACATAGTTTACCTATGAAGCTCTGAATTACGTTGGGACCTCCCCATGTGGGTGAAAGGCCTTCATGTGGAATTGAAAGCCGATGCTGACATGGAAAGCCAGAACAATTGGACGAAGCCAACATTTTGTATTTAGTTTGAATCCAGATCCTGGCTCCCCGTTGGACGAGGTCCACAGAAACTCAGGAGAGTTCCTGAATGATAGTTGTGTTTATTGTACTCTAAGCGTTTGTGTGTGTTGCGAATTAGACAGACGGCTGAGTCCTGTCTATTGCTCTGTTGAGACCACCTCAATCATTGGACTTGCTCCGTGTTTCAGTCTTGATCACTTTTACATTGATTGTGTTGTCCCAACATTGATTGTGTTGAGTGGACTCCTGCTTGGAGGACCGGGGCTCAGGCCAGCGACCCAGAGTTTGCGTGCCGAGCTTCTGAGCGATAAAGAACTGCTATTGTGTGTTTCAGCCCCACTCAGAAGGCTCTTTGCTTTGAAGGCCTTCCCCTCTCAAACCCACACATGCGCACACACACACACACACACACACACACACACACACACACACACACACACACACACACACACACACACACACAGGCTTGCCTGTTGGTCTTTATGCTTGTTTATTGCAGATGTAGCAGTCCAAGCTGTTTATTGATTATTGTGCTTATATATATATATATATATATATATATATATATATATATATATATATATATATATATATATATATATATGATAGTTGTGCATATGTGATGTGATACCAGCTGGTTGTGACGGCCAGCAATCAAATGCAATGTAGAGCAGTACCGGCTTCGCACCAATGTGAGTTCATTTATTATGTTTTTTCTTGTTTTTTTCCCAGCCAGAAACATCACGAGTGCCGGTTGGAGATCTCAGAATGCTCCAATGCGAGCCACTTGGACCAGCTGATGAAAAGACTCTGGACCGCACAGTTTATTCCCTTCCCTCAAATTGCATCTACGCCAACGAGGCCCATGTCCCCGGCGTTGCAGAAGCGTTTCTAAATGAAATGATATAGTGCTACAGGACAAAATTAGCCAAGCTAATCTTTCGGATCGAGCTTTCGAATGTCCATCCATCCATCATCTGTAACCGCTTATCATAGTCAGGGTGCTGGAGCGGATCCCATTGGCCGAAGGGGAGGTCGCACAGGGCTGACACAACATGACCCATTCACGCTCAACATCAATTAACCAAAGCTGCATGTCTTTGGACTGCGGGAGAAAGCTGGAGAACCCGGTGACAACTCACTCTAACGCAGGGAGACCATGCAGACTCCACTGAGGAGGGCCGGCCAGCCCGGGATCGAACCCTTGCTCCTCTCGCTGTGAGGTGACAGCGCTAATTAATTTTGCGAGTTAACCACTATTAATTCTGTATAAGAAGATGCAATTAAAGAAATTAAAGAATCAAGATGTGTCAGTGAGATGAGAGAGGTTTCTGTACTCCCTGCATGGGCTTGTCAGCGGGGAGGTGTGTCTGCAGACTCAAAGAACATCTCCACATGCTGAGAGGACATCTACTCGACCTTAGAAAGCTCTCCCTCGCTGCTCTGCCGGTTCTGCCGGTTCTTTATTCTGGTCTTGTGTTACAGACCCGGCGACTACTGCGGACTGTGCCGGCAACTATAAAGAGAAAGAGACTTTAACAGAAAAGAGACTGTGATGCCGTAATGACCCCTGCTGCTCTCTCTCAGCGGGAAGAGAGGGAGAAAAATAAAAAGGTTCAAGCCGAACCTCCACGTCGGAGACAACCAGGCTCAAAGATACCGGAGGAGCCAATGAGAACTGTTTCTGGGATGAGAGATGGAAAAATACAATCCAAGCAAACTACTAATGACATCCCACAGGATCCAAAATGCTGAGTGTCCAAAGAGAAACTGTGGCTGCTCCATCCAGAGCAACCTCTCATCTGCCCATCAGAAATAACCGTCTGTGACAAGAATGCATTTTAAGATGTGAATGAGTTTCATGTTACTAGAACTAAATACATGTTATACAAGAATTAACATTAGTTAATGATAGTAGGTTTACGCCATATGAGTTACTAGATGCTCGACTAATTGGTAAATTAATAAACATTCATTAATGAGCTTGAGACCTGAAGTAGGATCGCACTTACATTTGAACTCATGAAATTGCTTCACAATCTTCATTGTATTCAGTTATTTATCCTTTATTCACTTCATTCATTCTATTTAATCATTGTTTATTAGCGGAAAGCCGGTACAAAAGTACAACTTTTCAGATGAATAATGAAAGTAAATAGTTACAGACACAAGCTGATTTTCATTATGATCACCAACTCAACTCACACGTGTTCTCTCAATATAATAAGTGTTGTTTTATACAAATGACGAACGACTTCGATGTAATTTTACTTTGAACGAACATCAGAACGAAAAGCAACACACAGATGGGTCAAAAGTAACACAATGGTAAAAACGTAATGTTTTTTTTATTTATTATTATTGCTTTTATTTACAAAAAACGAGTGTCTTTGTTAATATGTAATTGTAAACTTAATGAAGAAACATTGAAGTGCGTATACATTTTCAATTTAATTGACAGTATGCACAATATAACTGTTGAAGGAAATTAAAACAGTGTAACAGTGATTCAGATTACTTAACTAAAACAGCTTGAGTGCATTTATGTTCTGTGACACAGAACCGCTTTCTGACAACACACAGTGACAAAGCCACTGCTGGCTGCTAATTCATGGGTGTTTGATTCATGATTAAGTTATTCATTATCGGTACAATAATAATTCATTAATGATTAAATTGGCTAAGCAGTAATGCCACAAATGAGAACGAGATTTTATCAACACAACACAACATTTTGATAGACAATTCGTTCTCATCAGTAAATAATAATACAAATAGAGAGGAAAGAAATACAATTATTTTTGTCACAGACACATTCATGTAGCGCTCATAAATATTACATTCATTCTGTCGGTGGCACAGAGAACTAGAAACAGCTGTGTAGCTAAAGGTGGGTTCAGAGGGGACGCTTTAGGGGGACGCACCTCCTCAGCCCGATGGTAGTGCAGTCGTCACTGACATGGACCAATATCAGTACATTTACGGTCAGAGGACAAATCTCCCTTTCAGACCACAATCAGATAAATGGCTCTATAAACTCTGTGGTCGAATGGGGAACCCAGTAAGCTGTATACATGATATCCTACTCATAGATGGGCTCCAGACAGCAGAGACACATTCACCATGGCTTAGACTCATCTAATCCAATGAAAGACCCGTCAATATATGACCAAAATCAATATGTCCACCATGGTGTAGACAAAGCCGTTGATGATATTAAAATGCTATATTTCACGAGGCCACTGTTAAAGCTGGTCGTATAAAACCAAACTGTCTGTTAATAAAAGAGAAAATGCTGACAAAAGTTTTGTTTTTTTATCAAGAATCAGTTTTCAAGTTTATTTACTGTTCACACTTTTAACTATTCTTCATGGAACAGAATAAATGCATAAATACAAATCCTTTTGCAGGATGATCTTCTGGCCTGTACGAAACAAAATGTATTCAGCGCTACATATTGAGTTCATGAGGTCATTTTGCCTCCGCATAATAATCATAGAGAGATGCACTTAACTCTGACCACTAGCCTTTCTTTAATTAGCATTTTCCTCCGACAGGGTGCTCATATATAAGCTGCTCACAACACGGGTCTGTATTACAATGCTTAATAATAGTAGTAATATAACAATACTGTCACTTTTTAAATTGCTTAACTTTTAAGAAATTACAGATGTTTGCTACCCTTGGCAAAGGGCACCTTTAACTAAAAACTAATTTCTCATTTATTATGAAGTAGTACTATTCATTATTATTACCGCTTCCTTGTTAAATGACAAGCTATTGCTCAGTGTAGGCTACACACATGAAAAGCGAAATTAAGTTGTGCAACAATTTTATGAGAGAAAAACGAGATCTATTGGTTCTATGAACTCAGTGTTTGTCCCCAAACACAAAGCATCACAGGTTTCTTGCTATGTAGTCAATTACAATTGTCCATACACTTAATAAACAGATCAGAGTCAGGTTCTGTGTTTCATTATACAACTTTTATTGAACAATGAATTGCTTCTGAACAAACGGACATTTTCAAATCATTAACTGGTACGTATACCACTAAGTACAACAACTCTAGTACAAATACAAGTTCAACATTGGAAATGTGAACAACACACACACACACACACACACACACACACACACACACACACACACACACACACACACACACACACGCAACAATCCATTACTGCTCAAGGCCCCTCACAGGCGCCATCCCCTCCGACAGTTGAAGTTGAGTTGAGTCAGTTTGGTTGACTTACTTTAGCGCTAACGTATCCCACAGCATTATTTATTCATATCTTTTATAGTTTTTGAGAAAACATAGCAGTGTTTTGCAGCGCTCACAGTTTATTATGGGTCTAGCTCTCTCATACACACTCATTTGCTCAATAATTTTCCCCATTAAAACTATCCAAATTTCAAAGAAACATAGACGTATTGAGAATTTCAAAAGTTGATATTTTTCTGCCCATATCATTTTTGAACTAGTGTGACTCGTACTTTATTACGTTTCTACACACAGAAAAATAAAGGTGCCATCTGGAACCGAAACTGATTCGTCAGTTAGTCTTTAATTCGTACACATTTACAATTTAAAAAGAAAAACAAATTAAAGTTTCCCCACACACGCCCTGTATTCTGAGAGAGGAGCATCCTGATGAGAGCAGAAGGTTTAAGTAGAGCTGGACGGGGTGTCCACTTACAATTTAAAGTCTGATCTGACATGGTTCAGTAGCCAAGGGAAGCTAAAACTGTCAAAAAAAAGCCCTTTTGACATGTCACTGCAGGCCTGACCCCTCTAATGAATCATCACCGTACCACGGTGGAGTTTGTATGGTGACCCTGGGCGATGTGTTGTCAGGGGCAATAGCTCCTGGTGGGCCTCGTAAGACAAAGTGGGCCCTGGAGAGGGGCCGGACCAAGAGCGGCTCACTGACCCTCTATGAATCGTCCCAAAAAGAATTAAATGGTGAATGGCCTGCAGTCGTATAGCGCTGTTCTAGTCCTCCGACCACTCAAAGCGCTTTCAAAGAGCAGTTGGGAGAGAGTGAGGAGCTGCACGGCATTTTATTTTATTTTTTGGGAAATACTTTGTTTAAATGATAAATTGACTGTACTTGTATCGTGATTTCCTAGTCTTCCGGACACTCAAAGCACTTTAACACTACATGTCATAATTCACTCATTCACCCACTGATGACGGGCTCGGTGCCACCAACCCATCAGGACTCTAACTCATCATTCACACCCAAGCACACACCACAGGAACAGCCCGCCAAAGCAATGTGGGGTTAGGTCTTGCTCAAGGACACATCGACATGGAATAGTGTAGCCGGGGATCAAACCACCGATGCTCTGATTGAAGGATGACCACTGACCCACAGTCGCCCTCGGTCAATAACTGGAGTCAAAAAGTCATTAACAGCACAACTGAGTCCCAATAAACATTTCATGTATGAGTAAAATGAGAACATCAATCAGTTTAATTTCCGTTCTTTAAATCAATATGTTTTATTGTGAATGGCAAATGGACTTGTACTCGAAGAGGGATTTTCTATTCTTCTGACCACTCAAAGCTCTTGATCCCTACATGTCCGTTCATTAATGCATCGAAGGCATTCTCCCTACAGAGCATCAGCTCACTGTTTTGGTTTTATGGTCCGCTAATTTACTGTTATGGCTCATTCTCATAAAACCCTCTGAACACAACGTCTTTTATTTGTTTCATATATACATACAGAAAGAGATAAAACGACCGTTTGTGAATTTAGGAGACGTAATGTTTTGGAGCGATCGAATAATTTTTCTAGAAAGTAAAGCCTGAGAACTACACTATCGATCTCATTTCATTAAAGTAATGCATTTTACATGTTAGTTAACTTTTAAACACCCAGTTAGAAGAAGGGGCCCCATAGATTGTTAAAAAGTCTTAAAAATATTGACATTCAAGATCTAAAAATGTCTGGAATTGTAGGAGGCATTCAACTTGGTATTAACTAATGGTACACTATATTGTAAATCCACATTTTATAAGCAGATATTAAAGTAAACAATATATACTGAAGTCTAGTTTGTTGTTTCTCTTGTGCCGCAGGCCCTAAGCGATGGTTTTCCTTTTAGAGGTATTAAAAAGGTCTCAAAAGTCATAACATTTGTACTGAAAAATTTAACTGAACTAATTTGTAACTGTAAAATATAACCAGAGCAGACAAATATGATATAAACCTGCTGTGGCCCTTAAGAGCACTAGATAGGACTTATCTGGGTTGCGGTATAGAGCCCATCAAGGGCCTGTCATCAACACATATAGGCCCAGATGGGCACCACATATCAGCCAAGGTGCAACCCATCTGGCCCCCAATGTGTGTGTTCACTGTGATATTAGTAGTGTATTCATCTACACTATGTCAGATCAGTTGCACTTACCGAAGAGAGGCAGCATGTCAACAGAATCGAAGATGGATTTACAAATCTTATGTATCCGTAAAGACGGTTTTACTCGTCAGAAAATGATTGCCTTATTTATGCTGTTAAATATTTTAACGCTGCAAATTATGTTTGAAACACTTTCACAATAGTGAGTGATGGTTTTCAATTGAAATGCAACGAGGTCCAGTTAGAGAACATTTAACCTTTGTATCAACGTCAACAAGTGACTTTCCAATCAAAAAATGAAAGTTCAATTTGATAATATCTCAACCATTATTGTTAGTTTTCTAATTGAACTGGATGAAATATAGATAACATATACTGTAATAATACATATATGTTGGGGCTGGATTTAAAAATAAAATGCACAACAGAAAGCTTTTGTGCATCTTATAAAAAATAAGGTACATTTTACTTTAAAATAAAATACTTAATTTTAGAAAAATGTATTGAACTAAATTGTCCTCGCCCTGCAGTTTTAAATTAATTCCATTCAGGTTTGAACTGCTCATGACAAGAATGAAAATATAAGAGTCTGTCCATTTTTGGTTAAAGACTCTGATATTGCCGTCCACTTTTCTCTTCTGTGAAATAATGCCGTGCCTATTAGTCTGCCGATTATGACCCATGCTGTATAGCATATGGCATCATTCAGATTGTCATCTGTCGACTCCAACAACGTTTGACTGGAACAGATAAATGTGTTGCTCATAGTCAGTAATTACTACCTTTAGCAAAGCATTACATTTTCATAGTCAGGATGTTAAACGGTCCAGGATCTTTAACCTTTCTGCATGCGTGGAATCAAATACGTTTTTCATGTCACTTGTTTAAATTGAGTAATTACATAACACCTTTGTGAAAGTGTATTTGCCTAATACAAGAGAAGACCTGCTGGAGCTCTCAGGTCAGTGGTCGTCCTCTGATGGAACATACAGTTCACTTAAAGCTCAGTCAAAGAAATGGTTAGTTGGTGCCCGGCTCTGTCTCTAGAACAGAACTGATCCTTACTGTCCTCAACCTGTCTGTGTTCAACTTTCCCTCTGTCTGTCTGCTGTCAGCTGTCTGTCTGTCTTGACTTTGCTGGTCGACCATCATCTACCTGCATGTCTTCTATTGTTGTTTAGCTGTGTCTGACTGATTTATATAATTCATACTCTGCATGCTTTTATGTTCCGTGCCTCTGGCATGGATGTTTTTTATTGTCTAACAATGCAGCATAATCTAGTCTTTAGTCCAGATTATATTTTAACATAGTTATCCCTTATTTAATTTGTGTGTGTCTTGTTAGTACTTGACTTGTCTAAGAGTCTCCTGAATGGTGATCTTACGTATATTAATATCGTCACTCTATTCATGGTTTATGCATGCATTGTAAAGCGTCAATATTGTTTTTATGTTTGTTTTGTAACATCTGCCTCTCGGGACTACAGATGAAAAAAAAGCTTATTGGCTAACTGCCGCATTTACACAAATGTTTGTATTAATGTGCACTGTCCTCTAATCAAATAAACCATTTTTAAAAGGGGAGTGCTGGGTTCAGGATCAGCTCATCGGAGCTGCAGGTCACTCAGATCACCTGTAAAACATGGCAGATTGAGTTAACATTATACACTGGCACTGCTACAGCGTGTCAGTGACATTACAGTGTGTCTGTGAATCATTACGTTCCTAACGTTACACACACTGTCCAGCTGGTCGCTACAGCCAGTATTACGCTTTTATGTATGGTTTAGCCTGACACTGACGCTGACACATTGCAAAGTCTTTTTTTGCTCTCGGTGGTAGGGAAGCACCAAGAAGAGGTTTACACACTTAACTAATAATTCCTCTCACTCGCTAGGTTAATCGTTTTTATAGCCAAGAAACATCAGCCCATTTAAGGTTGTCTTGTCTTGAATTTGTCTTGGTGAATATCTGCATATGAACACAGTGCAAAAGTCTAATGACATGATATCAATGAGGTTATTTTAGCTTGTGTCTCTTGCCTGAGCGAGTTAGTGACTGGTGCTGACTAATCAAAGCTAACGTTGTACAACCAAGCGAAGGAATAACTGCTTCTCTAAATGCAATAACAGTTTTACTGTTTTTTCACATCTGTGCCTTCAGGACAGTCAGTCAAGTAAATCTGCACACTCAACAGAGCAGCAAACAAAGCCAGTTGAACTGCATTGCAGTGCAGAGTTTCACAAAAAGGCAAGATGGAAAAAACATTTACCCACATCTAACCTATTACTGTCGTTGTTTAACTGGGTTCACAAGAGACTTAATGCCCACACGGTCTCTGTGTATTACCTACTACTTCATTACTTCAGCCTGTGGACCTGCAATCGAAGCTAGCCGCATTAGCAGTGCAGCATGCTAGCGTTAAGTCTGCTAAATAAACAGTAACTAAAATAACATACAAATGGCAAAACTTACAGCTTCCACGTTTGAAATGGGGTCACAGACAGCCGGTACAGATCCATCCAGAGCTTCAGGAAGATGTTACTGACCCTTGTTGAGATTTAGTTTTCCTGTTGTATTTCAATAACAATTCCTAAAGAAAACTAAAGTTAATCCACTTAGGGTTCACATCCTCAGATGATGGAAGGAAGTCACATGAAGACTTTTCTGCTGGTTCATGCAGCCAACAACAGAACAAGTAGCGTTCTTAGCTTGAGACTCTTTGGGGTCAGTAGACACGCAGGGGACCCATTTGTGTTTCTAAGCCATGAAAAAGTGCATTTTGCTTAATAGGTGACCTTCATCAAGCTGTGTTGCAAATCTTTTACCTTTCTGGTAAACTGGTTTGCAACAGGAGCGCAATGTTTTGCCATGGAAAAACAAACAGTTATAACTTGAATCCACAGATATTTGACTAATTTCACGTTTGATGATAGCCACGGCCTTAAGAAATCTACATGACTAATTTGAATCATAGACATCGAACCATCTACCGGTAACAGGAAGTTACATTCTCCATACTTTGGCTTCCTACTCTTAGCAGGTTCACCAGATCACCCTCATTTTTTTTTTATTTTAATGTTAAGCCCTTGATTATGTTCATTAGCATAGGTTTTGAGGTATTAGGGAATGCCGTCGCGACACATTATTTGCTATTAAACAAGAAAATGTTGTTGAGGTGCCTAGGGTGGCTTGAAAATGAAGGAAATGTGACACATTAATGGTGGTAAATTGTATGATCTATTATAGTTGTTGTGCTTTAGTGCAGCAAGAGAACCTCGAAAGTGTCCTTTACAAAATTGCAACGAAGCAGCCCTCGTGGTACGCTTCACTTAGAGGCATGAGATTTAGAAGGCAAAAATAACACTCGTAGACTTGAATGAAAGTCGCTTGGGGCGATGCTCTAAACACAACAGGAAGTCAGCTATTTGGAATTTTGTGTGTATTTCATCCGTTTACGGGCGCTGTAGTTTGACAAACTCCTCAAACAGAATCAATCTGAATTTTGGTCAGGACAATCTAAAGACCTTCACAATACTAAATTGCAATGCTTTTGAGGTTTCATGGAGCAACACTGCCGTGGCATGAAGGTCTAACTCGACTGTACTGTAAACATTCAGGGCTTGAGCCCCGGCAACATGAGCTGCCGACGCTGCTGGTTCACAGAGGAAGTACTGCCTAACTCATGCATGCAGGTCTGATGGTCACAGAAGTGCACGGCCATATAAACCTGCATCCTGCCAGAACCCTTGAAGTGCCCAAAGATGCCACGGCCCGATCATCGGACCAGAGTCGGACTAACTACATTTTCCGACTTTGCATTCCGTTTGAATTTTTGGAAATAAAGATTTCTGACATCTCCTCCGAAACCTTTGGTCTGATTGCTACCAAAGTTCCAGTAATTTTTGGAATAACCTTATCAAAGGTATCAACACATTGTGAATTTTGTTTTTAAGATATTAAACAATGGACTTCAAGAGAGCATGGCTCTGCAGATAAACAGTCCAAAGTCAGAAACCAATCACCAAAAAACTTGCAGAACATGTTTACATGAGAACTTAAACATACCCTGACCACCAGAGGGCCCTACACAAAACAAATTAATCTATATATTAGAACTTGTGTGTCTCTAATCATCACAAAACTCGCAGGTTTCATGATAGTGTTCAACCACATGTGCAAATCTATTCTGAATCTGCTCAATAGGGGTTTGTCATCGGTTCCAATAATGTGCATGGGCCATAAATCAATGACAGTTTGTCTCCACATCACCACACTTACTGGATATGTTTTTTGGAGCTGTTGAAACATGTCTCTATCATGCCAAGACATACAGTATATGCCTGGTTGTGCAATTACAGAATTGCATACATTGTCATGATGAAACACAAACATGTGATTGGTCCCAGTCCTTCTTTAGACAGCATTAAACCACCTGAGGAGACCATAACCCACTCGCTGTTTTTATTGCTTTAAAAAGCACTTTTTAACCCATCTCCAAGATTCTGGCATCATTCTTATTACTAAGTCCCAACACAAGAACTATCTATCTGGTATACAAATTGGTATTCACATGTCTGTTGTTGCAACTGTTCACGTTACATTTTTTAACCATATCTAATTATTAGAATTCGTCAGCAATAAACCTTTAACGTCAGTGTAGAGTGTTACAGAAAGAACGGATACAACACAAACGCTTCTAGGGCAAAAACATGAACATAATACATATTATCATACAGCATATTATCACACAGTAGAACATATCAAGATAAAAAGCAAATTTATATTTGCTTTTTTGGATATATTTGGATAATGTGACGTGGTGGGGTCACAGAATGATAAAATGTTGCTAGTAATGCAGCATATTGAGAAAGGATAAATTTGAAGAATACAGTATATTCACTTACGATGGACAGATGACTTCGTTGCCTTTCTTTCCCTTAGATTTTTTGCCTATGGTCGGTTTCCAACAACACAGCAGCAACAGTAGCAAGATCATCGGCCTCAATCCAGAAGCCATGGTACCTAAAACAGAATAAAACACATGCTGCCTGTAACATGCAATTCAACAATAACCGTAATAACGTCAGCAACTTTGGCAACTTTTAGGACCCTGGCACTGAAAGTGAGAGGAATCTTTGGTTCTTGTAGCGATCATTAGGGCCTGAGCACAAAAGTGCAGAGGCTGAAAGTCCCTGGCTCTGAAAGCGCAAAGGACCTCTAGTTTTTGTCAGGATTATTATTATTATTGGGAACAATCGCATTTTTAAAGGGACACTCCAAAGCGAACACATAAACACCTGTGAACATTTTGAGAATATACAGTGATTGAGTTTATGCTTATTTAGCTAGAGTCCATAGCGCCCCCTACTGTGTGAAAGGCCTTAGTTGAGATATAGCTGCTTGAACATTGATGAAATTTGGTACTCACTGCTCCCATAATGACATCATTTGACATATTCTGCATATTCTGTCTTTCATTAGTGCGGCCCACACAAATATTTTTTTTAGCAATCTTTTTCAAACTCCCCCTACAGGGTTTATTGGCGCTTTATCTAGCTCGTTGCAGCTCACGGAAAGTTTAACCGGTGCGGCAGGATTTTATTGTCACGTGTAGTTCATTTGTGTTGTGTACCCAAACATCCTCATCATGTTCAGACCGGAGCAAGTTCTCCCACAAAATGTGTTGCCAGACACGGCGGGGAGGAGGAGATATGAATGCCAGCTCCTGAGTGTAAGTATTTCATGGGGCGGGCTTTGTGGTGTTACTATGCTTCTGATTCTTCTTCCCCAATTCAGCACATGTCAAATAATTGTAATACAAGGAAAATATTGTGATTCATATGCTCATGTCACATAAGAATGTCACTATTCATTATGTTTTCTAACCAGAGACAAGGGTTGTAATTATGAATTAAATATTGCAAGTTAGCCGTTGCCAGGAATCCTACAGTATAGACTTGTATCCTGTGATTGTAAACTGTTGCAATGTTTTTTAAATGTACAGTAGTAAGAATATGATAATTATGTTCAATGCATTCTGTTATTAATCCTCACAACATATACAATTAAAAAAAAACATTTTAAAAGTTCATATTTTATGATTGATATGCACATTGGTTATTGTGTATTTGCAGTTGGCTGGCAGGAGAGGAAGGAGGCTCTGTGGCGGAGGGAGCTGGCAGCCACCAAAGTAAAGCTGTCCAGCTCCCAGTTGATGCAGGCCTCATGTTGCTATGCAGCCGGAGGCAAGTGTTTGTTTTTCATTGTGAGTATGTCGTCAAAAATATGACTGTTTTGATATGGTGGTGTTATCATATTTTAGTATTAATCTGATTTGTTGTCTTTGGCTTCACCCCAAGAAACGGTGGCTAAGCCTGTAAACACAAAGGTTCGTCTCTGAGTAAGAGGCTCATGAGGTAACGCCATTGGTCGGCCGGAGTTTGCCCATTGGTTGTTACTTTGCTCAAAGGTGCTTAACCATGTCATGTGATTATGTTTATTCAGGGAGTATACGATGAGTCTACGAGCAGTAAACTGAACACTCTCAAGACTGTAGAGATGGGAGTGGACTTCAGGAGCCGCTCCTCTACACTGCCCCCATCCCCATTCTAACCAACAATGTGTCTGCTGCCTTCAAGTTTCTGGGATCCACAATCTCCCATGTGGCTGAAACAAAGGAAGAGGCCTGCTTTAACTGCACCAACCCCCATCAGGCGTCAACATCTCACCGATGAGTGAGATTTGGTTTAAACCAAACAGCTGGTGCCTCATTGGATGAGAAAAGTCCCTGTGACACGGCCATGACGTCACCAAGGCTATAAATCACTGCTCACCATGCTCTGTGTCGCCCATGCGACTCAAGTTGCTGAAAGGAGGTGAAAAGAACGGCGGTCGAACAATAGACGATAGAGACAATGGTTAACTTGCCCCGTGCTCCGCCACTTTGCACTTTAGCGTGCAGATGGAAGATCACAGGATTCCCAGATTCTTAACGCAGCCAGAGCGCAATCACGGTCACCAATCCTAGGATTGGAGAAATAACGCCTCCAAGTTGGAAGAGCACACCAATAACCATAAAGCGATCTCAAGTAAGAGGCTTTTGTCTGGGCAGAGGTCGGTCATAGTGTGTTTGTTACCTTGTTTTTTGTTTGTTTAACTGTTAACTGCATTATTCACCGCGCTATTCTGTATTTTACGGACCGCTGAGTCTTTCCAAACTAAACACGTACACACACTCACACACACACATACGCCGTCATGCCTATTTCATACACGTATGGTGTGCAAGCGCGGCCTCTGAAGGACGACCCCGCTCTACCGAGCGGGGTCGTCCTTCAATCAGAGGATCGGCGGTTTGATCCACGGCTCCGCTCGTCCACGTCGATGTCCTTGAGCAGGACACTTAACCCCAAATTGCTCCTGCATGCTGAGCCTGCGGTGAGCATGGTAGCTCCTGTCATCAGTGTGAATGGGTGTGAATGATGACGTGTAGTGTTGAAGCGCTTCGAGTGGTCGGAAGATGAGAGAAGATCTATACAAGGAGTCCATTTACCATTTATTGTATTTTATTCCCCTTTAAATAATTGCGACCTTTGTGGAGTATTTCACTCAGTGATTACTTTATGTGAATACGTCCGCCTTCGTGCACCCCCCTCTTTTTCCTCTCTCCTCCGCCATTGTCCGCCATCTTGCTCCTTCTCCCTCCTTTGTCTCGCCCCCCTTTTTCCACACACACGCACACGCACACGCACGCACGCACACACACACACACACACACACACACACACACGCTTCTCGCCACGTGATTGTTTGTTGCTTTTAAATGCTAGTTGTAAAATAGATGTTTGTTGATTTATATTATTTGTTTTAATCAGTAATGTGAAGTAAATAAACTCAAGTTTTCTGTGATTATTACGTGCATATGCTATACGTGATAATAGCTGGACCTTATAGCCTGTGCTCGACTTCAAACCTTCACTGTTCACTCTGAATGTAGAGTAGTACTTTGATTTTTGACATCACCAATCTTGAGACTTTATCTACAGTTTGGTCATTGGTCCCAGGGTTATGCCCCGTTATTGTTAATATAGAGTATGTTAATACTCCTAATGATATTGATAATTTTAATGATATCAATGATTTAGTTGTCATACTTGCTAATAACCAAACCTCCTGCCAGATCCTAACAGACACCATCAGGAAAAAAGCCCAGCAGAGGATTATCAACCTGCCTCAGCAACGGATAATGCCATCGTACACCAACAACATGCACACTACAACAATGTACGCACAACATGTACAGTAAAACAATGTACGCACAACATGTACAGTAAAACAATGTACGCACAACATGCCATTGGTTCAGCCAAACAGGGCAGGAACAGACGACAGCGGAGAGTCAGGACCGCAGAGGAAACACGTTCCAACTGGACTACTACACCTCCAGAGTCAGAAAATGGCAGAACACATCACTGCAGAGCCTTCCCACCGTGGACACAACCAGCTTCTCACCTCTGGGAGCTGCTACAGAACACTGTGGAACCGCCTCTTCCTGCAGGTCGTCACTCACACTGTCAATAACCAGCCGACAATAAAATATTCCCCGCCGCTGTTTTTCTTCTAATTTGTCCATATAATTTGTCATAAGTCCTACACACTATATGTACAGTATATATAAATATTTACGCACCACCTTAGACATCATCTTTACACATCTTCTACATCCATCCTGTACGTGTGCTTCGAGAGAGACACGAAAAAAATAAAGAAAAATTAAAAAAGGAAAAAAAAATTTGCGCACATTGGCCAATAAAGCTGATTTACATAAAATGTCAGCCAACCCCTGCCTGTTACGACCCCAGCGGGATTTTGAAATGTGATTCAGTTTTGAGTGAGTGTCCTGTCCTTTTTTTTGGGGAGGATCTGTCAATGTTGGTGCCTTTTTCTGACTGGCTGGAGTCGTGGGTTCGGCTGACTGGTCCATCACATTCTGACTTTTTAAAGGACAGCAGCGGCGTACTGTCCTCGGCCCCCAGATGTGTCATTTAGGGTTAGCCAGCAGACAGATTATTGTCGTTGTTGTTTTGGCCTTGGTTCAACCTTGGTGATGTTGTCTCAGTTTATTGTTCGCTTTACTTATTTGAGTTAAAATAATACATCATTTTTCCAACACTGCAATTCGGCATTGAGACTTTTGTTCCCCTCCCAGTGAGGGAATGCTCTTTATAACTTTTATGTTGCGCATCGACCCTCTCCATGGCGGCTTCACATAAATCAGGGGCTCGTTGGCGACATGAACCCAGGACCCTTCGCGCCGTTTGTTACTTCCTTCACTGTGCGAAGGTCTGTGACCAAACGCAAGGTTTCATCTGGTTAAGGTACACACTGTTTCTACAGCCAATAGCCCGGTTTGCAGAGTAATATTGAGGGAAGCTAGCGGGATAGAGAGAGGGACCGAGGGGGGACGAGAGAGTGTGTGGGTTGGAGGAGGAGGAGGAGGGGGGGCTGGACTGCGGCATTAGAATTCACTGTCAAGATGTGATGACACAGCTTGCTAAAGCAGTTATATTGTCACACAGACAATGCTCACAGACATTCAGACTCTTTCTCATAGCGGGGAACCTGTGACAAGTCATCTCAATGTACTGTACTCCACACACACAGGTACGGAACGGACTCTTACACTCACATGCACACAAGGACAGGACAGCAAAACCCCAGGAATTGTCCTTCAGTCTGAGGCAACAAGATCTATTGCTCTCTCTCTTTCCTGCACACACACACACACACACACACACACACACACACACACACACACACACACACACACACACACACACACACACACTCACACACACTCACGCTGCCGCCCGACTGCATAGAACAGTAAGAGACAGAAAGTGACAATGCATATTTCTTTGATTCTTACCTCTAGAGTGCCGAATCATTATTTCTGCTGCAGTACAGGGAGTCCGTGGTTAGTCACTGAGACGCTGTAGCCCGACTGTTTGTCCTCTCTCTCTCTCTCTCCCGCTCCCTCTCCCCCTCTCTCTCTCCCTCTCTCCGCTGTGCTGTCCTGTGTGTGTGTTCCTTTATGTGCACTGATTTATCATCCTATTCCAACTTCCTCTATGCCTGCCTAGGGGGAAGTAGCACAGTACTATTATTGACTATTCTCTCTTCTTAACAGAATTACTGAAATGTCTTCATTAATAGGCTGCTTTTTAATGGATACGTTTACCTTCAGGTGCTACATCAAAAACTAAAACAATATTTTGTTGTATGTTTGCTCCCTATTAGAGAGATTACAGAGGCAGAGATAATTAGAAGAAATTAAATGAAGAAGAATGTATCAAAACTGCAGTAAGTACAGCCTCCGCCACTAAATGATGTCAACCCCTTTACAGCAAAAATATGCACTCAAGTTAATAGGCTTCACAATATCCATAACACAATACAGATCATAATGCATCATCACTGAGCAGAATACTCTGTGGCATGACTGCATAACTTAAATTAGATTAACTGATTGTTGGCTATGTGAGACTGTTTGCACCATCACCATCGCTACCAAGTAATGCATTAATATTACCAATATTTTTTATACATTTAGAGGGACGTTATTACTGATGTAATGTCCCAAATTAGCTCTTTATTTAATTACTTCTTCTTGTCTCTATTTATTACGATATGATGAACCCCAACATGCGCCGTGTTGTCTCCTCCCTCTTTTTCCAGCTGTGTTGAATCAGTTATGAAAGATAATGTTAATCAACAGAAGGTTGGTTTGTGTGCAAACACTTTGTGTCTAAACGTCAGTCTTCTATTAACTAGCAAGGACCATAACATCAAATAAGAGCTCTTTTTTCTTAAGATTTAGGAAAACGTGATTGAGATGCGAGGCTTCAACTTTGTGTCGCTCATCTGTTTTGTGGGGAAGCTTCGATAGAGAATCCGCCCAGGCATGACGAACCCCTCAGGACCAGAGGAGAGGAGGAGGAGAGAGGAAGAGAAGAGATGGGAGGGAGCGGCAATGAATACGGGAGCAGAACAGTAGGAGTGGGTTAGGAAAGGTATTTATGGATAGGCAGAATGTGGCGTGGTTGAGTAGTGGTCCTGCTCCTGAAGTTCTGCTAGGTAGCTTCGATAGGGAATCCATAGTACCCGGCCACAACGGACACCGAAATTGAGCAGAGCTGAGGTTTTTGTACGGTTTAAGAGAATGTGGTGGAGATAGCCATTTGTCCTGAACCTATGATAAACGGGGATGGCATGGGTTGAAGTGTTGGGATGAGGCGGAGAACTCTGCATATCTGAGGATACCGAAAAAGGCGAAAAAAAAGTTAGAGCAATGTGCAGGTTATTGTATCCGGAGCGGATGGTGTGGATACATACTCAGAGTGAGTGAACAGTGACACGATAGCTGCAGGCCCTTTTCATAGAAGATCTTTGAGAGTGATGTTATGGATTAGGTTAAACAGCAGGAGCTGGCTGGAGACCAGGCTCAGGCATCCGCGTAAGAGCTGAGAGAAGAAGTTCATTCCACTAAGGTACATTTTGATGGTCAGGGTTTTTGATGGCCGAACTAGAGGAAACTCTTCCAAGCAGTAAAACAAGTTGAGGCTGATGGGTTATCAATGATGAAGCTCTGGGAATACATTTGTGAAATTTGGGGAGAATTTACAAGTTCAACAACAGCGTGGACTATGGAGAAGCCGATATTGGATGGGTGTCTGCAAGAGGGCCGATCTTTGCTACGTGGAGAACCTACTGATGTCTAACAGTGAGTGGAAGGCATGGTGATGAAGCGTTGCGGCTTCCTTTGTTGGTTAGGTAAATGACTGCAAGGTCAAGAGTTAAGAGACGGACTTGCTAGACCATTTGTGGCCCCACGGAATGGCAGAGACTACTATGGGGTAGATTTCGTAGAGCAGAGAGAAAAAGGACTTGGCAGGTACTTGCAAGCTCCGGGAGCTGATCTCCAGCGAATCATCTTCCGTCATGAAACCCCCCAGAACGGCTTAAGGGGCGGCATCGCTGTACGGACTAATTTTCTGTGGGTCCGTCGGTTGATCATCTTAGAAAGACGGTTATCCTGTTCCGGTTTGCAAGATGGAGTTCGGTGCAGGTTGAACAGTCCGGTGAGATATAGTCCAAGAGATGTTGGAAGAAGGGATTGATAGCAGGAGAGACATAAAATCTCGCTCTCGGGGAATGATACGTCGGGCAAAGTTGAGGTGGCCCATGAAGGAGAGGTGTACGGGATGATGTTGATGGTAGCCCACTGGGATTAAAGTATGGGTAGAACTAGCTGCTGCGAGGGCAGCTAGTGCCAGTAGCTCCAGCTGACATGAGCAGCAGGGACTAGTGAAGGTGGGAGACAGAGGAACCATCTTGGTGCCAGGATCTCCGGCTGGAGCAAGCTACTGCGGTTGCTGGAAGGAGGCAGGAGGCACCATATTGCACTGGCACCACAGTGATAGGAGGCACTAGGTACTGGCATCCCGGTGACAGGGGGCACTAGGTACTGGCACCACGGTGACAGGAGGCACTAGGTACTGGCATCCTGGTGACAGGAGGTACTGGCACCCCGGTGACAGGAGGCACTAGGTACTGGCATCCCGGTGACAGGTGGTACTGGCACCGCGGTGACAGGAGGCACTAGGTACTGGCATCCTGGTGACAGGTGGTACTGGCACCCCGGTGACAGGAGGCACTAGGTACTGGCATCCCGGTGACAGGAGGCACTAGGTACTGGCATCCCGGTGACAGGTGGTACTGGCATCCCGGTGACAGGTGGTACTGGCATCCGGTGACAGGAGGCACTAGGTACTGGCATCCCGGTGACAGGAGGTACTGGCATCCCGGTGACAGGAGGGACTAGGTACTTATCAGTATGATCACTTCCAAGTAAACTACAATGTGCATTTAAATCTCTACAACAAATGTATCTCAGCTTGCCGCTCTCAGAATTTCCTTAAACATTACTGCAGGTAAAGTTGGATATGGATTGTAAATGTTAATTATTTAGAACGAGTCTTGTGTTCTGTACACCTCAACAGTTGTGCATTAATGTCCACCTGAAGGATTTATTCCTCTATGCTATATTATCTTTGATGAATTTGACACAACCACCCCCTTAAGTTGTATCCTGCTTAATAATATCTAGATGTGGTAAGCCATGTTTCTTGAACACATATACTATCTTTATATATTTATTTCATATTTAAATCCTCACATTGCTTTACACGTTGTACTTGAGACACGAAGATACTCTTTTGCTGCTTCCACTATTGTTTTGATTCTCTCATTCCTGTCATTTTGCTCTAATCTAATGTAAGACACTTTACATTGAAATGCAATTTGACATTTACTTTATCCACTAACACGGTTCCCTCTTTTACTCTGCACTTATGCAATGTCTCTTGTCTAACTGTCTGCTTTCTGAACTATGAGCATTGCTATTGTTTCTTGTGTTATTCCTTTCAGAGCTGATTCCCTTTGCTTTTTGTTCGTGGTTAACTCTCTTAGCAGCCTCTGCATACGAAACTTTGTTTGGTACTTTTAGTTCATTTTTGTACTTCTCTTGCATGCTTTTGTACTTCACAAACACTGCACAGTGATCTCCTCCACAATTACAACATCTAACCGGCACATCTTTCCCACAGTTCCCAAAAGGTCTAATACCTCCACATCTAGCACGTCCTTCTTTACCCACCAGTGTATGGATGGGTGTGAATGGGTGAATGATGACAAGTAGCGTGAAAGCTCATTGAGTGGTCGAAAGACTAGAAAAGCACTCTACAAGTACAGGTCCATCCATTTACCAATTACTCACTGCATATACAAGTATTCACGTGTTATTCGAGTACTTTGAAAACTTCACTTTACCTTCATCCTTCTCTCAAGCTTTAGCTACCGTTAAGAGATATAAATGCTCATCAGACACAACAATGACTTTCCAATGGGTATTGGATTTCGGCCCATGGCCTTTGACTAGCCATCATTCTCATGACCGTTTTATCAGACTTTACTTTATCATTTTATTGACAGGTGTTATTTTCACCTATTCTAAAATGGTGTATTTGAACATACTGGGCATACTCCAGAAACAATGGATTGGAATCACATCACTTGTGTATAAATGGAAAACTGAGACGATTGTGGATCCAATGAGAACAATTATAAGCATGTCTGATGATATTTGTCCCCAGTGTAGCCATTTCACTTGTAAAACGTTATGTCACTGTACAGGTAGTTCTGTGCACAAGCATCATCCACACCCTCAGAGCATCCATTTTCTACTGTTGCGGTCACCATTGATCTTTCTTAAGTACGTAGTATTGATCATTAAACCCTAATTTGCAACTGTCCATTTTTGCACTGAAAATCTATTTGCAATATATTTATTGGGGTACCTTTAGCGCTACTTGGGTCCAGAATGTCTGTCAGGACTCCAATGTCAGCACCAAATCACGATATTCATTGTCCAACCTAGAGATTAACTTCAGGCCAATCAAGCTGCAGTATGACATTGGACACGGCCAATCACAGCTGTGCTTCTCTCCTATAACACCAAGGTCACGTGAGTACACACAGGTCACGCTGCTGTTTGGCATTGGACTTGTCAGCAAAGTGCAAGAAAACCTGTCAATGTATTTGACATTATGTTGATATGTTCTTCTTTAATAGGCATAAATGTTATATTTCCATCCGTCACATATAGTGATGTTATCAATTTGTTGTCACCTTACGTTGTACGATACATCGGTTTTGCTTACGCTAACATGACTACATGTAATAATGTTACCTGAGATATTAGTGACCGGACAGAGAAATATATAAATACTACCTATAAGTGGAAACACACAAACGTCCCAGTATTGACAGTTAAGTCACAGTTTAGTAACTTTGTTACAGAAATGTTTGCTAACTTTCTGCCAGACACAGTGATGGTAATGCTACTTAATTAATGTTAATTATACAGACTGATATAATATATGGACATGATATACACATCTATTTATTTTTTATGTATTTATGTGTGTATTAAAATGAGTAAATGTATAAAATAACTGACGTTATCAGTTAAGATTGCTTAACTAACAGTCACTGTGTCACTATACTCATCAGGATGCACTTGCTCAACACATCATGTTTATGCATATGTAGATTTAGATATTGTTATGATATCCATGCTGTCTAAAGATGAGCACAAAACATAAGAGCCGCAAGGCCAGAGGAGACAGAGAGGAGGTTTGGCCTTCTGCAGGATGCAATAACCAGCCCCAAGGCAACAGTATGACCACTATCAGATGGTAAAATAAATAGTACCTATTACTCTTTGGTGTCACTCGTATGCATGGTATCCAATTGACCTCGACAAATTGGTTATATGGTATTGCAGATAATGTCAACCAGAGTGACTCACTCCAGGCTAAATAGTGAAACGTCACAGTCTGTGGCCTCAGACTGCTGCAGCCAGATCTGAATTCATGTCGTGCATATTTTGTATGTGTGCTACATCTTAAAATGAACATGCGTTCTCCCTTCAGTTCACTAAATCAGGCGTTGGTGGGTCACAGTCTGTCTCTCTGAAGCTTCAATTAGTGGCTAGGAGGACCCCAATGATTTATGTCTGAAATGTATTCATGACTACATACAATACAGGCGCGAAATAGACTAGTGCATTTATTATTATACACTGTCCATATTTAATAAGCAAACAAATTAAATTAAATTAAATTTGAATGACAGGGATGCTTGTGACATCCGTGTCATTCGGCTGCTTTGGGAGAGGACTTGCAACACAACTGGTGAGAGCAGCTTGAAGACATGCCCACCTGGCTGCTTTCCCTGTACAGCAGGGAGATCCTATGGACTCAACCCAAAAGCTAATAAATAATATGATTGTGTTACAGATTTCCATGTTCATTTTTATATATATGTATATACTCTCCTGTACACATTGATTTGTTGCAACATTACATACAGTTAATATTAATGTGTGCTGTGTAATACATCTCCCTACCCTTACTGCTATAAATAATGTGAAAAAAAGGGTGTAATTTTAAGGTTGTCACAACACAGATCACAAAGAAGCTGGCTGGCCTGGGAAGGGGGACAGCACTCTGGATGACTCCATCGGAGGTCGGCCAGATCCTCACCAGTGTGCTGACGGTTCTGGATCGGCGGGACTGGATGCGATGGCCTCTGGTGTGATGGAGCATCTGTTGCACCGCTGGTGCTGCCTCACATTGACTCTCGCTGCTGCGTGACCGAGGCGTTTTGCACGTTGTATACCGGGTTTGCAGAGAGGCCATACCGCCACGTACGGCTGCACATCTGGATCTTCATGAGGAGGGCTGGCCATGGGCTGCCACACCGACGCTCATCCCCTCTACCCGACCTTTGTGGGCTGCCTCTCAGCTTGCATCTTCGAGTATAGGATGCATGCAGCAGGCAAAGAGAGAGCAGCTCATGTAGGAGGGCGCGCCGGCCAGTATTGATCGTCCGGTGGACACGTGAATCGGCAAGTAGGGGCCACTAGGCATGCGGTAAGGAGGCCGCCATCAACCTCATCGAACGGATGCTAGAGAAGCTTGGGGGTAGAGACCTGCTGGACCAGGAGCACATGGAGCACATGGAGCACATTTGGTGTGTGCAGAAACCCCGCAGTGCATCCAGCGGAGGTAGGCGGCACCATCATCAAGAGGGGCGTGGTCTCCACCAGGTACCGCTGTGCCTGAGGGTCCACATTCCCTGGAGTCCGTTCGCTGCCACCCTAACAGGTTCATTCCAGGTTGTTGTCTCTTTCATGGTTTATATTCTATATCATTTTTATGCCATTTTATGACAGCATTATTCAGATTGTTAAGCAATATAAATGGCAGACAGCTTGTGTCTTGAAGCCCCTCGGGGCCCTCAGCTGATGCTGGCTCCAGTAACCTCACAGGTCACTGCTCCGGCTCCAGGCCGTCGCAAACTGACCCGTAAAGTAGTGCACGACGCGTGTAAGAAATGAGGGCAGTCAGGACAGCAGAGACGGGATACAGCGTTCAGTTCCAGCTTTGAAACATTGATAATTCATTGATTTTATGTTAACAGACATCTTCAAGTTGTGGTATTGAGGATTATTTATTTTGGTTGCAAGATGTCAGGATGCTGACACATGAAGCTTAAGAGGTGAAAAAGACAATTTAAGTCAAACCAAATACTGGAATATATAGGGTTTATAATTATATGTTATATAACTAAACATTTCTTTGTAATTATATTTTTGTTGAAATGGATTTATTGAATAGACAAAGTCTTTTTAACGTCATGAATAAAATGCCCCGTCACTTTTGACCTAAACCAAATTAGAAAGCTTTTTCTCTCTCTTTCTTTTACAACATTTTGCTGGGTTATGTTATCATTATTATTTGTGTTGTTATACTACAAATTAAAAAATGTAGTTTAGATATTGTTTTCCAATGCACTGGCATAGAAGAAGTGCCCATGTCCCAAAGTTCAGAGCCTCAGCTTTTGTGCTTCATGGCTCTTATTGTATCCAACATTACACTTCCCTCAAATGCCAAAGTAAAGCTGAGTCCTAATCCGCTGTCTGAAAAGAGACTCTCTGATCTACAGAGGATTTCCTGTTTGCTTCATCAGCTGTTCCTGCCCCCACCCGTTGCCTAGCAACCAGCTGACATAAAAGGGCATTAAAAAGATAGCTAATTACCTTTTGATACTAATGGACCAGAGATGGTAATTGTATTCTTTTGCTTCCATATTATTTTGGACCGAGCCGCTTCCTCGACACCTAGGTGTCGGTCCACGGATGTATCAGATGTGTGTTTGTGGATATACGGAATATGTTACTATATGTTGTATTTCATTTGTTAATTGTATGTTCAATAAGTTAAATAATTAATTTCCCATCATTAATTATTAAAATAAATATATTTTTAAGATAATAAATCATACTTTCCCATTGATCAGTTAATTATTTAATCAGTTGCTGTAATAAATAACTTGTTTTTTAATTGAGTCATAGTTAAATAATAAATGTAATGTATTTAATAATAACTTAATTTGATTCAAAACATTGTAGATATACACTCACCTAAAGGATTATTAGGAACACCTGATAAATTTCTCATTAATGCAATTATCTAATCAACCAATCACATGGCAGTTGCTTCAATGCATTTAGGGGTGTGGTTGGTCAAGACAATCTCCTGAACTCCAAACTGAATGTCAGAATGGGAAAGAAAGGTGATTTAAGCAATTTTGAGCGTGGCATGGTTGTTGGTGCCAGACGGGCCGGTCTGAGTATTTCACAATCTGCTCAGTTACTGGGATTTTCACGCACAACCATTTCTAGGGTTTACAAAGAATGGTGTGAAAAGGGAAACACATCCAGTATGCGGCAGTCCTGTGGGCGAAAATGCCTTGTTGATGCTAGAGGTCAGAGGAGAATGGGCCGACTGATTCAAGCTGATAGAAGAGCAACTTTGACTGAAATGACCACTCGTTACAACCGAGGTATGCAGCAAAGCATTTGTGAAGCCACAACACGCACAACCTTGAGGCGGATGGGCTACAACAGCAGAAGACCCCACCGGGTACCACTCATCTCCACTACAAATAGGAAAAAGAGGCTACAATTTGCAAGAGCTCACCAAAATTGGACAGTTGAAGACTGGAAAAATGTTGTCTGGTCTGATGAGTCTCGATTTCTGTTAAGACATTCAGATGGCAGAGTCAGAATTTGGCGTAAACAGAATGAGAACATGGATCCATCATGCCTTGTTACCACTCTGCAGGCAATGGTGGTGGTGTCATGGTGTGGGGGATGTTTTCTTGGCACACTTTAGGCCAATTGGGCATCGTTTAAATGCCACGGCCTACCTGAGCATTGTTTCTGACCATGTCCATCCCTTTATGGCCACCATGTAGCCATCCTCTGATGGCTACTTCCAGCAGGATAATGCACCATGTCACAAAGCTCCAATCATTTCTAATTGGTTTCTTGAACATGACAATGAGTTCACTGTACTAAAATGGCCCCCACAGTCACCAGATCTCAACCCAATAGAGCATCTTTGGGATGTGGTGGAACGGGAGCTTCGTGCCCTGGATGTGCATCCCACAAATCTCCATCAACTGCAAGATGCTATCCTATCAATATGGGCCAACATTTCTAAAGAATGCTTTCAGCACCTTGTTGAATCAATACCACGTAGAATTAAGGCAGTTCTGAAGGCGAAAGGGGGGGTCAAACACAGTATTAGTATGGTGTTCCTAATAATCCTTTAGGTGAGTGTATACACACACACACACACACACACACACACACACACACACACACACGTATATACATATATATACATTTCTCTGGTAGAGGAGCGAGCCTGTCCACCCTCCATGCTCTCCTCTCCTCTGCTGCAACCTCATGTCCTCCTTCATTAGATCCAGCAGTACATCACTTCTCTCTCCTCCTCCTCTTCCTCCTCCTCCTCCTCCTCATCATGGTCACTCTGCTGTACTTGGCCTCGGTGTGCCCTCTGGGTTGGAGGCAATTAAGACAGTGGGGGTTTATATAAGACCTCTGACCCAACACCTCATCCGTGGGGTCAAACCACGGCCAAGTTGCAGCACTCATGGTTCTGACCCCGAGTGCTTCCCGAGGAAGAGGAAATCAAACAAGACACTTAACAAAACGGCATTACATTAAATGTAAATACAAATGGTTTATTAATTTGTAGCAACACACATGCACATACTTCTTCAAGTTTTTCCCTTGCAGTGGACTCACCGTCCCACACAGGCCCATTTTTCTCCAAAATTGTCCTAATCACAGCGATGAGCATCTTCCTCATTTGTAGAGAGGGTGCGGTCCTGAAGGACAGCTGCAGATGTTGCTGTTGCACTTGAAGGCAAGGAAGTTCGGCAAAACCTACCAAGTGGCCCCCTTGGATGTGAGATTGATTTATGTGCTTAACTTAACCTTTCTCCCCTGTCAGCTTTCTGTTAGCATCTCTTATGTTAACGAGTCGGTTTTGACCCATGTCTTAAATCATCTGTAAAATACACTCAAAACAATTATCTATCATCCAATTTGTTTCTCATCTCTTGGTTACCTTGTTAGGCTTCCTTATCCATGGAAATATTGTTGTATGTTTTAATATTTTTGATGTGGGCCTCTGGGCATTTTCGTTGTCAGTAAACCCCTCGATTTCAATTTTTTCTTTTATTGTAAAATGAACCTCAAGAGAATCATATAACTAAATAAAAGGTTGTTGTGTTACTTGACTATTACTGAGCGGTATTAGAACACATCTCCTAAATACATTTGTTAGATTATTTTTTTTATTTTAATATTATTAACTATATCTAGACCGTTCTTCTGCATTTGACACAGTGAACCACCAGATCCTTATCTCCTCCCTCCAGGACCTTGGTATCTCAGTATCTCAGGCTCTGCTCTCTCCCTTTTCTCATCCTACCTCAACGACCGCACTTACCGGGTAACGTGAAGGGGATCAGTGTCTGAACCTTGTCCTCTCACTACTGGGGTCCCTCAAGGCTCCGTCCTGGGTCCCCTCCTCATCTCTCTGTACACCAACTCTCTCGGCTCTGTCATTCGCTCACATGGCTTTTCCTGCCAGAGCTATGCTGATGACACCCAACTGATCCTCTCGTTTCCCAAATCTGAAACACATGCAGCAGCACGAATCTCTGCCTGTCTGACTGACATCTCTCAGTGGATGTCCGCACACCACCTGAAAATTAACCCTGACAAGACTGAACTACGACCCCGATTGCCAGGAACCTCGGTGTGACACTCGACAGTTAACTATCCCTGACTGCCTATATTACCTCAACAACACGTTCCTGTCGGTTCATGCTGTACAACATCAGGATAATACATCCCCTTCTCACTCAGAAAGCAACACAGGTTCTGGTCTATGTTCTGGCCCAGGCTCTGATCATCTCACGCCTAGACTGCTGTAACTCCCTCCTGACAGGTCGACCTGCTAGTGCCATCCGACCTCTCATCCAGAATGCAGCCGCTGGACTGGTCTTTAACCTCCCAAAATTCACCCACACTACTCCGCTCGCATCACTGTTTACCGGTGGTCGCCCACATCCGTTTCAAAACATTGGTACTTGCGTACCGTGCTACGAACAGATCGGGTCCAGTCTACATCCATGACATGGTGAAACCTTACGCCCCAGCCAGTTCACTCTGCATCTGCCAATCGTAAATTCATAACTTTTGGGTTGAAATTGGGAACCAAATATCTTCCATAATACGATGTCCTATTGAGCTCAATCCTTTTCAATGTATCCGAGGCCTACAGGCTGCCTCACCTGTATTAAATATATAAGAGAACCCTTAGTCTTCTTTGGGGTGACATTTGGCGAGTGGCCTGTATAAACTAAAAATAAAATGGTTGTAAGAATGAGGGTTTGCAACTTTGGGCTCTAAGGGACCCCTGAAGTGCACAATATTAATTCATATTAATTATTATAGCAGGTTCAATATAGTGGATGATGATTTAGGTCTGTGTTGTTTTCTTGTCTTTTTTGTCTCAGTCTGATTGTTTGTATAGTGGGACATTATGCTGTGTTTGTATTATTATTAGTTTTAGTTTTAGTTAGCGTGTAACCTGTATGAACTGAAAATAAAATGATTGAAAGAAAGAAACTAAGAACTTTATTTTGCAGTTTTTAAATCAACAATCATGTATTTACAGGTTTCTTTGACTCATAAGCATCTCACCAGTTTTCATAAAACAAAACCAAAAGTATCAGAGAGACGTGTTGACTATGGAATGGGATACATATAATAAATGAAGTGTCAATCAATCACCACAGTACATTTGGGCATACCGATTACCGATATTAGCACTAAATGATACAATTTCACAGCAAGCAATGACTTTGAAATCATGCTTCATTTTCATCAGATGTTCCTCACTTTCTTACCTCAACATGTTGCTGTTGCTACATTTTAACGTTCAACTTTGTGTTTTCCTGACACTAACAGCATAGTTTGCAGAAGGGATGTTAATGATTATTCAAGTTAACGTGGGAAACGTGGCTGCATGTGTACGAGTATCGGTATCTGTGCGTCCCTACAGTTAGAAGATACGATGTAGCAGACAAGATGTAGAAGATAAGATGTAGAAGATAAGATGTAGAAGATAAGATGTAGAAGATAAGATGTATACCACACAGGGCAGAAGTGATTAGTTTACTCCAACGGGAGTGATGATCAGAGGTGCCGAGTTTGTACCACCATAATGAATACCAGCACTTAAGAATGGGAAGAGTTTCTCCTCGAATGAGCAGTCAGTAAAGGAGTAGATAAGAGCTGCAGCTTCTACGTCATAGAAGGAGACCAGACCCTCCTCATAGTCCACAAACACCCCCACCTTCCGAGGCCGAGACTTCAGGGAGAGAAGAACCGAAGGGTCGTCAGCAGCTGTGTATTCTTTTACATTTCTCAAACATATAATCCAGTAACCATTCTGAGGACTCACTGTGACGTATCCCTTCCTGTCGATCGACTCTCTGGCCACTCCTAAATCCCATTCGGACTTTCTTTTCACTTGAATCTCAAAGTAGAAATGTTCTGAAGAGAAATGCTGTGTTCCTAAAACACAGGAAGTGAGAGAAAACCTCTCTGGATTGTCGAGGAGACATCGCTTCCGTATCTTACCAGTACGCACTTGTTTCCCGTCATCAGACAGGATGAGACTGGAATGAGCTGTATCAGGATCAAGAGTCACATCCACTGCAAACTTCTGGACCCTCTTCAACTCAGCTACAGCAAACAGATGCTTCATCTTTTGACTGAGAGTCTCCTCCAGCTGAACCACAGCGCTCCTCACAGTCCCCTCATAAGATGCTGGAGGAACACTGACCTTTGTCCAGTCCTTGGCGGGTGGTGGGAGGTGGATGTTTAGGGACTGGAAGCTCTGGAGAAGGTGGAGGTGGTCTTCAGAGAGGAAGAGCTTCTCCACCTCATTGCTCCTCTTCCTCAGCTCAGAGATTTCCTGTTCCAGCTCTTTGATGGAGTCTTCAGCCTGTTTCTTTGTTGCTCTCTGCTTCTCTTCTATCGTATCGATGAGCTCGTTCAGTTTTCTCTCAACAGACTCCTTCAGATCAGTGAAGACCTGAACACCTTCTGCTTTCTCTCTGTCTGCATCTTCCTCACTGAGCGCCACTATGCGTTTGACCTCCTGAATCTTCAGTCGTCTCTTCTGGATCATCTGCTGGATTTCAGCCTCTGTCTTCTCCAGCTCGACCTTCTTTCCTTCATATTCTTCTTTCAAAGGAACAAACGTGTGCGTATTGTGGTCTAATACGGGGCAGAGCATGCAGACGCATGTCTGGTCGGTCTGACAGAACAGCTCCAGAGGTTTATCGTGCTTCGTACACATCCTGCCTTCCAGGTTCTCCACAGGCTCGATCAGCTGATGTCTCTTCAGGCCTGACATTGTCAGATGAGGCTCCAGGTGAGTCTCACAGTAGGAGACCAGACACACCAGGCAGGACTTCAGGGCCTTCAGTCTGGTTCCAGTGCAGACGTCACAGGGAACTTCTCCTGGTTGGGACTCTTGTTGCTCTGAGCTGCTGCTGCTGGATTTCTGTTGAGCCGACTGTCTGAACTGAGAAACCATCTCAGACAACAAAGCGTTGACCCTCAACTCCGGTCTTGTGGTGAAAATCTCTTTACACAAGGGACACTGGCACCTGTCACTGATATTCCAGTGTTCAGTGATGCAGTTTTTGCAGAAGTTGTGTCCACATGGTGTGGTGACTGGATCAGTGAACACATCCAGACAGACGGAGCACAGGAACTGATCTTCAGATGGCAGATAGTTTGCAGCAGCCATATCTACACACACATTGGTGAAGAAAGGAAAACATTTTAATTAAAATAGTTAATTAAGTGTTGACAACTGATTTTTTGTATTTCTTTTACCTTTTACTTAAGCAACTGAGATCAAAGTCGTGCCAACAGACTCAACCTTGCTCCTCTCTCAAAGCAGCACAGAATAAGTCCAATGTGCATTAAAGAACAGCACTGACAACAAATCTCTGTTTACGTGATGCAAACACATCACATTTCCTCTAACTCCTTCACAATAAAAGCCTCCCGCTGGTTCGCTGGTCGAAAGCTTTTATTGTGAAACAACGAGAGGAAATAGAGGAAGTGATCGATGAACAGTAACAATAGCAGGAAAGTCGGAGTGAGACTAAACTTAAAACCACAGAGATTCAGTTACAAGTTACTAAAGTCCTCCGGAGACACTTTAAAGCTGTTAAAGTGAGTTTCTGTGCAGTGGGACTTTGGACAGACAGACATAGTTATTTTGTTAATAATTCATCAGGTATGAAGTGATAAGAGAGGAACTTCCTGCCTGAGTAAAGGTAAAGTTTAGAGTTAATCCTGGTGATTAAAGGTGTAACTATGATCAGATGTACTCACCAGTGTTTGGAAAAGACTGTTGTGTCTTTGAGAGAAAAGCAGAGACTTGACTGCAGCGTGTCTGCCACTCTGACGAACTTCACTTTCGTTTCTGGAGTGTGACGTAGGAGCTCTCCTCTCTGTGTTGCTCCGCCTCCTAACTGCAGCTCAGGTCTAAAACCCTGAAGATTTTCATGAGGCCAAAACATTTTTCATTTACGGTCAGCTTAAATAATTATTGTATGTGCCTCTCTGCAGTATACAGAGAGGCAATAGAGACGTGTCAGCTGTCAGTAATTGAGCCACTTAATTAAACCAAAGTTACTTTAACTTAAAGGAATAGTTAAAAACATGACAAAAAAAAAGAAAGTTTGTTCTTTTAAGGGGACTTATGTGCTTCAACTATCTCTTTGTTTTTAATGTCATAAAACGGTGATAGTTTGGACTCAGACTGTATGTGGTGTTTGTGTTTGTGTTGGTGAGCTCAAACCTGTTGGAACACTTCCTGATATCACCTGTCAATCAACTCAGAGCAGCTCAGTGAGCTGTGTGGTTTCTTTACAAAATCCTCTTCACATCGTGCCAACATTTACATTAACCCTGTATGCTATAATAATAATAATAATAATAATAATAATAATAATAATAATAATATTTCTAGTAGAAGCAGTAAGCATCATTTTTAGGTTTTTATTCTGAAGTCCGAACATCTTCACTTCCTGTTTTATTCTGACAGCTTGATGTCAACGGGCATTAAAATGTAGCATGTAAACATCCAAGTGAAAGAATATAATGATAAATCTAGTTTAAATGAAAAAGTATAGGCCAATATAAAACCTCCCATTTTTAACTAAAATATTGGAAAAAGTGTTTTTTCAACAGCTGAAAGGCTTCTTGACCGAAAATAACTGTTTTGACGTCTTCCCGTCCGGCTTTCATCGTTAAGGTTTTCAACGACATCCACTTCAACACAGACAGTGGCAGAACTTCAGTCTTAGTATTACTGGATCTCAGTGCTGCATTCGACACCGTTGATCATGACAAACTGCTACTAAAGTAACATCTATGGTGTTACGGGTCAATTTCGACCCATATATATTTACTTAAAGAAATAGGCTATTTTCAGCAATAGAACTTTAATACAAACACAAAATGAAAAGCAGAACAGGTCATAACGCAACATATTGATTTGCAAGGTCACCAATCAAGCAAATCTTGTTTTTATAACTGGGTCGAAACCGACCCTAGCAACACAAAGGTCATAATTCCAACCAGAGCATTTTATAATTTAGTGACATTTTTGTTTTTGTTTTATTTTGTTGAAATAAACGTTCCTGAAGTCAAAAAGCCTTGATGCAATAAACACATTTCTGTGGTTCTTTTATGCATTTAAAAACCTAAAACGACACGACCGAGTTTTCACCAAAAGTGGAAGCACTGAAAATGTAGCCGCTCCAGAGATTATTAATTGGCTTGATGAAGTGTTATTTCCCTCATTGTTTGAGTGAACTTTGTCAATGTAACACACAGTTGCTGTCAAAGTTTTTACAGCTGCCCAAACAGTCGCCACACACCAATACAAAGTTAACGTGAAACATGGTTGTCTGCCTGTTCTTTTATTATGTATTGTACACCGTAGTAGTTAGATATTGGTGTGTGGGGTGAATGGAATGTCGATATCAGTTTTAAAATACGTTAGGTTAATTCATATTTATTGCATGATTATCATGAAGTAAGCTTTATTAAACTTTAATAATACTGAATACTTAAACCTGATTATGCATTTGAAACCAATTTTATTTATTAATGCTAAATGCATAAACCTGTTTGTGTATTTAAAACACATTGGGTTTATTAGTATTACTACATAAGTCATTTGAGATTAATTCATGTTTGACAAACAAATATACATATAATATCACATTACGTTTATTAGTTTGTTTATGTTAAATCTGTATTCCAAATTGATGGAAATGTTATACGCAATTAAAGTACACAAGTATTAAATATTAGACCTAAATATATTGAATGTACCTGCCACTTTTAGAGGTGATTGATTGTTTTGATGTTTAAAACCCCCTAATTTCGAGTGAATTCAACTATTTATTTTGTCTTTAGCTGTATTTAAATATAGGCTTTTTGGCCTTTATTTAACCAGAGTTGAAACACTTTCAAGCGTAAAATGTCTGATGAAAAGTGACCAACATGTGTCCTTTATTAACAAATCCTGATTCACTCACAATACAAAAATGTCAAGATCATTGCTGAATATGATTTATTTGTATACCGTGTGTCTTTCACTATAATGGAGTAAAAAAGCTTGAAAGCAAATTTAAACTTCAGTTTATTCATTTTTTAATAGCCCAGACCACGGCTCTATACGAAGACGAGGAAAAACTCCCGATGAATAAATGAGAATTGGGAAGAAGCCTCAGGGAAGGAAGCCTCTCCACGGATGACTGCTGTGCTGCAACACATGCAGAAGGACTTCATCACGTTCTCCTTCCTGTCACAGAGGGAGCAGCATTAGCATTTGGATGACACTTATGTATGGGATTGGATAATAATAATAATGTAATCACTCCAATCACAATTAAACATGTTTTTCTTGTGTGGCATAATTATGTGTTGCAGAAAGACATAAATGCATCTTGAATCCTTGAATCCCTGAAGATGACAAGCAGGAGCTCCTCTCGTTCTCCTGTTAATCAAAGGGCGAGCATCGTTAGTAACTGGATCACTAGTTTGGGATTGGATGTCTTGATCGATTGGAAGTGTGTACGTGCGAGTGAAGTTCAGTCATGGGTGAAGCCTGATCTGTGTCAGGGATGGACGCTGTTTGGGGTCTTCAATGAAACAGGCTCGCAATAAATCCTGGTATTCTGGAGCGAGCGGAGGAGAAGAAAAGTAAACTTGCTGGTCTCAAAATCTTCATCAGTTTGGACTAGAGGACCATCACTATAGGACCTAGAATATACCGACATAATAATAAGACAACGAGGAGCTTTGTTTCAAGGTAAAGTCCCAGATGGGTGGAGAGTAAAGGTAGATGTCTCACCGTAGTATTGGCGGTTCAAGGCCCCTTTCTAGACGAAGCGGCTCAGTCCAAATCAATAACGCGAACGTGCGGGACGTCCGAGACGGTCTCGATCAATATGTTTTCCCCATCTCCTGGAGGTCAACTGCTGCATCCACCAAATGCTTAAGAATGATCTGACAGACAAAAAGAGAGATGAGGGATCAGAGAGGAGGGTGGGTTTGACATGTGTTCATGCCTGTGTGTCTGAGCTGAACTGAAGATTTTATTTTCATAATCAATAGAAACAATGTTAAAAAACTAGGAAAATAAACCCTCAATTGCTAAATGAATTCCTTAAGTAGCCCCGGCTCCTGTAAAAAGTTCAACAGAAGGTTCCTCCAGCTGCTTACCTCGGCCTCCTCCTCTGGTAAGGAGCCTCCGTTACCTTCGTTTGGCTTTGTTTGTTGGCTTGTGACCATCCATCTTCCTCTTCATCACATTCCAGAGGTTTTCAATGGGATTCCGGTCTGATCAGGTGGTCCTTCATCCACACCTTCACTGACCTCTGGCTGTGTGGCATGGAGCATCGTCCTGACCTGCTTGACCTCCGTCTTTGACATTTTAAGGATGGAAGCAACCTGACGCTCACGGTATCCCTCTGCCAGTGAAACCGAAGGTTTGGTTCAGGTGATCACCTCATCAGTACCTCATTCAGTAGAATCAGGTGTGCCTGACTGGAATGGAAAGGCTGCCATACACGCAGAGATGCTGATTTAAGACACTGTGGAGTGGTCTCTTTTCAGAACTGTATATACAGTATATATCTATATCTATATATATATATATCTATATCTATATATATCTATATATCTATATCTATATCTATATATATATATATATATATAGATATAGATATAGATATATATAGATATATATATAGCCAAAGCCCACATGAAGCGACCGTTTCTCCAAGCTATATATATATATATTATTATTATCTATTTTTTCTATTCATTTATATATATATATATATATATATATATATATATATATATATATATATATATATATATTCAAAATGTTACTCAAGCAAAAGTACAAAGTAATTTTCAATAAAATACACTTAAACCCTTGTTAACCCTAGTTAAGCCACAGCCATTTTTCTCAAAGATTCCGAATGGTTTTGCATAATCATACTAAATACAGAATATCTCTTCAACCACAAGGACTATTTGAATAGTTTCAAAAGGTATAATATACAGAAAGCACTTGTGAGACTAGTTAAGAGCTTCATATAGCAGTATATGTGTTACTGGTATTTCTTATTTTTAATTTTTATATAATTCTACTATAAAATAGCACTGTGTGTTTACAGTATCTCTGCAAAGTTTGACTTTGATTAAGTGAAGTTAAATATTTTTTGTAATTCATTTAGTGCACATTTCGTGAACCGTAGGTTTAGGTCCGCTGAAAGTAAAAAATGCCCTAACTTTCTTCCTGGACATTGAACGCCTCTGGTTCCACAACACAGGGGCTCTGCTCAAGCAGATGCACCAATACATACCAAGTATTTAATCCAAGTCATATTATTATTTTTTTGGCTGGAATGTGGTGCATATCTTGCTGAGGCTTTGTCTCACAAGGGAAATGTGCGGCAATCATGTGTGGAATCAAGCTAGGCCCGGGGTATGACAATGATATTTCCATAACTTGGGGAGCTCTCTCAAGTCACTTTCAAGTCCTTCGAGTCATATTTATAGTTTATGTTAATATTTATGGTTGAATTGTGTTATAAACATGTCAAATGGATTTCTATGCTCTTTTAAGGCCAGGCTGTGCAGTTTTTCTTGCTATGTCACATCAGTGGCTCTGGTATGGATTCATGGGAGTACGAGGACTTTGAGAGTGAGGAAGACATCCTGATGAAGAATTCTGCCCCCAGTTTTGGGGGCGCTGGGGCAAGTAATGTACTAATTATGTAAAATAATATATAGAGATTTTGTTATTGTATTATATGTATTGATGCATTGATGTGTGCATCACTTAAATGCTGCAGCTGCTAAAGGTGGAGCTCAATTTAATTACTTTACTGCTGAGCAGTTTACTCTCGAACAATACATACTACCTTATTAGTTGATTATATTATATTTTAATAACCTAATGTGTTAATGCCCTTCATCCACAGACGGACATCATGGTCACGCTGCATTAGGAAGATGCCAGTGATGCCCGATATTAAGTTTATATCCTGCATGTGTTCACTTTGTTCACTGAGACAGACACAAGTGTAACGAGCGTCACTCGATGCTCAGCCCGAGGAAAGGAAGAGACGAGGAGACGGAAAATAAGAGAAGGTGATGGAGATGAGAGAGGAAGAGCAGACGGTGCACACTGCAGTCCGCTGATCAACACAAACATAAACTCTTATTACCACAGAAAGATGAACAACACAAACGCCTTGCACAATTATTGTCTTAATAGCTTGATATTTTATAAACTATGTCACTGAAAACACACACGATGCACTCAAACTCAAAGATGAAATGCAGAAAGTGTATGTCATTTTAATAATTTATTAGTAATACACGTTGGCAGGAGAGACGAGGGACAGGCCCAGAACACAGCGGGTGAGTTGTGTGATCTCGCTTTGCCACGATCGCTTTAATAAACAGTCAACATTCATTTGCAGATGCTTTGTGATCATTTTAGCCCGTTGAGTTCTCTCAGAAGGTAGCGAGGCTCATTCATCGCATCATTTAATCTGATTCTCACTTATTACTGTTCATACCGATCCCCTCTGACGTGGTTTTAAAGCTATTGTTTTCCAATTTTTGGTCTCCAAACATAATAAATGCGGAACAGTTTTCAGGGGCCATGCCTCCAAAACCCTCTAATGAGCTCAGTTGTTGGGGATCTTTATTCCTGAAGCCTGCGTAGGAAGCGGTTGACAGCAGGCAGCGCTGAGTATGAGGGAATATCTGCAGGCAGACGTCCTCAGGCCACGGCTGGCATCCCGCATGTCGAGATCTGACCAAATACAGTCAGTTATACAGTTATTTCCACCAATATTGACGGCTGGGCCAAAATTAATCTCATTCATTCGTCTTCAAGCAGCAAAAGCTTTGTTATGTAAAATAAAAAATAACAATCATAAGAAGAACAATAAGTCCTTGGCTCTGACTTGTACTCATTATCTCATCTCATAGTAACATATGTGGCTGTCTGCTAGTCCAAAAGCACACTGGAAACTGCACTCATCCGCCGATTGCAAGTTTTAAAGACACAATCCTGTTGCTTGGGGGCTGCGGAAACATTTTTCCCACTTGCAATTTGTAATGATTCATAAAAATTAGGAACATTTCAAACAATTCTGTATGACCCTGTCCGAACATCGAACAAACGCTTTCCCGAAAGGTAATAGGTCACAACAGGCTATACAACTGATTGCTATTCAGTTGAAAGTAAACTTGTGCATTAGGAAGAGTGTTTTAATTAGTTCCACCTTGGCTATATGCAAATGTGAATGACATTTACTTCTGTAATTGTTTCATCCCGGCTCCAGTTCGGCACATCTGGATGGTGCCGTCGATGTGCGTAAGCATGTTGGATGTGTTTAAATTTACGGTCAAAAAATGCACTATAAGATCATACACTTTTGACTGTCAGTGAATTTGGCCCATCATCGTTGTTATATATGATTTAGGAAAGGGCCATTATTGATGAGGGGGAAAACCTGATGATTTGGAACACTGCTGCTACTGAGTGATATTTAACGTTATAGTTCCAAACGGGCCGACTCTCAATACTATTTCAGCCAAAGCCCACATGAAGCGACCGTTTCTCCAAGCCATTAGCTGTAATGATCGTCATTATGGTTTAGATTTTCATCTTTCAGACGGCCCTTGAACATATCATGTGCAACGAACGCTTCCGACAGAAAAAGCAATGAAATCGAAGCCTGAAATTGTGATATTTTATAAAAAACATTTTATTCTTCGTCTATTATATGTCCTATGTAAAATCTCGCCCCGAATAAACCTTTTGCTTTCACAAAATAGTGTAAAAAAAACAACAACAATTGAAATTCTGTGCACGTCTGCAACTAGGAGGCCATGATTGATTCGCCTGAGCCCAACAGTCACGTGACAAAGACAACTTAGAGAAATATTTGATTTATAGATTCCGGTGATTTCCAATTTCTGTAATATAAATTATAAAGGAAATTCAACTTGTTCTTGTAAATTTATGGCATGGTAACCGTAATGCTGCACTAAAGACCTTTTTGAGTTCTCTGTTTCTAGCCGTGACTGATGTTCCCATAGAGGGGCGGGACTTTAATATTGCAGTGAAAAACAAGTCAATGGGACGGGAGCAAAAGAAAAACGCCCCAAAACTGCTTTGGGTTCACAGGGTTAGAGGAATGATGACATTTAAACCTATTTAACAAAAATGACATCACTACCAACAATCTCCCAAAGCATATCATAGTCAGCTGCATTTGTTTGATGTGCTTTCTCCAAAAATCCAGGCAGATTTTTTTATGTCAATGCATTTCTGGAAAACAACCTGAACAGGAAGGAATCACAGTGCGCGTCATGGCGCTAGTTTGCAGATGTTGTCGTCAGACAGGTCGGCTCATTGCTGAGTCGTTTTGCAGCGCTGGCTTTCACCTCCATCCGCCTCAAACTGCATTAAAGCCGTGAGTAGCTGGCACGACCGTCCAGTTCACGCTCTGGTAACCAGGCAGTGGGAATGTGAAGTACACATGACTCATCCAGTGTTTTCATCACATATCAAAGACCCAAAACATCTGGAAAGTCTGAAGGACAGAATAAGTAGATATGGTAACTGCGTCACGCTACTGTTGCCTTATCGTAATCTAGGAATAAAGGTCAGCCCAGCCCGAGGCCTCCCATGGCCTGCGGCCCGCAGCACGTGGCGGTCTGCTGGTGCGTCCTCAGGTTGCAGATCCAAGCGAACGTCTTCCCGCACAGCTCGCAGCGGAAGGGCTTGTCCCCGGTGTGGACCCGCTGGTGCTTCTTCAGGTTGCCGGCCTCCGAGAAGCGCTTCCCGCAGGTGTCACAGCGGAAGGGCTTCTCGCCCGTGTGGACCCTCTCGTGGGCCTCCAGGTTGGAGAGGCCGGAGAAAGCCTTCCCGCACGCTCGGCACACGTAGCTCTTCCTGCGCCGATCGCAGGACGCGTCGCTGTCCGTCTGGCTTTGGCTGTGGCGAGCCAGAAGGTTGGCGCGGTGGCGCGCGGCGATGGCCACCTCAATGCTGAACGACGGAGCCGCCGTGGAGCTCATGGGCTTACTGATGGAACTAAAGCTAGAGATGCTTGTTCTGTCGCCTCTGTGGGCGTTACTAACGGAGGCGGCGGTCTGTGCAGAGGGAACGCCGTGCTGTTGATGATGCTGCTGATGCTGAACACTTCTTATCATGACTGTCTTTTTGCTCCACGGAGGCTGGGAAGACGGAGCGTGCATCGACACAGGTACGGACACTGAAGTCTCTGGAGCAAAACAACAAAAACAAGGCGTCAGCACACATTCATCACGCTGTTTTCTCAGAATTACAGGAAACTGACACGGGGCTTTTCTGGCCACAACAAATTTGTCGACACAACAATTAGTTTCGACCAATAACGTGGTTGGAGGAGAGGCCTCCCCTGAGTGCTGATCAGCACTCCTGGAATGCACCTTTAATTATGTGTCAGTCCACTTCAGGCCTTTTAATAGCTGCTTATCGCATTAATGCAATAAGTAATTAGCCTATCTATCTCAGATTGTAAAACAACGCTTTTAATAAAAGAGATACATTATGAATGGGAAGTCTTAAACCAGCTGTTACAAGAAAAAAAGGAAAAAAGTGCAGATAGGAGGGTTTCTCACACTTTTCCTGGATCATTTTGCAGATAGGTTTTGCACTTTGGCCATCGATATATAGATATAGATATACACGCAAAAACATAGAAATACTTCTGTATTTCTTCTCATCCACATCACCCCTTTTGTCTAGAAAAAAACATTATAAAAATCCATCCCGGACCATCTTCCTCAGATACGTCCAGGCATCCAGCAAAAAGGAAAGAAAGTCCTGGCTCAACTAACTCAGCAGTCATCGTCTGTCAACACAATGAAATCCATCAAGCACCAACCAGAATGACTCGCTTTGTGCTACATCTACTGACGACTCTGCATCAGTCCAGATGGAGGAGCAAGTCACCGCTGCCAGAACCTCAGACTTAACATTCCTGCCTCTGTATGGACGGCTGTGTGTGTAATGAGCCTTCAAACTGAACTCCCTGCTTTGTACTTTGTCTTCTCACTGCTCGCAGCTTCTTGGACTATTGCTGCTCTGTAAAGACGTCCAGCTGCACTTTATCATACTTATATGTAGCACATCGTCTGTTGCTCTGTTCAACCAGGGCTGGAAGTAACAACTGGGCATGAAACAGGTTTTTTGTGTACTTTTTTGAGTAAAATATCAGTATTACTTGAGTATTTCTTCTCACAAGTATTGCACTTCATGACATTTCATGACCCGTCCGTTACAGAGGGAGAACAAGTCACGTGAAAAGGTCCTGATAAACAGTGAGAACTAACGAGAGGGAATAATGTATCTGCAGCCGCAGGAGGCCAGAGCTCCAGAGAGCTGACAAGCGCCTAATGTTTACAGTCACTGGCTGTGTGTGTGTGTGTGTGTGTGTGTGTGTGTCACATCCGGGCTGAGGGCTTTTACTCATTTCCTGAATTTGAGCTTAACTGAGCGAGGAAACGAATCGAGGAGGCACACAAATCGGGAAATGAGAAAAGTCCCGAGCACAGTGGAGAAAAAGCACAACAATGCGACCAACTCCAATCCATCCCCACAGTCAAACAAAACCAGTGAGCTGGTGGTTTCTGCTGTCGGTACACTGCAGAAACCACCAG
This sequence comes from Taurulus bubalis, assembly GCF_910589615.1. Taxonomy (NCBI): domain Eukaryota; kingdom Metazoa; phylum Chordata; class Actinopteri; order Perciformes; family Cottidae; genus Taurulus; species Taurulus bubalis. The sequence goes on along the minus strand of NC_136594.1, from coordinate 23,164,824 downwards.
AGGGACCATCCCTCTCAAACTGCAACGCATGAGCAGCATCTTTTCTATTTAAACATTTACAAGAAGGACTATATTGAGAGTTAAAAAACAAACAGAGACATGGGCTTATTGAACAAACAGGTCTGCATCCTCAAGTTTAGCCCTCTAGTGTGGATGTGAACCCCAACAAAGGAAAGGAGGCGACTTCTCACCCTGTGACCCAGTGGGCTGGATCGGACCGGAGGAGCAGCTCTGGCCTCTGCTCATCCTCACCGCCGGGCCTTGTGGGTGCTGGAGCACGGACTGCGGTTGCGGTTCGGCCTCCACAATAATGACTCCGTCCAGGTCGCCCTCTGCCGAGTCACCAGAGGCGAACGGGCACGAAGGGCCACCGCGGGCCGACGCCGGGTCACCGTCAGGAGCCCAGCGGGTGAAGAAGGTCTCCAGCTCAAACAGAGAGTACTCAGAGTTGTCGGATTTCGGCTGCTCTTGGGTTTTGGGGCTGGCGGGCGTGTTGGTGTCCGGTACCCTCAGCTGGACCGGCGCCGTGCTGCTGGGGTCCTGCGGTACCACGAACGCCGGCTGAGGCGCTGCAGGCTGAGGAGGAGGAAGGGCGTGGGGGCGGGACCAGAAGAGAGGCAGAATTAAGACCAGCTCTTAGTGGCTTTTATCGCTCACTCGGGACTTGATCTAACTGTGGGGCATTTTGAGACTTGGATGAGGAAACAGATTGCGTTCTCTCCTCCCACAGGGGCTACTTAAAGGGCGCGTCCATTATTTAAAAACTATATTATTCTGTCGCTTCCAAGTGGTGTTCCTCCTGTATTCAAATCCCAACAAGTACGTACAGTTTTTGTTGCAGCTGCTTCTTTACTCCTGATGCAAACTCAAATGTATGAGGTCATCAGCAGTCACATGAAAAAACAACAACCGGATGGTGTCTTTTATCGCGGCTGGTGCTTTGAAATCAAACGGACCTCAGAACTGTTTCGCCCCCACCAGGAGGAACAATGCATGTTTACAGGAACTTTCCTGGCAGCAAAACAAAGCCCACCACTATCTCTTTAGACAATCAGATCACATGACCCTGCTTCTCCTGCCAACTTACTCCCAGCTGACTGAAAGGGTCAAACCATCAGAATAATAATAAAAACAGATTCCTTGTGGACAGCTGCTCTACAGGGCTGTTGGAGTGCAGAGGCTGGCACACGGTCAGCGGAGCCGCTGCCCTGGAGAACCACATTCATCTTAAAGAATATCCAGTCAGGGACATCGTATTTCGGCAAATGTGTTGATGATGTGGTGATATAACAGAGGCCACAAAAAGAAAATCCCCAGCCAGAAAGCCTGATAGATGGAGGCCCAAGGAGACAAGGAAGCACACAACACCGCCAGAATAAGAGTCGCTTAGAGCATTAACACACACCAAGGAGGCATTTTGAGTCAATCACCAACATCGAAAGTGTGTGTGTGTGTGTGTGTGTGTGGCCCAACCTGCTCAGAAATTCAACTGTGTTTTCCTGTTTTCATCTGGGTGGAGATTTATATTTAAACATTTAAATGTGTAGCGAGGATAAGTAGGAATCAGCATAAAGCATAAATAAAAATGTGCACAGGAATTTTCAGTAAGATTATCAGACCTTTAACGTAATTTCTGGGACCATAGAGCGCCTCGGGAGGCGAGTATTGCATGTAGTTTATATTGTTTTTGGGTGAACAACATTCCTTGAAGGGAACTTGAGGAGAAAATGAGCAACAGAAAGCATCCTGAGTGGAAACACTACAGCGTGCTGCTGTAGTGTTTGCTGTAGTGTTTGTAGTGTAGTGTTCACCCTGCTGCTGCTGCTGGGGTTGTCTTTATTACTCTTTCTCAGCTCATCCTCCACAAATATATTAAAGCAAACTTTCTGCTATGTTGGTTTGGTACATTAACATATCAGGACCTCGTGCACTACCCTCATTCCCACTAAACTAAAACCGTATAGGTACGTATACAAGAATAAATATGTAACTATATACATATATTTTATGTTAATTCAAACATTAGATATTATTAGTTATAACTAATATTTGTACTGGTTAGTTAAACAAGATATGACATCATAAGTCAGCTTCAGTGTTTTCAGTGTTTATTTGTACTTTACCAGCTCACCCTGAAATAAGTGTATTTTTTTAACCCCCAAATGTTGAAGTATAATGTGCTCTAATTCTCCTGACTGATGGGATTTGAAGTGGTTCCTCTCATGATTGATCCATTTTAAACCGGACTGAATACAATGCACTATTGTTAGTTACTGTCCCGATATCTCAGCGCTCTTAATGTGACCGTCTGCCATTTTAAAATACGCTGCACATGTCTAATATCCGAGCGAGGTTTTAAATACAGCCTGGCTGGAGGATCCTCCTGAGGGTGGCAGTGCAGACATGCCCGAGGAGTCCAGAGCTTAATGATGAGAAAATAATGTACGTGCTTCAGAAATGACACGATAAAGTGCATGTGGTTATTATGAATTAGAACAATGTTCTGTATGAGAGAGAGATTTTACGGGAATATTGTGTCACAATTTTGCAATGTATGATTTTATAATAAAAACACAAATTCACATGTTGAGTTAAAAAAAAAATAGTTTTAATGATTTACATCGCAAACTGTGGACATTAAGCAGATTTTTCTTACAAAATTGTGACACAATAGAAAAAGCTAATGTTACATTTACAGTGTATGTTTATGCTACAATGGCTTGTTTTCTATTTTTCTTTTTACATGATAGTCACACTTTAAAATGACACATTCCTTATTACTCTTGTAGAAAAAACAAAGGAAAAAATATATGTATTGTATTATTGTATTATTAGACATCCTGGATGCATTTCCACTGGAAGAACATGATTAAATAAAATACCATAATAATAATAATAATAAAAGAATGCACACAATATTGCATTTAGAGCTCTGTCCTGCACTGTCCCACATGTATAATTATCTCAGTGGCTGGGACTTGTTGTTGTTGGGCTTGTTTTGTTCAACAGGGTCATGTCATACTGTTTAAACACTAATTATTTCCAGTTGCTTTTACTTTGCCTTTACTTTTTTTCTTCTTCTAAACCGCTTCCCTCAAACACCCGCCCTTTCCTGAAAAGATGTTTCACAATAAAAGCCTTCCAGTCGCTCACCATCGGCTTATTATGTGAAACATCCGTCCAGGAGGCGTTGAGTTTCACTGAAAGTAGCTGAGCAGCGCTCAAAGATATGTTGTAGTAGAAGCAATTGGAATAAATTACTGAATAAAAACAGTAAATTTGTAATTAAGAGTTCCGAGTATGACGTGACCGTCGGGTTAGTGCTCAGGAGACGTGTGCAGGAAGCTCCATCCCTCCTTAACGCTTCTTAGGGACCAGCCTTAACTTGTTTATGATGGCTAACATGTGAGAATTTACAAGTACTTTGGATAAATATAAAGATATGTATGTTTTTTGGGGGAAATGATTCCCTACAGCATGTTTTGGCTCAGGACAGTGAGTCGGACGAGGTCCTTCTCTTGCTGCCGTCTGAACCTCTCAATGGTGGTTTGAGTTTAAAATGTAAGGCGGACTCTGTCGGTGATTCTGAGACATAAAACCAGAGCATATTTAGCTCTAAGACGTCTCTGACTGCATGCCGTATGTTTGCGGGTGGTGTCTCTTTTGGTGTTTTTTCAGGTTGCTAGGGTCAGAGAACCTCTCGGCGCAGTTCGGGCACTGGTACGGCCGCTCCCCGGTGTGGATGTTCCGGTGGATCTTCAGGTTCCAGAACTGGGAGAATTTTTTGCCACATATGCTGCAGCCAAAGGGCTTCTCCCCCGTGTGAGTCCGGAGGTGGGATTCTAAATTTGCCGGCGAGGTGAACCCCTTGCCGCAGAAGCTACAGATGCAGCCCCTCCTCCTGGGGATGTGCTGCTGCATGAGAGCGCTGCTCTGACCCCGGCAACCGTCCTGACCCTGGCTTTGACCCGGGTCCAGGAACTGCAGCGGATCCTGTATCTGACCTAAATCCTGAACGGGGCTGGACTCCCCTGACAGATCGATAACAGCCGTCTGCTGCTGAAAGGACAGCGAGGAGTGGAAGCCTCTCGGGCTCTCAGCCGCCAGCCCCTTCCCCGCCGAATGCTCGACAGCCGATCCCCTCCCGGGACCGCCGGGCTCTGCTCCAATGAGTGCGCTGGGCAGGTACGGGAGGGTGGCGCAGTGCGAGGACGGCCCCGGGAGGATATCGTCAGGACAATAACTACCCCCACCATTGGTCCACAGCGAAGAACGCCCATAGCTGACCTCTGAGAAGCCCGGCTCAGACTCCTGCACGTCACACAGCGGATTGGTGGACGTTTGTGGGATTTCGTCGAATGGCAAGGCCGCTCTGTAGTCGTCGGTGCTCGACTCCACCAACCCTGCACACAAAGACAAAGATGCTCAGTGGTTTGGCCTTTGATCTTTTTACATGAGAAATACATGAACTGGTATCTTATTACTGATATCGTGCCCATGTTGGTACAGGAAGAGGGCATTTTATTTTTTAAAATTGATTACAAATAGTCAGTACAAAGCAAGAGAAATGCTTGGTAAGAGAAATCCTGACTCGACCCCATCCTGACTCTGCTGATGTCAATCATCTTATTAATATCTCATGGTGTGACCGCCGCTTCAGACGGAGGTCGGATGTGTCCACTCACCCTCTTGTATGCTGAGGCCGGTCCGGCTCTGGGCGCCCGACGCTGACTCCACCTCCTCCAGCTTCACCAGCACGACGAGTGGCTCCTCCTTCTTCTGCGCACACACACACACATACACACACAGAGCAAACGGCACTGAGAAGAAGCCGACGTCTCTTAGCAGGTCTGCAATCACTCGCTCCGAACCTGATGCAGTCATGGGTTCTAATGTAGGGGCCCCGGTCTTCAGGTACTCACAAGGTAACATGAGACACAACAATGTGAGGGAGGGTTCAGAGGAACCGGCCTACACATCTTCCTTCAGTCGATCACTGATTTGAACCTGCCTTATATTGAGAGCCCTGAAGGCTAAAGGTGTCTCCAGTGGCTCTCAACATGGCGGCAGCTGAGCAGCGGGTCGCAGCTCCACAGTGTCGACAGAGAGCGTAGTGGACCTGGGATGGATGGCACTACGCTAACTGATTGACATACAGTTTGTATGTCAACGCGCACACACAGGAAGCAGAGGCTCCACTGATTTTTTTACTTTTTCCCTGTGTCATTCCATTTTATAAGACATAACTTGATTTCTGAAATTATTTGTTTGGTTTTCTTTGTATGTATGGATTACTTGGGTTGTTACCGACATCTGGTGAAAATATGTCAATAGCATCTTTAGAACTATAATTACTGAGAGAAATGTTCAATACTTATTTTATCCGCTGTACATATTGTCCAACATGGGAGAGGCATAAACATACATGTAATGTGCATAACCACCCACTTCATGCCAATATATATATATATATATATATATATATATATATATATATATATATATATATATATATATATATATTCCTCTGCACTGTTTGTATTGTTTGCATACAGATCAGGTGTTTCTGTAAATTGTAAACACTGTTGTTGGTCATTGTTGTTGTTTTTTTAATATACAAATATATAAACCTCCGCTTTTCCCTGCTTGTGTATAATCACAGCAATACAAATCTAATTGCATTCTGGCATTCAAAGTCAACAACTTCACTCTTTAAAATAAAAGACTTTTCAGTGGTAACAAGCACATTTTATTCCACAATGTGCATGCAAAATGTGAAATATCTGAACTATAAAACACAGACTACATGGATACCATTTTCACACCGAGTGAGAGACGAAATAAATAAATACACGTGTTGGAAATCATCCAGTATTCAAACTCCAGAACCAATAAAAGCAACATAACGTGCCACACACAGATCACTCGAGAAAGCGTATTTTAAACCAGCCGGTCACCTCTGACCTGCTACAGAGTGATGTTCGTGTAATATTGTAATCGTTAAACTTGCAACTACATTGGAGCTTAGCTTAAGAGACGTGTGCCTTAAGCTGAACAGCACAGTCTCAGCCGGTGTGTTTACAACATGTGGCCGTGACCATTTTAATGTACCGGCTATAAGAGAGAGTGCTGTGGAGGCCACACCATACTTTAATGGCCAATGTTCCTTCATCACCGTGAACAATGTAATTCATCTCGACTCAATCCCACACACATCGTCCACAAAACTAATTCAATCTGGTTTGAGGTCAATTAGATAAGGGGGGCAATTGCTCAGTCCGTGGGGACTTGGCTCGGGGAACCAGAGGGTTGCAGCGGAGCAGACCACGTCACGGAAAGCCGACTGGATCTCTTCGCAGCTAAAAGGCCCAAACGTGGAGTATGGTATGGAGGAAATACCATTGGGCCTTGTGCGCCAACATTTTTCCTATTATCTTTTTGGAAGAGTGAGCCGCGCCAGATTCAGCGAACGCGCCAAACTTCAGGTGAGTGCCACCTGCGTGCAAATGAGAATAATTAACGCCCCAACTGCACCACATACTCAGCTTCCTGCCCCATAGGTGTTCATCCATCAACATGGCACCAAGGATTAAAAGCAGAACTTTACAAGCTTGGGAGGATTTATTCTAAACGCAACAGCAGCAGAATTAAGCCACGGAGTGGGAGAAAGTCTGAGCGCTGTTAACGCCGTGTCACCCGAGGGTCAGACCGTCACCGGAGTCATCTCTGAAAAGGCTTGAATGGCTTCAAGAATATGTGCCGTCATATGTGATGACACGCCTCGTAACGGAAGACGTTGCCCTGGACTCCGACTTGCATCTCACGTGCACGTGAACGTGAACACGTCTCTGCCATGAGGACGCCGTAAGTCAGACATGACACGTCTGGTTACACTTCTCACTGACGTGATTATATACAGAGACGCATTAACTTCATTTATTTTGTAGTTTTTCATCTTCAGATGTCCATATTGATCAATTTTGAATCATATTATGAATCAAATTGCAGTCAAAAACTAAAACATAATTATGACGTGTCATTTGTGTCAGATTTTCAAATGCAAATTGCTTCAAAGTAGTGAAATATATGCAATCCATTAGTGAAAAACTAATATTTGCACAATGCTCATATGGCAGGTCTGGCAAAATGTGTTCGTACCGAAGAGAAAATTGGCGAATGTGGCAATTTCTCCTGAATCACTCGTCCAACCCTTTTAGAACCGGGTGGTTCTCGTTTTGTTTTAATGGCCAGCGCACCCTTAAGGCCTCATGATGCGTCAAACTACCAGGACACCTCTACGAGATATTACTCCTGTAATTGCATCTCTGCATTGGCTCCCTGTAAAATCAGAAATTTAATTTAAATTCCTCCTCACCTACAAAGCTCAAAGTGGTCAGACAGCCTCATATCTTAAGGAGCTCATAGTACCCCATTACCCCTCTAGAGCCCAGGATGCAGGGCTACTGGTGGCTCCTCGAGTTTACAAAAGTAGGATGGGAGCCAGAGCCTTCAGCTACCGAGCTCCTGTGGAACCAGCTTCCACTTTCAGTCTGTGGGCAGACACCCTCATCGCTTTTAGGAGTAGGCACAAGACTTCTTTCTGATAAAGCTTGTAGTTAGGCCTGGCTCAGGTTTAAAGTTGGATCTGGCCGACTCAGGCCTATAGTTGGGGCCGACTCAGGCCTATAGTTGGGGCCGACTCAGGCCTATAGTTGGGGCCGACTCAGGCCTATAGTTGGGGCCGACTCAGGTTTGCCTTGGACCAGCCCCTAGTTATGCCGCTGTAGGTCTAGACTACTGGGGGACGTCCTAGCATACACTGAGCTACTCTCTCTCCATCTGTATATATTCATGTCCCATTGATGCACATTACTAACTCTGCTTCTTCTCCAGAGTCTTTGTGCTTTCTTTCCTCACAGGTTTACATGGATCGTAGTTATGCCGGGACCGTGAAGCCATTTGTCGCAAATGTGTGACACAGGGATATACAAATAAAATGGAATTGCAGAGAATTAAAATAAATGAATTTACTCCAACAGAGCAATAGTCTTGCATCTAGTGGATCGTGTGTGCCAATAGCACATTATCTATCATTCATATCAATATTTAAAAGAGAGATAACGTGTAAAGGGGAATCTGTAATATACAGCATGTTGCCTCAAGAAGAACCTTTTCTTAAAGTACCTCTGGTTCTGTGCCGTTGGCATTTTAAACCTGATGCCCGCAGTGCGCCACAGGAGCACACATTGACATGTTGAGGCACGTCATTTATTGCTTTGAGGGAGGCCTTCATGCACGTGTGTGTCTAATGGAAATAACAAAAGAGTGAAACAATTCAAATTCCCCAAGAGTATTTTAATAAATTCTAATTAAAAAAAAACTACAGTGACCAGCTGTTGCAAGCAAATACTCAACATTTTTAGAAAGTAAACTATATATGTGTGAGGTGTTTTTACAACAATCAGAAAGTACTGAGACACACACCAACACATTGTGGGCTTGAGTCTGCGCGCTTTCTCCTTGAAAATGTTTTTGGGAAATGGGGCCCACTGGTCCTGGTTGGACGATGTTACACATTTCAGGTCTATACGCGACCGATATGTCTGAAAACTTCAAAAGACCAAGACATTGTGTAGAGAGATGCTTCTCTTCAGCATGGCTTTGGTTGAGGAACTAATAAATCATACTAATACATATTTGTAAGTCATATATATATATATATATATATATATATATATATATATATATATATATATATATATATATAAAAACCTTGTTAACTTTTATGGGAAGCATGTAAAAACGAGTTAGACGTTTTTTATGGTCCTTTTCACAAATTATTTTCATTCTGTTGAGCAGAGTGTCTATTTGCTTTACTGCCAACACAGTCTTTCCTGGATCATGAAATCCTACAGTAGGTGTCCAGTAGAGGACAGTTCAGATCTAGTCCCAGGTCTCCTCTTCAGTATTTTTTTTTTTTTACGGGTGGCTCTTTTGCTGGTGCGTTTTCAGGTTTCTTATCCAGGCGAATCCCTTGCCACACATACCACAGCTATATGGTTTCTCTCCGGTGTGAACTCTCTGGTGTTTCCTCAGGTTCCCGGCCTCGGAGAACATCTTCCCGCATGTGGAGCAGCTGAAAGGCTTCTCCCCCGTGTGGACGCGTTGGTGAATCTCCACCTTCTTGGGGCGGTTAAACGCCTTGCCGCAGTAGCTGCAGACAAACAGCCTTTCCTTGGCGCCCGTTCGGCGGTTCACTTTGCTGCCGTCGCTGAAGGGCTGGGACGGGGGTAAAGCGGGGCCGCAACGGTAGCGGCCGTTAGCGCTGGACGAGGTCGATGGGAAATCGGTCGCCGCCATCGTGTACGAACACGACGGCCTCATTCCTTCCATTTCAATCACGGGGTGCTTGTCAAAAAACTCCCCGACCAACGCGCTTCTATTGTTGTCGCACAACACGTCAAACTGCGAATCACTGCTGCCGCCATCAATATACTGCTGGGGGTTTATCATTTCCTGCATTGCGTCTCTGCCCTCAACAAAGGCACTGTGTTCATATTTAAGGAGAGGAGAGGAGTCACTGACCTCCGCTCCTCTGCTGCTGCCGGTGCACCTCATCCTGCTGCTCTGGGACTGGGACTGGGACTGACTGGAGGTGGACTGGGTGTCCTGCAGGTCGAGGCTGGGTCTCTGTCCTGCAGTTCCTCGAGGGACGCACTGCAGCACTCCTTTAGAGAGATGATGCAGGGCGGGAAAAAAGGAAAAAAAGAATAGAATGGTTGAAAAAGTTTTTATTTCTAGCAAAAGCACCAATTCATGCATGAGGAGTTGAACACATTTGACCATAAAAAGTATACTTTGTCTCTCCTTACGGAACAAATAAAACAAATTCTCAGACTGTATTAACTTCTCGGAGGCTAAAGAAGACAATATTCAGACCATGTGTAAAATCAGTGGAGTATTCAATGTCAATTTTCAGCGCTCAACAGTTTTTTCATGTTACAGACGGCATTGATATTTAATACTAAGCCTTACACACAGGAGAGTTGTGTACACAAGCAACAGTACTCACCATCATCTCCTATAATCGGCATATCCTCCACCGTTATATCGACTTGTGACATGTTTGCCTCCACCATTTCCTCCTTCACCAGCACTGCATCCGGCTCCACCAGCTCCACATCTGGAGACTGCACAACAAGGCGGGTTTGTCAGCTCGGTCAGCACAGAACCAGTTCTTTTTATTTTTATATTCATGCAGCTACAGTAGACGAGTTCACCCGGAACAGCTCGGCACAAACACAACCCTCAGACAACTTCCGGGGTTACGTTTCTACGTCGCATTGTTTCCCAGCCAACCCGCCCCACCCCTGTGTGCTTGTTTCCAGAGCTCGGACTTTCAACATCCATTCGAGTCTACACAAATCGGCTCCCTTGTCGAGTGCTTACCTTACTCTGCATTCTGTCGGAATGGATCGGCTCGCTGTCGGCGACCCCTGCAGCAGCTCTAGCAGACCAGAGGGCCACGGCCATCCGCTGCTCAAAGGCACCAACTACACAAGAACAAGAAGAATGTCTGTTGAGAATCACTCAGTGTAAATTTCAATGGTCAGCACCGACTGTTGCTACGGTGGAAGCAGAGCTGGGGAAATACCACAACATCACACAGTGGTCGTTAAATAAGTGTCCAAATTGTTTCAAAGGAGTGTTAATCAGCATGTCAGAGATTGGACTGATCCAGGTCAGTTTCACCTAGATGTATAACATTTGGGAGGCAGATGTCTCACAAGTAGACCTTAAAAAAAAAAAAAGTATATTGGGCCCACAATCTAAAACCAACAGCACATCTGCAATTTTGAATTTTGTGTGAATTTCTAATTTCCAGGTGCTGTTCATCAGATGAACATCCAATTTGGTCAGTACAATCTAGAGGCATGTGCGATGAAGGGTTATTAAAAGCTTGAGGTTTCATGAAACTGGGTGGGTGTGGTTTGGTGGCCATTTTAAATGATTCCCCATTAAAAAACAAGCCGTTGTAACTCGCCTGTACTTGGTTACATCTGGCCCAAACTTAACATGCCTCCTAACGGCAAAGGCCTGAGGACCCGCCCTCTATGTTTTAGCCTCACCCATTCCAGTTTTTTGTTTACTGGCTGTACTTTTACAAACTCCAATCTTAATGTGATGGGCTTCAAATTTGGACTACAATACGAAATGGCGTGATGTCATCCTTTACTAGAAGTGGGAGTCAAAAGAAAAGAAAAGTGGAACATTATGCCCTGGCTGAATGATGAATGTAGGCAATTATTAAAAGCGTAAACATGTTTTATCTGGTTTGATGACAGCGACAACAATTGCAGACTAAGCGTGAAGTCAAAGCAATTTTTTAATGAGCATTATTGAAGTTGCAAAAGGGAATGGAGATAATAATAAAAAACAAAGTATTATTAACAAACTAATCAGAAGACAAAACAAACAGGAAAATAAATAATTAGAACTCAAAATGAATAATGAACAGCTTTTTATCTGATGTTACCCATATCCCCATTAACTAGGCACAGTCTATTTTGAAAATAGAGGACAGAACCAGAAGTGGCCCACATTATCAGTGCACTGAAAAGCTCAAAAAGCTAAAAGGATGCCGACGGGCTTGACACCAACTTTCTCAAAGTGCATAAAGACTCTCTAGATTACAAGTCCGCTGAGAAAAGTCTATGCGAGTACAGGTTTATCTGGAGCCAAAAGGTCTTGCTAGCAGATGTGTCAATATTGGATTATTTGGATGTTACATTTCTAGTTTTCACTATGGCATGAAAAAAAGATCGTAGGTGTATCAGACACTTAAAAACAGTATGGCTTTACCTCCACAAAAATCACTATTACATGATACAGAACAGAGCAGGATGTTTTTTTAAGTTCTGTGACAAAAGCTATACAACCACTGCATACCCCTAATGCCAATATGTCTGTACTGATACCTGCCTGAAATGAGAATCCAGAACCGTATGATGTCTGCATTGTTCTCACATTTTCAGACCTGTGTTTTGTTTTAACAAGCACAAATAAGTGACAGAATCCAAACACTGCTAAACGATTTCAAGACATGATAATGTAATGATTGTGGTTGACTTGTCGGTTATGCCCGACAGGCCAAAGGCTGCAAGTCCTAAATGTCAAGATGGTGATCGGGTACACTGCAGCGGTAGCTCGGTCTGTGGGGACCTGGCTTGGAAACTACCTGTGTCCTATAATATTGAGTCAACTGAGCCCACGTTCTTACTTTTGTGTTCATCATTCATTTATGTATGATTTTTATGTATGAAAAACAAAATATACAATGTCCAAGTAACTACTTTATAGTAATTTATAACAATCACCCTTTTAATATAATACAAATATTCATCAAAACGTTTTTAAATACAAGTGGAATGATATCTCCACTTGTCCTCTTCTTATATGTAGTTAGGAAAAGACAACCGCGGTGTTTAGTATATCCGACTCCACTTTCACCAAGGACGTAGTTATCACGCAACGACAGGAGATGTTTTAGTGACGTCGGTCTGCATTGTAGTCCACCGCGGACTACAATAAAGCGCATCTTAAATACTTTGTCTGTGTTCTTACAGTGTTGCATCATGCAGACGATTTAAACGACCCGGTTCATGGCTTTTCTTTATTAACAACATAAACAACCCGGTTCATAGTATTACTTTATTAACAACATAAACAACCCGGTTAATAGTATTACTTTATTAACAACATAAACAACCCGGTTCAAAGTGTTACTATATTAACGAGGTTGGAATAGAAGCGAAAGAAGGAATATGAAAGTGAAACCAAGGTATTTTTCACAGAGTACAAAGCTACTAAACTGTCTCTTTGTTCAGTTTCAAACATGCTGAATTAAATAGGTTCTCACGCTAACAATGTCTCATATCCCTTTATGTTGTATGGTTTATATGCAGACTATAATCTGAGCATAAGAATATGCAGACAACAGTTTATGAAACAACTCAGTGTGACCTGTGTTGACTTGATAGTGTTTTATTGTAATGTGACACAATCATAATCAGAAATATGACTCAAGACTGAAGAGCTCGTCCAGTTTAACACTTTCCTCAAATCTTCTGTAGCTGAAGTCAAATAAAAGAATGAGGGCTGATACTAGGGGTGGGGGGGGGAAATCGATTCAGCATAGTATCGTGATAGTTTGCGTGGCGATATTGTATCGATACACGGAAGCCAAGTATCGATTTTTTTTAATGTAATCAATTATGGGAGGCATCGGAGAAAGAAATGAGAAATGCGCCGTCCGCGTGTAAATCAAACATCTGGACTTCCTGTCACTGGTAGCGGCGCTGCTGCACAGCTGTTACACAGCGCACAGGACAAAGTCTGCGACACGGCGCTGGTCAAAGACTTAACTCAAGCATAAATCAAACTGGCTGCTGGTACTCTCGTAGCGCTGGAAGCAGCCGGTGTTACGGATTAACACGTGACCGTGTTAACTGGTGACTTCCGGCCGAAAGTCGCCAGTTAACACGACCGCCTGTTAATCCGTAACACAGTCATCCCGACGCAGTTCCTGAAGAAGTCATATTATGAACCCAGACACGATGGCGTTTGATGCCCCGACCTCTTTGGGATTTCCACAACAAGTATAAAGCAGAAATAGTAGTTGTTTTCATGGTGGACGGCAGAAATGGAAACTCTAAACCATAGAGATAAGCCCCGCCCCCTCTCTGGTGCGTCCAGCTCGAATGACGCGACAATGCAGACTGTAACACAAGCAGTTCAGTTCGTCAGGTGCAACATTTATGAAAGTGTTGGTCAGTTTGCCTGCTTGACAATCACATTTTGCTGCAATAAAATGATTGAAGTGAGATGAACAGACTGAAAACGGGAATAAAATCACAATACTCAATATATCGCAGAATCGTGATAGTATCGATTCGGGACCCAAGTCGAATCGTGGGACCTCTGGTGATTCCCACCCCTTGCTGATACTGAGCTGCAGTTCAACACCAGAGAGAATATCAAGTACAGCAGCTTAATCACTTTACAGCAGTTGTCAGCAACAGCAATGTAACGTGCGTAGTTTGCTAGCCTGTTTAACATATTATTGACAGTATGTCCAAGTTATGCTAATGTTATTTAAATGATCTGCATTTGTCGGTCATGATCGTTTGTTCACGGCCGAATGATACGTCACTTTAAATGTTGCCGTCGCAAGGAATTGTGGGTCGGCATTCTCTCCTTTCCTTTCGTAAAGGCAGGTCCAGTGGTTCCTAAGCTAAAGGAGCTACGTTAGGACGCATTGAAGCTCCTTTCCTTTGCGTTTAGATAATTCAACCGGCACTTATCATGGTGGCCACTTAGGTACTTCCGGGTCATTCCACTCAGTTAGGAAGGTTCCTAACCAAAAGGGACTATTCGACTGTAGTCTGAGACTTGACACCTGACTGACACTTGCCACTGTGATGCCAGTGCCACAAAGAGGAGCTCGGCCTGGCTGAATCCTGTATGTAGTGCTTCAATGTAGGTCCGTATAGTAACACAATGACAGTTAACCGCTGCACAGGGTAGAATATCGTTATGATGAGAGGTGTATGTCCGTAGTCTTGAATATAAAACATAAGCGATGTGAGACGGCGCACAGTGTTGTATCACAAGTTAATCTGAGCGGATCACAGTTTGCTGCGTGTAAACACGGTCTGCCCGTTTCACTTTGTTTCACACTGTATGAAGAGTAAACTGGTCTCAACGATAATGCTGTATGACATACATAGACTGAAAAGAGCGTTTTGTAAAGGACGTATTGACTGTATATTTAACAGGCATCTACAGAGTCACCTATTCCTCTGCGTCTCCACCGCAGCCTCACGAACAGAGAGTGGCTTTCACAGCAAACTGATCTGTTTATAGTCTTTATAAAACAATGTGACAGAGAGGCTAAACCATCGACATGTATTTCCTGGTTAGTCAACACGGGTCCTGAAAGGCCGCTACTACGACACATCTGCCTCACGCACGCGAGCATAAACCAGGTAACCTAGAAACCAGGTAACCTAGAAACCCCTGACCCACAGAGGCGTGCTTGTTGGAAATACACAAAGAAAATAGCCTAGTATTGTGTGTTTGATCGCCAAGGCAGATGTGTATGTATGTACACGTAAAGTGCCGCCCTGCCCTGTTATTGTGATCTCACCGGTGGAAGGCGACGACTCCCGGAGTCTGTCGCCGCCGGGGATCTGCACCCTCGCTCGGCTGCCGTTCATGGCGCTCTCCCGAAGCCGCCTCTCGGCGTTTCCCCGCGCCATCTTCAGCTCCAGCAGATGCACCTTCCTCTTCAGGGCTTTGTTCTCTCTCTGGCACTGAGACATCTGTAAACTCACCACCGCGTAGTCGTCGTCGACCAGCTTGCATATCTCCGCCACCGCTGCGTTAGCCAGCACCTCCATGATGGAGGCCATCTGGGTCTGGAAGGCCAGGCGGCTGGACATTCTCCCGGCACTCGGTGGCTCGCGAGCCGCTTCGTCGTTTGTGAAAATAAGCGGTATACTCCTCTTGCGGGGTTAGCTGGCTGTTGGAGGCTTGGTCAAAGCATTACAGCCGGAGTATAAACTCTACGTGTTTAATGTTGAGCAGGTAAGAGAAGGCTAAGCTAAAGCAGCTTCTTCTCTTTCCGCAAGCGACGACAGCAAACACATCGCGTCATTTCCGGCTACTGAAACACTTCCGGTACGTTCCAAATGGCAAATAAAAAACATATATTTTTATTTCAATAATACGTCATGCATATACCCTTACAGTACGTGCTGTCGCATGCATTGTGTCCACAATAGAGACGTACTACTTCGTCATAACACCGCGCCTTCAACTTTGACCCTTCTTTCTCGTTCAACAACTAAAAACACACCTGTTTGTTTACACTGGCGTTTGGTTGAATACATGCTCTATGAGCTGCTTTTTATTTGTTTTTATTTATTTATTTCCACTATTTGTTTTATTGTGTTTTTTACTGCTCCATCTTTTAATGTGTATTTTACTGTGTCTCTTAACCGTTGTAATGTTTTTGGCCCCTGTTATTGTCAGTCTGGTTTATAACACGTTTTTTTTTCCTACATCACTTTGTGACCTTTGACTGTGAAACGTTTATTACAAATAAACTTACTTCACTTACTTACTTACTCATGTATCTGTCACACAAGCGGAGCTGGCTGTGTGAAGGATTTCACAAATACAGGTAAAACAATTTAGCTTTTTAAGGGGGATCAGGTGCATACGCCCAAACAAAAATCTGATTCCCTTGATCCATATATATATAATAAATATAAGAATTTGGAGAGAAAAAATGGATGTTTTAAAATCATATTGGTGGGCATTAGTATAAATGATCTGTCAGTCAGACATGAGAATCAGGTGAAATGAGCCACACTACAAGGATAGAGTACAACCCTTCTGTTAATGAATGTTGATAGAAGTGAATTAGTGTGGTGTCATACCCTGCTCTCTTACCCTCTGTATGCACTGCCTGTCCCTTTTTCGGAGACTCCTCACTTGTCTCCCTTGCCAATTTACAAAAATCATATAAACCTTCTTTATTTCATCTTGTGTTTGAGTTTGCAACATTTTGGATCTGAATGTCTAAAAAAATCACACAAACACAGAAAAAAATGTATTTTATAATGAGATACAATAATAGTATTTTATTTATTATTATTACAATTATGCTAGGAGTTTGTGCTGTTAAATTGAGTCTATAGGTTCCACTGTATGACACAGACATTTTTATGTTGCATCTTATTTGCTAAAAAGTCCCCAATACGTCTCAAGCTGGGGTTCATTGACAGTAAGATAGTGCTCATGAGTTGCCTTGATCAGGGAAGGCATGTATGTTGTTGTCGTTATGGCTGCATGTTGTTGCGATTTTGTCGATATTTGGGGGTTTCGTTGATTTTATTCTTTTTGTCCCAATTGTAATGTCACAGATAACAATACTGATCACTTCTTAAATGGAATGGTTTTGTTTTTGACACTCAAAGGCAAATCACATGATGTATACCGACCATTGATAACAAATTTATTACAAAAGCAAGTTAGAGTACATTTAAATAAAACGTTTGTGCCACTTATTGTAAAAAATACTCCAATATTTGACAGGAATACTATGATGAAATGAAAAGCCTCCTTATAACTTTCAGGGTGTGTTGTGGCACTATATTGTCATGAAATAGCGCATCCTGCTGCATTTTCATCTCTAGGCGAAAGTTCGCAGTACAACACAATTCCATCCTTTCTGATATTCTCCGGCATTTTTGTGGAAGTGTGCGACTACACTCGGCTGGGTTTCTGGGTTATGACTTGTGGAAGAAAAACACAGCTAAACACGTCACAGCTGTTTCGGCACCAAACATCATACAAAAGTGGTGAAAACGCGTGGAAGTGATGCAGCAACCCACATTTGTCTTTATATAATTCTACTATGGATATATTTATTTAAAGAAATCAATACCACATGAGTAGTATGTGCAGTCTCTCTGAAGACAATCACGTTTTCCGAATTAAAACCTAAGAAACGCTCTGTGCTGACATGGTTTCGCTCAGCAAAAGCGATCCTATTTTCCATCACTACGTATGTCTGACTACATGAAATACAACAACATGCACTAAGACAGGTGTAGAGGTGTTGGAATGTGTAGCTCCCCTTTCAGCACGCCAGCAGGTTCCTCCAGCTTTGAGACCAAAAAACATAAATACTTCAGTCATAACTGTATCAAGGACATCTCCGCATCCTTTGATATCGAGACATTAAAAACGCGCCGAGTCAGCAGTCCTGACAGAAGCAACAAAAGCTGGAAGTGTTTGGAAATTTGAATCTAGCATAAGAAATCACAGCAGGAAAAGGCATGATTCAATCTGTGTTAATAACATACACTTGACATTTGATGAACTGTAAATGTATTTAAACTCACTTTTATGAGCCACCACATTATAAAGGCCTAAAAACTACAGCGCTGTTTCACTCGGTGGTCAGTGCAGGTACACTGTGACGATGGCTGCTTGCCATCATAAGTCAACCAAGATGATCCAAGAGAAACATGAGCCTCTCCTCCTGGGTCAGCCCGGGGGTCTTTCTCATTTCAACATTTTGTGCCACCTCGGTTCCTCGTTCCCCGGAAGTCGTCCTCGGGGTTCCATCGTGAAGAACGTCCCAATTTTTAAAAGGCATCTCGAGGATCCAGCGAGCGAGGAAACGCAAGTGTATCCTTCGCGGAAGTTTTATTTTTTTACGGCACCCGTACGGCTGAAATGTAACCGTTCCTTTTCCTTTTCATGAACTCTATTTATTCAAGATGTTAAAGAGACTTTCTGCCGTTCACAGTGTGTGCAGCTCCTCATAATGCTCTGTTCTCACCACATTCATGACATTCACCTGATACTTCTTTCTACTGAATGTGAGATCCATCCAAGTCAACTACTACATTCCTATTTACAAGTGCAAATTATTACATCAACATTCTCTTACATTCAGCAGTAATTTGCCATATTTCATGTCGTCATATAGAAAGATAGGACTGTGTGTGTGTGTATATATATATATATATCAATAAGTCATATATAATATACGTCACTCTTTATTTGTATAGTGCTTTTCGTATGAACATTTGTAGCGCTTCACACAATAACATATATAAAGTCTATAATGTGTGGGTTAAATAAAAAATAAAATGCACGACATCCGAATATTCTCGTCACATTTTGCCACGTTGTGAACTGAATTACTGGTAAATATAGAAGTTGTCATGAACACCGTCGTGCTCATTCGACAGCGATCAGGAAGTACAGTGGTGTCACTCAACAATGGACAGCTGATGCAGCATATTTAATTGACGGTCCGAGGCGAGGACGTCTTATTTGTTAAATTCCCGTCGCCTCGTCTCCTCCTCCGCTCGCATCTCTCTTGGGCGTAGACTAAGGTGAGGAAAGGAATCGGGGAGGCACAACAATCGGGAAATGAGACCGACCCCAAGTGCGTTAGCTACGTGAACACAAACCAAACCATAAACGACAAACTGATGGATTAAGTGTTAAAAACACTCTCTCAGGCACTCTTTTACAGTCCACTCTGTGATCCTCTCTCAGGAGTAAGTAACGACCAAGAAGGTTTCAGTGAATTCTTTTGTTCGCCTCTAAAAAAAACAGAATTCACACATTACTGCTATGATCAAGGACAAATATGTACTGCACTTGCCAGGATATCACAGGACACAGCCTTGCTTCCTGGTTCTGGCACACATAAGCTGCTGTTCCCTCGCTGAATATTTTAATCTTTCACCCTTCAGAGCCCAAACTGTGTGAGGATCACAGGCCGCACTGGGACTGCTGCCGGTGTCTGCGAACGCTACACATTTGGCTGAAGGACTGTCCGCATCGCGAGCAGCTGTAGGGCTTCTCCTGCGTGTGGACCGTGCGGTGCCTCTTCAGGTGGCTGGACGAGATGAAGCTCTTGCCGCACAGCGTGCACCGGTAGCGCCGCTCCCCCGTGTGGATGAGGAGGTGCACCCGCAGGTTGTTGGGCTGGGCAAAGCCCTTACCGCAGTGTGGGCAGGAGTAGGGCCTCTCGCCCGTGTGCACCCGTTGGTGCAGCTCCAGGGCAGCGCCGCTGGGGAAGATGCACCCGCACACGGCACACGCCGCGGGCTCTTTGGCGACGATGGCGGCGGCGGCGACAGCAGAGCCACTCTTGTAGAGCCGCTTCTGGCTGGTCGTGGTGGCAGAAGGAGCTGCTGGGGGAGGAGGTGGAGGAGGCGCGGCGGCGGCGGTCAAGTCGAAGGACGCAGCGAAAGCAGCCATTTCATGGGTGCCGCCTGGGAAGAGCATGGTTGGAGGGCCGTCGAGGCTGTCTCCGCCCTGGGAGGGGAAGGAGGCCAAGGGGTGGCCGTTCTCTGTGTTCCCCAAACCCAGCTGTGCTACTGCATACGCTGCACCAAGATGGCTGACCCTCTCCTGCATCCAGGCCAGGTCCAGGCCCAGACTGTTGAGGCGGTCGGGGCTCGGGTCATCGGGGTCTACAGGGGCGGACAGCTGGGAGGGATGGAGTCCATCTTGCGTAGCGTCACCTGTCTGGAGCTCTGGCTTCAGATCAACATCTGTCAGGTCGCCTCCGAGGTCCTCCACACCACCGGCTGTCAGGCTGTCGCCCAGAGGCGTGGTGGCTTTACTTTTGGCTCGAGGCCTGCAGGTCAGGTCCATCGTGGAATCAGTCGGCGAAGAGGAGGGCAGGGTGGTGCAGGTGATGTTGGTGAGACCCGTGTCAGGAACAATATCACTCGGGGGCTCTTCCTCCCCGGACTCCATGGCTGAAGATGGACAGACAGCCACAGGAGAACAGGCTGAGTGGAGTCAAAGAAGAAGAAAAGAGAGAGAGAATCGTTTAAAGAGAATCATTAAAACATTTTTTTTGCTGTCCGGATTGGCCGGACAGAGAGGGCTGATGAGCATTGACAGGAAGAGTATGAATTTGGGGAAACTATAAATCAAACCGACATGGGGACAAATCTTGGTTCAATCACAACCCAGAATATTCTCCAGTGTACATCAGTGTCCCTTGCCTCAGAAAAGATAAAAGAAAAGCTCCTCCGGTCCCTGGTTACCATTTGTATTTACTGATGAAGTCATTTTGGGAAAATAAGAGTGTATATATTTTTTTTTAACAAATTACCCTGATGATCTACGGGAGCCGCGAGCACCTCTATCTCACCGAAGGCGTTGCCCCTGGGCGAGCTCCAGGGGAACGCTGCCCTACTGCCAGTAAGCGCAGCATAACTGTTTTTAAATCCTGTTTTAAAATTGTTCTGCATTATGTTTTGATGCTTTTAATGGTTTTATGTGAAGCACTTTGAATCGCCTTGTTGTTGAAATGTGCGATACAAATAAACTTGCCGTAGTTGAATGCCTTCGGTTCCAGCATGTTGTTTTTGGTACTAGTTCCTTTTGCTTTAGTAGAAGTAGAGTGCCATTGCTGGAGGCTAGACACATGTGGTGAGGCCCCTACGCCCTAGGTGGGGTTGCTGGTTCCCCCTCATTCTTCCCGTAAGGCGCCGCCACATGGAACCGGGAGCACAGCACTCCTCAGAGTGTGTTTAGCAGGTGCAAAACTCTTTATTTATTTTTAAAACGTCCAACCTTCAGTTATCAGTTGCTCATTGGCCAATGTTCCTTTTATTAAACCGTGAAGGCACTCAGATGTTGGCATAATGTCAAATTCAATAAATAACCCCAAAAATGAACAAATGTTGGTTCTGTAATGCTTGATAAGATGAAGGCAAGACGCTCAGCAACGATACAGAATCGCACAAAATGCTTCTCACTCATTAAACGATTACAAAAAGCCGCCCCAGGCAGCTGAAACCCGCTCCGTGTGATCAGGGCCTTGAGATGCTGACGATCTGTGACTCCGTCTGCTAAAGCCTTGTTCCTTAGCGGCCGCTACGTCAGCGTTGATGGTCACTATCCCCCGGTCTGTTCTCAAAATTCTCAGTCTGTCCCACTCTGGCCACAGAGTAGGGAGCGTCACCAGACTCCTGCAGCTCCACTGTAGGTCACATCCATGGATTTTAATGACTTTAACCGTCTATAAAGCCTATGCGCTATGCTTTTTCAAAGGGACCGTCCACGTCCAAAACCGACCGGGCTCTCGCATGTTGTCTGCCAATGTTTTTTTCCACAACACTAATTGAGTCGGCTGTGTGACATTATGCCCCAGTACACCTGTTCTTCTTCTACGTTGCTTGACTTTGCAATGGAAACTGTGGCGGGAAGCCAACATGCAAAGCTCCACACCAAGGCCCGGCCCGGATTGAACTGGGGATCAACCCTGCGGTGCGACAGTGGCAAACCACTGCACCGCAGTGCCACCACCGTATTTGCAATGATTATGCATCTTATCCATGGACATTTCTTTATGGATACTGAGATTTGGCTCACTCCTCGTGATGTTGTCCCCTGTTCTGCTGCTTTGTGGTTCAGTTCCCTTCCTCTGTATCTCTTATAAACACGCCTTAAGCTTAATAGTGTTCATACATTTTCTGAGCTTTTTTTAAAAAAATAATAATTAAAAAAACCTAACCTCGAGCTCTTTAATGTAGGAACAGTGTCCTGATGCCATGGCTAACTCTTTCAAATGTATCTGCCCCCCACTCCTCGGGCCATATTGCTCCTCTCCAAATCAGAAAGAAAAATCCTAATTTTGCTTATCCATGACTCAATGAGCACACTCGCCCTCAAGAGACACTGCAGAAGAGCCGTATGTTTATTAAAGGCTAAGAGGTTATTAGTCTCCCTTAACATCAGAGTCACATCATAAACCATCGAGATCAGCCTGTTTCTCCTCACCTCTTGTGAATATCCACATGCACACACCTAATCTTTACCCACAATGCCTCCACCAATGCCCCGGGTCGAACCAGGCTCTGGTGGATCATAGACTGCGCCCGAATCCACCATTGCCTGATGTGTACCCCCCTGGCATCGGCCGGCCTGAAACCGGTGTGCGATCGCGGTCCCCTTGATCGCTGGGATGAGCCGCCAGGTGATCCTCCGCCAGGGTGATCCTCCGCCAGGGTGATCCTCCGCCAGGGTGATGGTGGTCTCCAGCAAAGCCGGACGGTGGCAGCGAACCCACGCCGACGTTCTGGCCGGCAGCCCCCCCACGAACTGTTCAAGGACGACCTTCTCCGCCACCGTCGGAGCCCCTCCTGGGCTCCCGGGCTGCAACCACCTAGTTGCGGCATCCCTCAGCCGTTGCGCGTACGCAAAAGGTCGGTCGTCGGCCCCGAGCGTGGCGTCGCGGAACCTCCGTCTGTGGTCCTCCGGGGTCAGGCCCAGCCGATCCGTGACGGCTTTACGCACGTCCGCGTAACTGTGCCAGGCTGCCGGGGGAAGCCCAAGGGCCGCTGTCTGTGACTCCCCGGTGAGCAAAGGCAGGAGACGGACCGCCCACTCCGCCGCAGGCCAAGCGCACGCCTCCGCCACCGCCTCGAACATCTCCAAAAAAGACTGGACGTCGTCCGCCGTTGTCATTTTCTGTAGTGCCACCCCCGCCATGGTGGAGGTGTTCGGTACCGGCGCCGCCGAAGCGGACCGGGCGGCGAGCTGTTCCAGGGCGTGAGTCTGCCGCTCTGTCTGAGCCTGGAGCGCCTCCAGGAACTGCCGGTTCGCCTCTGCCTGGTCCCAATTCCCCCCAGCATCTGCCCCAGCACAATCATTGGCTGGGTCGGCAGACCCGGGTGGTGCCCATCGCTCTCCATGTGCTTGTTTTTTTAAGGGGCCCCACGTTGGGCGCCAGTGTAACGATCTCCCGTTACCTCAGCACAAAGACACAGCACAGCACACCACGGTTGAAGGTTCTTAACCGGTTTATTGTTGGTTCCTGCTCTTTCCCCCTTGTGTTGGTCTGCCCCTCCTTATGTTGGGACAAAACAATCAGTCCAGCTAAAGGCCAATCAGGCCTCTTCCAGGCACCATCCCCCGAGCCACCCACAACCACACCCCTCTGCAGCTGAGCATAACCACGCCACCAACACCACAAGGGGTTTCAAATTTATTATTCGAAAAAGTTGGAGGATACCAGGACTCTGATTGTTTCAGACATGTATGTCCCATTTGTCCCCATTTCGCTGTGCAGTGCTGACCCAATTTCAGCCAATTTCCCTGAAACCACTGTCTCTCAGATTAAATCATTTCCCCAGCTCAATATTATTCACCCTAAACTTATAAACAATGTACTGCACCCTGTCAGTCCCTGTCAGTCCCTGCATTTCATCAATCATGATGCTATTTCTCCCTCCAACTTTAAACGGGCAACTATACGACCCGCTTTAAACCGCTCACCCTCGCAAAGACTGACCTATTAAGACAAATATCGTTAATATCTAAGGTGTTAGAGACAGTTATATATACAGTTATCTCAACAGATTGCTTACAGCAGTTTTTGATAACTATTGGTCTGGTTTTAGAGCTCTACAGTACCGAGACTGGAGCTAAACACTCAACAAAGTCACGACTGTTTGCTGCCCTGGCTCCTCAATGGTGGAATGAGCTCCCCTTTGACATCAGGACAGCAGAAAGTCTGAAAGGTGTTTTATTCAGCCTATAGGTTCCACTGTATGGTCCAAAGAACATATTTCTGTGGTAATGACAGTTAGAGTTGGATGAGGTGAGTTGTTGTTTGTACATCATGCGACTCCTATACTGGGCACAGAGTTTAATACCTGTGCCTCCTCTCTCATCTCCATCACCTTCTGTCTTTCTTTTTCTCTCAGGCTCCTCCTCCTGTCCCTTCTCTCCTCCCTCCCTAAAGCTGAGCTTTGTTTGAGAGTTGTTTCACTTGTGTCTGTCTCTGTGAGGAGAGAACACACATGCATAAGCTGTAAAGGAATGAGCGTGAATGTAATATAGAGTGACCACACAGATGATGTCTGTCTGGGTATGAATGACAGTGCAGTAGTTAATAAACTATCTATATATCTGAATCAGGCTGGGCATGGATTCAACTGCATGTCCGTTTCCTCAAGTTGTCGACTTAATTAAAGAATAATCGTAAGTAAAGTCAAAATCTAAAAGTTCAGTCAAATCTAGGTGACAAAAACAGGTCGTCAATAAATCTGGGGCATTTTTAAAGGGATTTTTGCACATTTACTGTAGTAACAAACTCCCACTACAGATTAGAAAGTTGTGACTTTTTTTCTATGGATAGATGTGGCTGCCATTTTGTGCCATTCACAATTAGACAAGAAGTTCTGATTTCAGACTGAAAGGTTCTGAGTCAGCGCCTGTCTCTTTAAGCCCCCCTCCCAAAAAAGCCCATCCGGCTCGGATTGGTCGGCACCTCCAGGTCTGCCTGTGAGTCAGGTGGAAACCTCCGGTTCAGCAGAGTGCAGCAATGCAGAAGTGTCTTAAACTTGCATTCTCTCTGCTGACCAGCAGGAGGCAATCCCTCTGGTCACAAATCAGAATCAGAACCATTTATTCCTTGTATGTTTTCACATACAAGGAATTTGTCCTGTGTGGAGGTGCATAACATTAAACATTTAACAATATAAGTCTGATTGTCTATGGGAAAACTCTAAAAAGTCTAGACTCTACTTCTCTCTTGATTTATTCCCTCAGTAAACATTGTAAACATGAGTTTATGTCTCAATCTCTAGTTTCAAGCAAAGCATATTGCTTTAAAGCATGGTTTCATGATTGAAAATAAACCTTTTTTTTGCAGTTACATGTCAACATGGCTTCTGTAAAAAGGACCTATTACACCATTCTTAACTTCTCTTCATTGGCTACCTATCTATGTCGGATCAGACTTGAATTTGGAAATGAACACCCCCTTCCTACCTGCCTGATCTCCTTGAACCTTAGACCCCTCTCAGAAAACAACTCCTCCTTGTTTTCCCATCCAAATACTTTTTCTCTAAAGTCCAGACGAGGTGTAAACACTCACAGGCTTCACTGTAGTTTATTTTTCATATTCTTTGTTTGTATTAAAACCAGAGTAAACACTGAAACCATAAGAGTGATCAATCACACTCACCAGTGGACAGGTCACACTCGGCCCTGATGTTGACCTCCACCTTGAGGTCCAGGTTGCAGTCATCTCCCTCCACCTTCTCCTGCTTCACCAGAGGCACCAGCATGCTGTCCTCCTGCTCGACATGACATAGCCCGTTCTGCATTCATCAGGTTATTACATCATCCATCGCACACTTCCAGAAGTCAGCAAGCTAAAGGGCCTCTCTCTATCATACCCACTTCTTATGAAGAACCGGACATCAGGCTGTCTCTGTCTCTCTACTCCTCTCAACCCCCTACCCCTTCAAATTAAAAGCCCCAGAGAGGAACTGCTGCAATGAAAAGAAGAGCATGTTTTTTTCAAAATAAAAGACCCATAAACTTACTCTATCCTCACAGGAAGTTCAGAATGAGTTTTGTTTTCCATCCAAAATACTTTTTTTCTGTTTTAAAGGTTCATTCCTCTCAAAAACTACGTTCTGTGTAATGACAGTTTTAAAATTGTATTCCACCCAAATACTATAACGCAAACCGTGGACCATGTTCCTCCATGAAGGCTACACGAAATCCATGATGTCATTGCAGACCGTGTTGAAGTTACACATCCTCCACTACACCATGTGCTGAGCAGAATTCGTAGGAAGCATGATGAACTTGTATAACAACACCGGTGTTGAGTGTGTTGATGTGATTTTAGCGTTTCCAGGTCACAACCAAGTATGTGTCATCTCTACTGCCTTCAGTTATATGTTCTCAGAGAATAGCATGTCTGACACACATAGAATACAGCATAACCTTGAAATGGCTGTGAAGTGCTCCTTCTGAAAATCATTCTGCTGATTTACCTTTGAAATGTGATGGAAGGGTTTGTCTATAGACGTGTCCGAAAGAGGCGCCGCCACAGGCTGATGGATGTCAGCTCCTGAAAAAATAGCACAGAACACTGAGCTAGTCTTGTTCACAGCTTGTCTTTGGAGCTTGAGCCATGTGTCATCATTTACCCCCAACAACCCGTCAGAGATGGTTCAAAAATAAAAAAGTAAAAGATAAAAGAACAGTCACAGAATGCCAGTGTAACTAAGCAAAGCTGTTAAAACACAACAACTTGATTGGTTATGTAAAAGTTCTGCACAGAAAAATGAATAAAAATAAAAGGTAAATAGTAAATCAATACAAAAGTGAACAGGTAACTTAAGAAGTGAGTAGCCTACTTACTTCTCTTTTACTGTACATTGGCCAGTGGCATGGTAGGCCACATAGTTCTATATTACAGTGTTAAGTGTCTCATACAGGTTCACACTGACATCTTTATGACATAATAATCCTTCCATTTTGGTTCTTGAGAACAGTCAAAGACAGAACAGTCAAAGACAACAATGTAGTGACAAGTAGGAGCACGATGCTGGTTTGATATAGTACATCTGGCAAACCTCCACCACCAGCTGATGGGAGCAGAGAGTGTCCTAAAGCTGCTGATAATGGCAAATAAACTACTGATCCAAGTATTTGTTTGTATATGTCAGAACAGAAACTGGATTTCTGGCACAACTTCACACATCTGATGGATATGCAAATCAAGGAAAACAATTGGTAACGCTTTATAATAACTGCACGCTATGAAGCATTAGTTAAGTATGAGTAAGCATTTTTTTAAATTTACAATTCATCATTTATAAAGCATTGTTCCACACTTTATAAATGATGGATTCACCATTTGTAAATGAAGTATTATATAATGCTTCATAGCAAGCAGTTATTATTATAAAGTGTTACTGTATATTTTGGTTTGTCTGTGTAATATTTGGTCATGTTGGAGGCAGCCGTGGCCGAGAGAAGTCTGTCTCTGGTCCTCTGGCTCGGTAACACTTTATAATAACATACACTACTTCATTTACAAATGATGAAATGAGGAATTAAGTCAGACTGCCACCTCCTCATATTAGCTTCAGTTTGAACAGGAGCCGCCAATAACACATCCAGTGCATGTGACTTCCACTACAATAACCTAAAAGCTACACGGGGCATTGACATGTGGTGTAAGGGCCCGTATGAGGCTGAGGGCCACAGTAGTACAGGAGCCACGGGGCGCAGCGTGAGTGTGTGTGTGTGTGTGTGTGTGTGTATGTGTGTGTGTGATACGTTTCTTCGTAAAGAATGATTGTTAATAACGTAGTAATAGTCATCTGATGTAATTGAAAGAATACAAATGAGGAAAACCTTTCCATGATTTCAAACTATAGTATACAGTTGGTTTCAAGCTTATGAGTAGAACTAGGTTTAGGTTCTTTTACGGGTTTGGACATTTAGCTTTGTATGTGTGTTGTGTGTGTGTGTGTGTGTGTGTGTGTGTGTGTGTGTGTGTGTGTGTGTGTGTGTGTGTGTGTGTGTGTGTGTGTGTGTAAGATCAGTCATGACAGCAGAGCTGGATGAAGTTAGAGCAACTGTGTGGTCTCATTGAGATTAAAGACATCTGTGTGTGTCATGACTCCCTCGTGTAGCAGGATAAGTGTGAGTGGTGCAACGCTGCAGTTCTGTTTACAAAAAATAAAATAGTTTGTCACGTTTTCTTTACCTTCATCTGTCACCACCGCACCTTCGGATGGCCTAAAATGAACGGCGTGCGTCTCCTCCCGCGGACTCCGTCTCCTCATCTTCCTCTCGTGGCTGCGCATCTTCACGTCGCTCTCCCGCAGCTTCCTGCGCAGCGCGTCGTTCTCCCGTTCGCTCTTCTCCCGCTCCCGGTCCATCTGGGAGCGCAGCGCGGCGTACCCGTCGTCCACCAGCTTGCAGATCTCCGCCACGGCCGAGTTGGCCAGGATCTCGATGATCGAGGCGATCTGCGCCTGGAAGCCAACGCAGTCCGCCATCATCATCATCGTCGGGCCCGTCTGTCTCTGCTGCTGCTCGGGCGGACAGATGCGCGCGGCAGACTGCTGCTGCTGCTGCTGCTGCTGCTGCTGCTGCTGCGGTGCACGTGCATGAACAGATCCACGCACCGATGTGTGGCCGGTGAGTGTTTCACTCACTCTGTCCGTCTTGTTTGGGTTTTCTGATGTCCTCTAAAATGTTTTGGGCTCTTCTGGGTGTGAGAGTCGCCTTTTGATGATGTCAGTTTGTTGTTCAGCATCACTTCCCCAGGCAGCCGTCCTGCGCGTGCATCCCATAAAGGCTCTCGATTTGCACGTTTCCTCGCAATTTGCGCCTTTTACGCAAGGAAACCACGCGAGGAGAGAGGAAACGAGGAAGTGTGTGTTGTTGTTTTTTTAAGAGAAGAAGAGACGTCTTTTCCTCGGGAGCGTCATGTGAAGCGACGTCTGTTTCTGATGACGACGCGGCGGAGCAGCGCAGCTGGATCAGCTGTCAGTCGCTTCAACAGCTGGAAGAGGCTGTTGATCGAGTTTGTGTCTGCACACGCGCGCGCACTGTGCTAATATATGAATAGAGACACACAGTTGTCGTGGACGCGCAAAGCACCGGTCA
Organism: Taurulus bubalis; assembly: GCF_910589615.1. Classification (NCBI taxonomy): domain Eukaryota; kingdom Metazoa; phylum Chordata; class Actinopteri; order Perciformes; family Cottidae; genus Taurulus; species Taurulus bubalis. The sequence goes on along the minus strand of NC_136594.1, from coordinate 23,135,775 downwards.
CCTGATCAACATCCTGCATTGTGTATTTGTACTGCGCTCTGTGTCCTGCAGGGAGGGGAGGGAGTATTTGTACTGCATATTGAGCTTGTTATATTTGTTCATTATGTGCGTCTGTGTTTATTGATATTCTGAGAGCGAAATCATCATTTGATAACCCAGAATATGATTATGGGGTCTTTTGAATACGGGGAATGATCGATTAGGCGAAATGTTTCGGGTAGGAAATGAAATGATGGAGCTCATTTTAAACCCGATGCTCAGGCGTCATCAGCCTCACGTGACTGAGTGGAAGTTAGAATAAATTATGTCAAAAGAAAAAAAGTGGAGGAGAGATGGCAGAGCATATTTTCCAGATTATACGACATAGACTCACTTCTTAGCACAAACTTCTTGAAGTTGAATGTTGAAGTTTGAGTATATTTTTACAAAACCTAATGTTGCGTGTACTTGGTAACACTTTATAATAACTATACGATTTGAAGCAATACAGTAAATCCTTAATAATCCTTTATAAATCATCATAAATCCTACATTTATTTAATACTTCTACTATTTATTACTGTTCAATTCATAAACATATCTATAGATGTTTTATTCTTTACTAATAAGCTAATCTATGACGTGTTTAATGATTGTATTTTTTCCACATTTCAAAAGTATTACATCAATAAAATAAAAATATTTAGAAGTTTCAACAATCCATAAGATCATTGTAAAGTATTTAATAATTGTACAGTTATGCGTGCATTTAGACATTTGTACAAATATTTAGAGATGCACTAATGAGGAGTGTGTTAATAGATGTTTTATAAACACGTATTACTACTGACATTAATGATTAATTCATGTAGTTACTAGTCCGTTCAGTATTTTGTATGACTTCATCTACATTGAAAGGATGTAAATACCTGATTCCAGCAGCAGCTCAAGACTCAAACCTTTTCTCAACCAAAGTTCTATAAACATTTATTTATACATATTTATTCATTTGAGACAGAAAAAAAGAAATACTCTCAACACATGATCAAATAATACATGAAATATACATTTAATGACGCTACAAAAACTTCAGCTCCAGTGATTCTTTGGAGTTTGTCTCAGCCGTCTCCGATAGAAAGACACACATTCTTGCTCTCAGCTCCTTTACACTAAATATGATTATTGTACTTTCTTTAAATGTCATGAACCAATATGCCAAATACACCATCACAGGGTTTCTTTGGGAGACGTTCATTCCACTCATGTGTGGATCTCTACCACCTGCTGTGGACTGTTGGTTGTACCCGAGAGCAGGAGAGCGTTATTTATTTATTACTTTTTATTTTTGAACCGTTTAACTAAGAGTTGCTGAACTGGCTACAATGCTGTCATCCATCATGCCAATCTGCCGTAACCGTAGACCCTGAGAAAACCTTCAGAGGCAAATAAAAAGAACGTAACGTTTAGGTGTCTCTAAAATCATTGACAAAAAGTCATATACATTATTTTGCATATTTTATGCAAATTGAAAAAGGAACTGGAATGTCGTGAGCCTATGACTTACGTGTTTATGCTATTATCGTTATTATTATTGCTACTTGTACATGAATTGCATCCAGTTAGGACAGATGTTGTGACTTGTGCCTGACATGTTAGTTTGGCTCCTCCCATGTGCTGCTTGTCCATTTAAAAAAGAACAGTGACATAAAATATGTTTGTTAGAAAGGGGCTTCATGCGATTCTATACGCCCCAACGCCCTGCACACCACACACACATCAACACACAGCCAGCAGCGTTGCATAGTACTCTACATTTACTTATTTAATCACTTAGTTCATACCACATCCATCTTCACTGCTTTCCGTTTCTTCAGCTTCCTGTCCCCGACGACCTTTTCTGCATCTTACTTTTAGTTTTTTGCAATCTCCTCTTCTGAAGCTCGAATTCAGGGTGTTTAAAAAACCACATTAACAATCCTCTTTCTCCAGGTGAATCTGCTCATGCTTTGCAAAAAGAAAAAGAAAGAAAAAGAGATGTACCTCGTGGCAACAGGAGAAGATTGACGAGCTGACCAAGCAGAGAGACTATCTGAGAGAACAGTTGGCATCGGGTAAGTCTCCAAACAGGTGTGTAGTCAAATTATAGTACAGTTGGGTCCTATAATGTGAATTTATCTCTGGACTCAAGTAGGATGATCTATTGTGTTCCTTTGGGCCACATGTGCTGTAAGCCTTGTATATTTGCTTAAAAAAAGAGGACACATGTTCCACTAAGGCAGTTCACCTGTCTTCATCTTCCTCTTGTAAAAGCTCAGTGGACTCTTCCTCTGATACTACGTCTGACTCCTCCTCTTAAACATCCTCGTTAGAGGGGGAGAAGCAGAAGCAGAAGAAAAAGAAGAAGTCCAAGGAAATGGAACCAAAGACCCGTCAGAAGGGTTAAAACATGACCGGTGCTGGGTTGTTTGTCCTCATGCTTCGCTCGGCCATAAAACTCTTCCTCTGGCCCACATGACGTGGCGTTGCGTGTGCTAACTAGCAGATGGAGCTAACTAACCAGTTCTACCTTGACACGTCACATTCTGGACAGAGAGGAATGAGCTGTAAACCATCACGTAGGCCTCTCAGTTGCACCCATCCTGATCTCGCTGTTGATTGAAACTAGCAAGCCTACATTCCGCATGGTTTGTGTGTGTGTGTGTGTGTGTGTGTGTGTGTGTGTGTGTGTGTGTGTGTGTGGCAGTTTGTTAAAGGCGGGACCATGTCTGCTGCTTTCAAGCCTGTCCAGGGTGGACGGGAACACAGAGGAGGTCAGAGAGCTGAAGGTTCTCACATCTCCTCTGAAGTTTAAAAACATGGAAGAAATAAAACGTGGCCTCGATCTGCAATGCTACTCTCAAATGTTTGCAAGATAGGATTTTAGTTGTTGAACTTTGATACTGTGAAGTATTTTATGATATCATTCTTTTGAAAAGATTGTATTTGTGGTATTTTGGCACTCTAGTGACATCATTTTGATTTGACATGAGTATGCTGAGGTATATTCTTCCTTTGAAATCAAAAGTACAGTGTTACAGTTACACATGTTTTATATCCTGGAGGAGAATCTGTGGATGTTTGCCTTTGTAAATGAATGAAAGGATGATGGGTATGTTTCTACCAGTACAGTTTTTGCATCTTGCAATAAATATTTCTATGTTTTTGTGTCTATTATATTTTTCTGTGGATAACTGCAGAAGATAACTCAGACTGTTGTGAGTTTTGAGGTATTGCAGTCATTTGTAAATACTTAGTGAGGCAGATAGTTTAAATGAGGCCTCACAAAATACTTAACTAACGACTAGTAACTACCTGAATGAATCATGAATTGCATTATTAGATTGTGTTTCTAAAATATATATTAACACGCTCTCTAACCATTAGTGCATGTCTGAATCATGAAATGTATAAATGCATGCATAAATGTACACCTAAATAACGTCTCAATCATTTACTTTATAAATGATCTAAGGAACTATTGACAACTCTAGATAGTTGGTTTGTGATTTGTATAATTCCAAAAATGGAGAATCCTTTGTTTATAAAATAGGACCAAAAAAATAAAACAATAAGGATGAGCTTATTAATCAACAATAAAACATGTATAGATGTGAATTAATGTAGTGAACAAAGCTTCATAGCGTGCAGTTATTAAGTGTTTCCTCATTTTCACCGTCTTCCGTTCCTCATCACGTTGATGATGTTGATATTTAAGCGATAGATTATGAGTCAGATCGGCCACTTCACTCAATAGTGGGAGGTTATTTTTGAATTCTGAATTTATAAGACGTATCATTACGCTGTATAAATGTATACACATATTCCAGACACTGTGTCCACAATCAACCCCTCAGATATTCTATAGTCTACCCAATAATCAGCCTCATCCCTGCGGCCCTGCAGAGCTCGTCCTCCTCCAGTCGCTAATTCTTGGTCCTTTCCTGTTTCTTCAGTATTCGTGAGAACTGAGACCAGCTTCCAGAATCGTGGCCTTTTTGAAGATGGATTCAGGGTGAAGGAAAAGGGGAATGAAGGTAGTTAATGAAGTGTCCTCGTATGAATACGAGGATGTGTGCACACATACTGTGTATATAAATAATCTCTGTGCTTTCTTTCTCTACCGCATATGCACGTCTTCACGTCGAAGGATCTTATAAAGAACCCAGTAGAATATATTGAAGAAGAGAAAGGCCAGAGGGAAGCCCGCCCTCGACACAGTGTCAATCTTCTTGGCTCTGTCGATAAATAACTTCCTCATCTCTTCAATGCTTTTACCCCCGGGGGGCTTCTTGGCAGCGTTTCCTACTGCGGCCCCCGGAGCGTTCGTCACGGCGACGGCGTTGTTGGCTCCGCCCTTCGAGCCCTTTCTGTTGCTTGCGGTGGAGGTCACGGCCGCTGCAGAGGTCTGTCTGTGCGCTTCCCCCTCCTGTTTGGAGGGACAACGGAGGAGAGGGAGGACTCACATCAGGTACTAGTTCCCCTTTAGTATGTCACTGCACCTGCCGCTGACGGGCCCTTGAGCACGGCACTGAACGAGGGTTACACTGGTTTGCTGCTTTGGTTGTACATAAGATTGGCCTTGGATTGGATTAGTTAGTCCAGAAAAGATTCATTTCACACATGATTTCATACTTTTAAAGTTTAAATTGGCCTTATCACGCTTTAACACTTATTCCCTTTGTAAACGCCCCACGTTATGTCATAATCTTACAATCCACTATGCATCTTCTGCAAACGAGGATGATTCAATAGGTTAATAATGGCCAGTATGGAACATTTTCTGAGCTGGCTCTAAATGGTAAAGGTTTCTTAAGATATAACCTTTCTCCATCTACAATCTAGCATATAATTGTTATGACCCAGTCGCTCCCAACCTGTGTGATCCTCCCCCGGTGTTCCTGTCCATGTCTATGCTGAACCAGCAGGCGGATGGGGATGTGGTTGGAACATGCAGGTGAATCACAAATACATGCAAAAACACACACGCACACACACACACACACACACACACACACACACACACACACACACACACACACACACACACACACACACACACACACACACAGACGTATGCACTGTGCCTTTACCCGGTGGTTGCTGGTGTAGACGTTGGTCATTGATCCATTAGGAGGGCCTGTTGGTTTTCCGTTGTCAACATTAACACGGCGAAGGGAATAAGCTAGCTCCTCTGGATCAACAGCACCTCCACTGATCTACCAGTTGACAGCATGCACACCAGTAATCAACACACAGAAACCAAAAGGACCAACAACAAAAATGAAACAATAGCATCTAAAAACATGGAGTTGGGACACACATTCATTCAGTCAAGCTACATGTTGAAAGTGTTTGTTAAAAGCTGCCTAATACATTTTATTTGGGTTTTCTTGTCTAAATTCCCTCAGCAGTTACCTTCAGAGAATGGCAATTAATATGAATTTTGAAATCACAAACTTCAGTAAACTTTCTGAGGAGAAAAAGCTATTATATAAAAATGGTCTCTTATGTGTTGCTATGTTGCGCCGACAGGTGATCCATTATAATATTCAGTCATACCTTAAATATACATACATTTTGCTTATTCTTTCATCAACAGACTAACCATTTTCTCAGGTGTGTTTAGTGTTTTTTTGTTAATATCGCATTCTCTACTGATCCGCTAACGTTCCATGTGATAAAAGATGATCAGAGATGTTCGGGGCATCCGACCAACTCAGTTATGATGCTTGTTATTTTTTTTTTCATAACTCTTTAAACTGAGGAGATACACAGTTTTTGGCCAGATAACAATACTGTCCACGAATAAAAAATTCAATTCAGATTCTACAAGTTTAATTATTTTTTCTGAATTACCCCTTCTGACCGAGACATAAAAGCATTTCTGATTTCCGGCTTCCTTTCAAGTAAATGCTGTTTGTGAGCGTGAGTTGAATGAATGCAGAGTCGATCCTTTCCCTGAGCCACAGACATGCTAATCATGCATCGACTACGCACTACTGCTCTGTTTGGATTGTCAGAGAAATAACACAACTGTGAACCACAAGGACAGCCGCTGTGCATCATGCACTCACACAGTGAAAGGGATGCGTGGTGTTTCAGGAGACTCAAACATGCACGGCCACATGCACACGTCTGTGTGCGGTACGGGTGGTAAGCAGCATGCGGAGGCGGGGCTTCAGTACCTTGCTCTTGCTCTTGGGAGGCCGCCTGAAGCGCAGCAGGTCTTTATGCTGCCTGGACACGAAGTTGACGGCGGCATACTCCAACAGGGCGGAGAAGACGAAGAGAAGACACACCGCCATCCAGATGTCTATGGCCTTGACATAAGAGACCTTTAGACACACACACACACACACACACACACACACACACACACACACACACACACACACACACACACACACACACACACACACACACATAAGTTCAGTGTGATTCCCCTACCAGAGGCTTTCTTGTCAGACTTGGTAAGGATGATCCTTGAAAAATTTCCACAAAAAAAGTTTGAATATTTTTCATAATTACAGACAATGTTTGAGGGTTGTAGCTACTGCTCTTTGCACACACACACACACACACACACACACACACACACACACACACACACACACACACACACACACACACACACACACACACTCTATGACTTTTGGTTGCATTACTTTGACTTAAATGACTTCTTCATCACTTAAGATTTATATTACCGGGAAGTGCAATTGTGTTCCTAAAAGGTAGGCAAGTCCCCACAGTGTGACTGTGTAATCAGATTTATGTCACCACAGAACTAGTAAAACACGCTCACGCACACGCGGATGCTTGTGGTGTCGAGATGGTGCAACATTTCTTTATGAAATAATGACTTATTCAAACGTGTGCTACATACTGGAGTGCAATGTTCTGTTCAGCACTGGAAACATGAGAAACCTCCTAACCTCTGAAAACACACACACACACACACACACACACACACACACACACACACACAGTGTGTGTGTGATAAGGATGTGTGAGCTCATAAGGGTTATGTAAATGTGTGCTCCATTTGTGATTTCTTTCCCTCATGCATACGAGATATCAGAAGGAGGTTCAGGGACTCGTCCCTCCACACGGAGCAGAAACACGATGTCTGAAACCAACACACACTTGAGCTCGCCCAGGAAAAACATGCCCCGATGAAAACAGAGAAAGATTTCAGGTCGGAGGAGAGGGAATAAGTCAATTCGGCCACACACACACACACACACACACACACACACACACACACACACACACACACACACACACACACACACACACACACACACACACACCTTTTGAACCAGATGGACAAAATATGTCCGTGCATCATGGTTACAGTACAAACATGAAATTACTTAATATCAATACTAAATATGAAAAACAAATTAACAAATTGGGTACACGTGTAGCTCACAGCTAACCTGACTCCATGGCAACATTGCACTGACCACCGGAAAAATGACGGGGACACTGGTGGCTTATTATATACTAAAAATGTACACAAAATACATAAATAAATAGAGTTTGACAATTGCAAGCTCACATTTCTTCATACAGAGTACACATGCTTTTCAAAACTTAGTTAATGCTCACTAACCGTGAGATCGCTTTGACACAAAATGCATTTCACACAGTTCCCAAAGGTGTGTCTCTAAACTGCATGTTACACACTGTTGTGTACATGGAAGTTAAAACCCTGACATAATGAAGGTTACAACATTGTAATCCAGGTTCTAGAAGCAGAGCCCTCAGCTGGACTCCATGAATCATATTCTCTTGAAGGGGGTTGTGCATTCAGCATGAAATGTCAACACACACACACACACACACACACACACACACACACACACACACACACACACACACACACACACACACACACACACACACACACTGGGCAAAGCAGTTGGAACTTTACAAGGTTAATACTGAAGATTCTTCTCTTTTTTTTCTTCTGTCATTCTACAACAGGGTTGCTCACTGAAATGCAGAGTGTATAGTAGTATAGTCCCATAGTGCTGCATAACAAAACACAGAAAATATATATTATGTGGAGGGTGGTTGGTGAATCAAAGAGTCTCACACAAAGAAGCTGTTTGTTGCACACATAGATCCTCCGCCCCATCTCTCCCCATTTCAGTCATCTTAATAATTATTATACCCAATAAGGATTATTATATATTATTGCTCCTATGTCTCACTGTACTTTACAGTATGTGTCCTGAACTGCACCGTTTGTTTTATCACCTTCATCAACATTAATGTTCAGCCGATAACAACCCGATCACTCAAATTCATAACCTGGAACATCCGTGTGATTAGGGCAAAAATAAATAAAGGTTTGGAATCATCTGCCCAAACTTCAAGCTGATAGACGTTTGATACGAGAAACGACTTCAACAAATTCTCATCAAAATAATATATTTTAATCAGTAACAAAGTTGTATTTGTCCAAAGCTCCACCATGACAGATTGATATGAATACAATGATAAAACTATCAACCAAAGCCCAATCACAATCTGGTACGTTTATGGCCCAAATACTGCCGACCCATCCCTTTTTTCATCCATCTTAAATATTTCTCAAACAATAAACATACCTGGCAGTCCACGGAAACAATAATAGTGTAATTCACCAGCAATTAAAGTACATTTAATATTTCAGATTCAAGGATCCATCCTATCACTGTAAGCGACCGTGCTCCCCTAATATTTACATGGAGCAGAAATAGCCTGCATCAACCCATCACCAGATGGCGCTTCACTTCATCTCTTCTCAAAGACCCTCCGTTTGTGATTGTCTCATTAAAACAGAGTGGGCATCCTTCCTGGAAATAAATGATCCCTCAAAGCCATCGCCAACCCTTCTGTGGGCAACAGGGACGTTTTAAGAGAATCATTTCATTCTCCGTTTATAACAAAAAAAAGGAAAGGAAAAAGAAGAAGAAGCTTAACTAGGAAAAAATAAATCTACATCCAAATATAGGAAATTATGAATAATGAAAATAAATGACTGATACATAGAGTAAATACGAAAGAACCAACACACATCTAAGTAAGGACTCAGCAGGGAAGCCAACAAATTCACCCAATGGGATGAATACAATCTTCAGAAGGTTTTATGCCAATCAGTCAGGGCCAGAAGTATTTGGACTATGACACAATTATTCTTATTTTGCCCATTTATACGACTGCAATGGATTTTAAACAAAGCAGTCACTGTGTGGTTGAAGTGTCGACTTTCAGTTTTATTTCAATGGATAGAACACAAATATGGCATTCACTGTTTAGGAATTAACTGTTTAGTAATTGGACAATAATAATGAACATAATAGTGAATATAATTATCATTTTTAATACTTGATCATACAATGATTGCAGCATTTGGCTGAATCTGAGCAGATAGTATCGCCCTAAACACCTCAAGACTCATCCTGCTACTTCTATCAGCTGTGACATCATCAATGACCACCAGTGGCCCGGTTCCATTGGAGCCATGTCACAGCACCGCCTCCACCATGGAGAGCAGGTGATGTGGTTCGCTTCGGATCAGCAGCCGTTCCTTTCCTTCTCTACACTTTTCTCCTCCCATCATTCTGGTTGAAGTTCATCTTGGTTTCATCTTCCAAACGACCTTCATATCTATTCTGTGAAGGAATTTGCTGCAGTCCCTCTCCTTTCCTGTGCTGAGGTCCGTGAGGGAGAACACGGAAATGGTTGAGCCAGACATGAGGTCTGTGAAGGCATCACACCGGTTCGCCTGTGAAAGCAGCATCCCTGTGTCTTTCCCTCTCCCTCCGTGGAGATACATGAAGGAGGAACAGACCACCTCCAGTGTTTAACTAGCGTGTGTTGTATTCCCCTCAAGGTAACACAGCCAGACATCCCACTGGTAACCCAGGGGAGAGATTTGCGCTCACCGATCCATAAAAAAAAGATGGGGAGTAAAGTGGAAAAGACTGAGCCGGCAAGGAGGTCCATGAATGCATCATTGTCACCTTGCGGGAAAATAATGTTCTTCAAATGCGCTAGACCTGGAGAGGTGGGTTTTCTGACAACATCACGAGTATAGCGGTGGACACACCTGTGTCTCCACGTTAGCACGTTAGCAGAAAAAACTAACTGTAAATAACAGTAATAACAGAAGACTGAAAATGCTCTAGTTATCTCTATTCATTCATATACAGATAGTTTGTGTGTGTTATTGAAGGTCTGTGGAGAGGAAACATGACAATACATTCTAAATTGGCCCTTAAACATGTTAGTAGCATCCAGCTCGAGGTAGAGCGACCATGTTCACGTTGGCCGAGAAAACCAGCGACAACCATTCATACTCACATTCAAATTGCAAGTTAAGAGCCTCTAATTTACCTAACCTTCATGTGTTTGGGATATGGGAACCTAAAATATAAAAGGTACACTAAAATCATATCCACTATGTTTCAGCCGACATGTTACAGTTGTGTTTATTTCTATTTAAATTGTAACTTGTGTGCCGTCTTGGCCAGATCTCCCTCGGAAAAAAAGGGTTTTCTCTCAAGATGCTTTCGATTAAATTAATTTAACATTTAAAATAACAAATAATTGAAAAAGGACCTTAGGCAGTGACGTGCGGGATCCTGAACTCTGTGTGGTCATTGTGAGGACAGTGGTGATGCCCAGTGCCACTCTGGCTGGAGCAGCGTCCATGTTGATCCAGAAGGAGACCCAGGACAGGATGACGATGAGCAGAGAAGGGATGTACATCTGGATCAGGTAGTAACCCATCTGACGCTCCAGGTGGAACCGCACTTCAATGCAAGTAAATTTACCTGCAACAAAGAGGGAGGCGCGCTTAAAATAACATTTGCATATTGATGATGACCTTTCTGAAGCGTGGTGATCAGCAACAAAGATGGGGCACAGTTATGGAAGTACCAGAAGGTGGATTTACCTGTGCTTCCACCAAGGCTTCACCAGGCCGTGGGCCACGCTCACATGCACTATCATGCACTCAAAGCACACACGGCCGCTCTGGTTTTGTCAACAAAGCAAGAAGAAGCTCAGCTAACAAAACTCGCCGAGGGAGAGCGACATCATCCTCTGCTCAGGTAGACTCCACTATATCTTTAGCAGTTATAATTGTCCTTTAATAAAAAGACAATTAATGCCTGGATTATTGTCACTAATGTTAATTGTGAATAATGTTATTGTTTGTTTCTCCCATCTTCCAGCAGCACATGATTGATGAAATCAGCGTGATCGGATCACAGAATTTACGGTTTGGATCGGATCAGCACAAATGAAGAAAGGGAGCAAATATATCTTTTACAGATCAATGATTACGTTTATTTGCCGCTGATACTAATTGCAGATCATTGACATACAAACACATCTTGCCATGAGTAGTTTTAATGATGGATCATAATTGGCTGAGAGTTCAGTGTAAACAGATCATAATTCATCTCTAATATCTTTTTATGTTGCTGTGAATCATAACATTATAATTTACCTTCAGCCAATACTAATTTTCACTGAACAGAGCCTGAATGCATCATAATGTAACCGAACTGAACCTTTGTTCTCCTGTTGATTTAAACACAGATTGGTTGTTTACAATGTAACATTATCAGAGACTAGAAAAACATAAATGATGTCCCAATTGCATATTTTACTGAATATTGGAGGATATCGTCAGTAAAATGTTATTTCACACTGTGATGGTTAACGCTAAACTGTGTAATTTATCTGTCTACTGAACCATGAGGAGTGATCCGTACGGATCACAGATCAACACTAGTCCGTTACGTCACCAACCAGCGTGCACGTTCCAGTCACGATGCTTACTGTGTGTGTGTTACCTGTGTTGTAGTGCTTGGTGCAGTATCTGAGATCTGATTCATCTTTTAGGAGAAACTGCGGCAGCGTGAGGCCTTCGGCCATTTGGACTGATCCATTCTCCTGCCACTCGAAGATCAGGTCATTCATGGTGTAGCCAACTGGAAAAAAAGCAAACCACAGGACAATTTGATTATCACCAGTAATAAAAAAATTGGGCAAGATAAAGGTCATGGAGAAGAGATGCATTAATGTGTCAGCAGAACATCAATGTCTGAGGAGGAGAAGATTAATTACTTTATACTTGAAAGAACAGCAAGTCATCATCTAGTTTGTAAGCAGCATCATGTGGGTTTTTGGTCTGTAATGCCACTATAGATAACTATTGTATAAAGAAGCAAGAAATGGAAGAGCTCCAGATTAGCACAAGTACAATAACAATGTCTTCAAGCACAGCACCTGACCGTACTGCTGCACGGACAGTCCTTTTGACAGGGCTCACAGTCTAACACACAATCAATGTAGTGACAGCTGGATGGTCCAGGAAGATGGATGCGTTAACCTTGACCCAAACTATCATGACTATTATGCTTACTGTGATATAAAAAATATTTCCAGAAATGTTTCTAAAAGAACAATGTAATCCGATCATTCAATAATACTCATTTATGTTTCCAGTATGAAACGCATATCTTTTGCTACGTTTACACCAAGCGTCCACACTACTCTGTAGTTTTAGAGCCCCTAAAACAAAGGAGTTTGAAAACGCTCCCGACTGACGCTGCGTATATTTTCTGACATATGAGGCAACCCCAAATGGTGGCCCACCAAATGGCATAAGTAGTCTCAGATGTCCCGGGACCAACGGGACACTTTCCTTTGTAAGAGCGATTGTTGAAAGAGGCTCAGAAATATCACTCAGCAAAAAGTGCACAATTAATCCCAGACACGCTATGTGAGCAAATTACAAAAGAAAAAAGTACAAATGTAAATTAAATGAAATTATCGAATATAGTTAGTTTCTAGCTCATGATTAGAACTAGGTTTAGGTTCTGTTACGGGTTTGGGCATTTAGCTTTGATGTTGATGGTCATAGTAAGGGGCAAACAAATGTATGTAGAGTATAGAACTACAAGTGTGTGTGTGTGTGTGTGTGTGTGTGTGTGTGTGTGTGTGTGTGTGTGTGTGTGTTTATACTTACAGCTCTCCAGCTGCATGATACAGGTCTGAACATCCATAGGGAAGTTCTTAAGATCCATGGGACATGAGAGAGTTAATGTTAATCTGAAAGCAAAGACAGAAGAGAGAACAAGTGACTAGGGAGTCAAAGAGAGGCACGGTTTAATGTCATCCATGAATATATCTTTAAGGCGCCCAGACGGGACGACATCTACATAATAGCTATGATACACAACTGCCATGTTTTCTCTCGCTGTCTATCACATCCACTGTACAGAGTACAACCAGAAGGTTGGCAAATATATTAAAGACATACATAGAAAGTTGCATGCAGCAATACACAATTTCTATCAGCATCTCGTGTTGAAAGGGACAGAGCTCTGAATGTAGCTGTAACTTTTTATTTGATTAGGATATTTGGAAAAGAATATATATAATTTTAGTAGGAGAGATCATACAACCCACATTATTTTGGGTTGTATTATTCAGTGTGCATCATGTTGGTTCATGCACTGCAAATTAAATAAGAATGGCATCAGAAGATATTGAAAATGAAAAAACATGTTGTGTACAAAAAAAAGACAGAATGTCAGAATGGTGCACTATCGTAAAAAAAGTACTTGTGTTTGTTTTTGTTTTGTTTTGTTTGTCTGCTGTTTTATGTACTTTTCTGTACTTTATTATTGTCTGACAAACCTAATTTGTATGTATGTTTAATGGTAGTATATTTCAATTAATACAAATTTAAGTGAGAAATTAAAAAAATAGAGTACTTATGATGATAATGTATTCTTCCAAATGTCATGAAAATGCCAAAAGTATTTTCTAAGCAGGGACTGTCCCACACTCACCTTATAGAGTACAACACATTCCCGTTCTTAAATATCCTGAGCAGTTTGTTATCTGTCGTGACTTCGTGAAAGTGAGCCCCCTTCTCATTGGCAAAGAACAGGTCCGGTTTCCAAATGGAGTCCAACATAGAGGGGTCCAAGTCCAGAGAATCATCTGGGTATTCAGAATAGGCGAGTCTGGGGTCGTTCCACTGCTGGCGGAGGAAGATATTTACACGGTAGTCCTGCAAACACAGAGAATAACATGCATAATAACATTACTCACAGGGACACTTAGAGGAACCTGGAGGAAATGGTTGACCTCTGCAAACACATTGTTCAGTCTGAGCAGCTCATTCCAGGTATCATGGAACATGTTCTACATTTGGATGACAACCATCAAAAACTGTAATAAATATAAATTCATAGTGATGTGCAGTTCATTAGTCAGTTCATTAAAATACTTGACTTTTCCTTCAGGGTTTTATCATCTTTCATTTAAAAAAAAGTTGAGAGGCCTGCGGCGTATTTACAACTTCACATGTCGTCCTCCGTGTCTCTTGGTGCTAAAAGATAGTCCGTGTGGTCCAGAGGGATGCTTGCTATTCTGCGCATGCACTAGCGATGCGCTTCAATACTCTCACCCACATATGACCCTCCAGACATCCCATCCAGGCACCAACCTCCATGTCTGATCAAATCTACTTTGCCAAGCAGCTGAATTTGAGAGATCTCACAATACGTATTGAGAAATCTCTACTGGTGGATCACTTTTACTGTCACACTGTATATACCATCAAATAGTAAAACATTAAACAATACAAACTATTTGGAGGAGCAGGTTACCACAGGGGAATATATATATATATATATATATATTTCCTACCTTTCCTGTTGACAAATCCTCCAGGAATAGATGATGATTTGCTATTTGTTATATATATATATATATATATATATATATATATATATATATATATATATATATATACATACATATATATATATATATATACATATATATATATATGTATGTATATATATACATACATAGATAGATGATGATTTGCTTATATATATATATATATATATATATATATATATATATATATATATATAACAAATAGCAAATCATCATCTATTCCCGGAGGATTTGTCAACAGGAAAGGTGACCTATGGCACCAATTTCCTGACCCTCTCCTGAAGCTGGTGTCCCACAAGGTGCCGTCCTGTCTGTCCTCTATATGCACTACTACCTTTCACCTACCACAGGACTTGTATAGCGCCTTTCTAGTCATCCGACTACTCAAGGCGCTTTCACACCGTGTGTCATTTGCTCGTTCATATACTGATGACAGGCGACCATGGAAGGTGCCACGTTCCATCATCATCCATCTAGTTAACCATTCAAACCCAATTACACACCAATGGGACAGCCGTAAGGTTACGTGTTTTGCCCGAGGACCCATCGACATGGACCCGCTCCAAATCAACTCCACTGGCTGCCAAAAAACTCCAATCATGCGTCACATCAAAACCTGGTCCAACATATGGAGAATTATAACTCAGCTCATTCTACTTCCCAGATGCAACCAACTCAAACTCCACAACCCTCACTCTGGCCAAACATACTATTATATACTATTGCACTGTGCTTATTGTTATGTAAATTCAATGTATATGAAAATATATTCCAAACTGAATATGACGTTTCAGGACACACACACGACCGTCCCCGCACACCTCTGATGAAGGAGTCAGTGGGCCGGAACAATCATGCTAATACAAGCCATCACAGCCGGTGGCACATTTCTGATCACTCCAATCACACCGTACCCCGTATAGAGGCTTTGAAGATCGTATTCGACGGTGAGACGGCAATGGTGTGTTCACAGACCACATTGCAAGCTTTGTGTTTTCCACTCTCTCTTTGTGGGCACAAGGGCATGAGAATGGTTCACCTGTTTAATGGTGGGATGTGGGATGGTGGGACGTCTGGCTGTATTACTCCAGTCTCCACACAGGGATGCAGGAGGGATGTCAGCTGCTGCATTTCCAGACGAGCTACTGATGCGTTCCCTAACCTCATCTCCGGCTTAGCCACATGCATGTTCTCCCTCACGGATCTCCACGTGGGAAGGAAGGATTGGACACAGTGCTGTGATGTCTGCTGCATCTATTTCAAGCCAGCCAGGGATCTTATCTCTGGCTCAGACTTTTCCATGTCGGCCTCCCAGGGGCCAGGCTTCTGTTTTTGGAAGGTCTGGTGAGGTCTGAGTCAAGTTGCTCGTCCACTAACGCAGTTTTCGAAGGATGGCGACGCAATTGTTTGTTAACTGAATGGACAAAAAGAAGGCTGGGACTTGAGTTATTCTCTCCAGCTCTACATCTGTTGATGTGCACCTAGGAGGTGAGACTATCCCAGAGGGAAATGGATTGCCTTTCAGCAGAGATCCAGTATCTAAGACAGAAGCAGGCTGTGCCTCTCTTTCCCACTCATAACAACTTTACAAGTTATTAGATATTATTGTGTTTCACCACAGACAGCTGTTTGCTCTGAGCCTGACAGTAATACTAACTACAGGCCTACATGAGCCTTCTCTGCACTTATGGTGCAACAAGAGACCCTTTAAGAAGCAGTGGTGCAAATTACATAATGCATTATCCCAGTTATATATATATATATATATATATATATATAAATATATCTGACTGTTTATACACTTTAATTCTGTATTTTTGCATTACCTTTTACGCAATAGGTTGCCTCATTCAGAAGAGAACAAACATGTAATTATCTTTCCTGCACGGGAGTCATGCGACAGATTCATTACATTTCAGTACTCACTGATGCACAAACCTCATCCAAGCTGGAAATAAACTTCACTGCACAGTGATTCACTGCCTGCCTGGGGTTACCCTGAGTGTCTATACCTCAAGATGTGATTCCTGTTGGCAGGTAGAGAGGGCTTCATTTCAGCGATCAGGCTGCTCTCATTCAGCATTCGTAGCATTAATACCTCAAATAATGCCCCCTAAAATAATGTTACCCCTCAAAAGTGGATGGGTGCAACAAATAGAAATCTTCCAGCCAGCAGACCGCAGTTCATAAGTCTCCTAACGTATGTACTTCCGTGGTTATTTTAAACAACGAACTGTTCCTAAACCTAACTAAAACATGTTGTTGCCTAAACCTAGCCATGTAGTTTGAGTTTCCTGAAAGTTTATTTTGAAAAGATCGTATGTATTTAAATACCCATGAGAAACGAGGAGTAACTTCACATCGGACATCATACGGACCGTTGCAGCCGTTGTTCAGTTCTCAATCGTGACTGGTGCTTTCTGGGTGACCACAGTGTTCAAGCATTAAATACACAATCCTCTGTTTGTTTTTTTGTCTACAGAAAAGAGAATATTTGGAGGTGGTCAAATGCAGCTTGGTTTCTAAGACATTAAGTCATTTATTTAAGTAAAATGAGAGTGAATAAAGATGTATTAGTTAGTAAGTTAGTGAGTGAAATAAAAGTCCCTTTTTGCAAAAAAATGTAAACCAGAAAATTGTTTGCTAACAAATTTCCCATTCGAACTTTATAAGATTACATTATTTCAATGTTGCATTCACAGCCTGTTCCACTCCTCCTAAGTCAAAACCCAAAAAAATAAAAAAAATAATGCAGCTTTAAAGAACCGTCACAACCAACTGGACACAAGTACACAGCTAACAAGAAAACAGCTAAACTAGAATCGAGCCCACATTTGAACAGTCATTGTATGAGGACAAAACCTGTGGCACGAGCACGTCTCTGTGCAACCAGATCAAATAAACCCTGCCGCCACACAGATGGAGAATGGATTAAGAGGGATGGAGCGATTGAGTGAACAAATGAAAAAAAAAGTCTTACAGTAGTTAATCTGTTTAACATAGAAAGCGTGTAAAGACCAGAATAAACCAACCTGGCCATAAGCCCTGTGTGTGTGTGTGTGTGTGTGTGTGTGTGTGTGTGTGTGTGTGTGTGTGTGTGTGTGTGTGTGTGTGTGCGTGTGTGTGTGTGTGCGTGTGTGTGTGTGTGTGCGTGTGTGTGTGTGTGAACTGCATATGTGACACTGATCATGATTTCCTCCCGTCTATCTGTCTCCTCTCTTTCAGTGATGTAATGGGAAAACAAAGAAGGGAAAACAATAAGCATTATATGACAATAATAATTATTATATAATGCTTATTGTTTTGTGACAAGGTTTTCCCTTCCTTGTTTTACCATAATTATTATTATAAACCATTTAATTGTTCTTTGGAAAAAAAAAATACAAGCTCTCTAAATGTGCCCTCTGATCATGTCTGGTTGAGATAAGCTCTGGAAACAAGAGGGATTAGAGTGAACTTAAGTGACTAAACTGCACGACATCACAACATCCATTCACACAATATTATGTATTATACAACTTCCGAGACCTTCATCTCTCTCACCACCTGTGTAATGGCATCTGGGCCCAGAAGTATGCTCCAAAATCCCAAGTTGAATTACAAATACAGGGGGCCAATAAGCAAGAGGCAAAATAACAAGGTTGGCAGTCGGCAGAAATCAGAATACGGGAAGTCTAACCGGTTCCGCTAATCAGGGTTCTTTCCCTGTTGACGGTTGGTTTAACTATCGCGACACAAATGTTCCTATCAGAGTGATTGTTCTGCCTTTATGGAGTTGAAAAGCTTCCCAATCTGCCTGCTCGCAGCTCACAGACCGGCTACCGAGGAGCAGGTGGTGTCAAGGGGGAGAGCAGCCTCTCCGACAGGGCAGAGGAATACTTGTTGAGACAACCTGAGCGTTGTTAACCGACTAAAACTAATACGCTCCAACATTTGTCCAGTATTTTGTTGCTGAACCGGAAAAAGCAGCCTTAGCGACTTTTGCAAATACATAATATTGATGTGTTACTTCACCACGAGCTGTTAAAAGATATTGGTTAAAGGGTGGGGGAGCTACGCCATGCGGTACCTTATATAGTCAACAACCATTGGTCAGAAACATAAACAATGATATGCTCAATAAGATTTTAATATAGTATTTCAACAGTGGTATGAGTTTTTTCTTCTTCTCGTGCTTTAAAAACTTGCAACTAGGCTAAGCCCGGCTTTGTACTGCAAAATAAATTGATTTAACAGTTTCACACTGCAGTCTACTGCTAAATGCAGTGGGCAGTATTTACTACATGCTACATGCTACATGCTGCGCTCGTCAATAGTACGCAGTAGGCGGGGGCAAAGTCTGGCGAAGGGGAGGTGATCGAGGCCAGTGTTTAAACTGCCAGGGTAGTTAGGAGAATGACAAGCAGGTGAGTGGGTGGGTGGAGCAGGTCAGGAGGGAAAACCGGTGGGAAAGGCGGCTACGAACGTAGCGGATTGCTACGAGCATTAGCGTATAGAAGGAGTAGAACAAGGCTTCAGGAATGCAAAGTACTCAGCAGGCTGAATGAATGCTGAGGGATCAGGGAGGAGTTGTGACACCCAGTGAGAACTGGGCTCCTCATGTTCAGAAGATATGCTAGTTTTGGTTGCGGCTCTGCGACGGTATGTTTGGCTAACCGCTAACACGTGAAGATCATTTCGCACAGATTGGCTGATACACTTTTGCTTGTTTTAAAGTGTTTTACAACGCTTAAAGCCTATTAGTTGCGTCAGACAGTTCAGCGAGTTTCATTTCGTTTTTGGCAAGATTGCATGATGCATCTAATGCGACGACTTCGAGCCCAAAGCCTGCATACGTCACCGCTTGTTTTCGAGTGTGTGTTTTGCGACTACAAGGGGGGTTAGCCAATTGTGGGTTGTGTTCATTCGATCACACAATACAGCAGTGGTCGTCGCAGACACACAGTAAGACATCCAACTGTCTAGAACGTAAAGACACTGTTCATCAGTCTATCCATAAAGCCGTTATTTACCTCCTATTGTAAAAAATGTGTGTGAAATTATATCCAGCGACAGTTGGACTTCCTGTCATGTCACTAAAGCCTATTTGAAATGTGTTATTCATGCGTTTAGGTTATTTCATGGCACTCGCTTGTCTCTTAAAATGAAGTGAGGAGTCGGGAGATGAGACAACAGATGGTGAGAAGAGAGAAAGGTCTTAATCCTAATGTGACATATGGACGTGCATACACATACCTCTAAGTGCTCCCCGCTCTCTACAGCTCTCAGAGTAGGACCTTTAACAGAGGCCTGATATGCTCGTACGGTCACAACCTTCCCTCCCTCCAACACTAGCCGTTAGCTATTCCCTGGGCAAGGAAGTAGAACTGAGCACAAGCGGCTCTAATGGACACAAGAGAAGAAACTGAATGTTGTGCCGTGATATATAGACGCACACTTTACTCAATAGGGTAAACAAGTTACAATTGGTGAATGGATTTGTACTTCCAACCACTCAGAGCGCACATTCACCCATTCATACACTGATGGCAGGGGCTGCCACGCAAGGTGCCCATCAAGACTCACTAACATTAACACCCACTCACACACTGCAGGAACAGCCTGCGGGAGCCATTTGGTGTCTTTCCAAAAGACACATCAACATGGACTAGTGGAGCTGGGGATCGAACTGCCGATCCATTTTTCAATACAACCAGAATCTCAGACTATCATAGACTATCAAACATCTGAAAAAGCCAGCACTAACACACTTAAAGGCACTAATGATAAAATAAATGCTCAAAATATAAACTGAAAAGGCATTTTGAAAACTGAATAAAACTCCAGTGGATTTGGCATCCAAGTTAAAAGAAATTAACGAATAAAAATGAGAAATCATAATTCCCCAAGTTATGCACTACAAACAGACGATACAGAAAGAAAAATCACACAAACTCGGCTCAAACGAGCCAAAAGGCCTCCTGAAATATTGTAAATTCTGAAATTAGACATGACAGCTCGTGCGAGGCAGGCGAACCCACCGCCAACACACACGCACATACAAATGGCATATCCGTCAGAACAGCTCCCGCTGGTGCAGAGAGCACTTAGACCTCGTCGCTTCAATCATCCATCCACTCGTCCATCCAACATCTTCAGAGGAGGCTTCACTGATCACAACCAGTTCTGCTCTGCCAGCTCACGATGCAAGAGACAGGCGACAGAAAGGGAAGTGGTGTTGGAGGGTGGTGAAGCGTCTCAGACGTGTTTGTTCCATCATTTCACACACAGACACGTACTGAATAGTGCTATCTTCCTTTCAATCGATGGCGTCAACTAGTTTTGCTCTCACATTGATATAATAATGAATACATGAATGACTCAAATTTTGGGATTGGCTGCCAATAGCAACTTCAATCTTGCCAAGATGTGAAAAACTCTGAAACTGTTCAATAATTTACAGCAGATTTTGAGGCTTAATAATAATTTACATGGTTATACTTTTAATACCTTTATTATCTGAACTATCCGCGATTTTTTCATGGTTTTCAAAACTGCAAGCAAAGTGTCATTCTCAATCAAGAATCCTTTCAAATATCATACATCACTTATGAAAGTGTGAATTTGGCTTCTACAATATTAGCTAAACTAAAAACATAACCTCAATATATACTGCAATCTACATTTGTATCACAGATGAAGAATCTCCACCCTTCACACTGAGCAAGGGAGCAACGACTTTGTTGAGGTATCAACCTAAAATGTACGAGACACATCCGAACAAACCTGTATTCACTTCCATAAAAGAATCAATTCAGTTATTGATTTATTGAAGATTAAACAAATAGCTAGAAGCAGCTTGGCTCTTGAAACCCTTTAGCCACAGAGTCTAATGAGCAGGATGTCAAAGTCCTATTTACTTTTACATTGACGTTTGATTCGGCTAAATAAGTGACTGTTGATTTCTTACCTTAACTGAGCTAAGAATGACTTTGAATCTGACAGGATTTTTGTTCTTTCTTCTTTACATTTCATAATTACACTGTGTTCATTTAATGATGATAGCTTTTAAGAGATTTTCCTTTATTTATCAATGTGTAACCCTATGTGAATGGTGAAGATTGAAGTACATCATGTGATCTTGGTTTAGCTCATTGTCAGAGACTCTGCCACATAGGTGACCGCTAAAGAGACTTCCTGGCTGATGCTCCACCCAGGAAGGACACACAGCAACCTTCAAACGTAGGTTAAGAAGTAAGAGTTGACTTAAAGAAGAAGTCTGTCAGTACTATCTGTCAGTACTATCCAATGATTTGGAAAAAGTTTAGCTGTCGACCATATTTGGACCTGGAGGCAAAAGATGCTCCAAGTAAAGATGTCTGAATGGGGCGAGGAAACAAAGAATCAGGGCTTTTTGGCCAAAGGGCTTTTTGTTCGCTCTCTGGGTTCTTTGTTCTTTTTTAGCTTTCTTTTAAAGTCCTAGAGCGAGCTTATTCACTTTTTGCATTAATCATTTCTGGAACCATGAATCTTAATTGTATTGTTAACCCCTCCACCCCAAAAGAAACTGGTTTGTATTTTGTACATTCAAAGTCCACTTTGGCTCATCCTCGAGGGTGTCTGCGTAATCTCCTAACACTGAGACTGCTCTTCCGATGGGATAGGCAGCTGTAATAAATTGGATATAAATTTGAATAAAAAACCTGCTGCTTGCTAAGGTTAATATGGTGTTGTTCAATTTGATTTGAATTAATGAAATGTCTGGCTCAGATTGCTTCGATGCTCAGCTCTTTTATTTTGTCTTGCGTGGACATCTGTCTTCCAGCGCCTTACCCACACTGGGCGGGTGTGAAGCTGAAGGGCTGAAACTTGCTATTATTCTGTCTGTGCACAGAGCAATTATTAAGCCTTCTACACTAAACTCTTAAGATGTACTTATTTAATGGACAGGATTGACAAATATATGTATTTTGTTTCAAATGTAAGTTTGTCTGAAACAAGATGATGTTCAAAAATCACAAGGAATGTGACACATTTAATTGAACCTTTAATGCATATACAATTGCCACGTTTACTGTCTCGCTGATGATACATTCAGTTGTTTTTTACAGGGAATGTTCTGGGGAAAATTTCCCAAATATATGTGCCGTGTTATGGACGCGGATACATTTCACAGGGTTTTGTCTGACTATTCAGCTGCATTTATTCTAGCCAGAGTATAAATAAAATGCCCTCCGAGGCCAACAGAGACGGAATAATTCTGCTGTAAAGAATGTCAGTGTCGGCAGTTTTTGATGGACGCCACAGTGCGGCTCCATGACCGTGGTGTGCTGCAGACCTCCAGGATCCTGAGGATTAACTGGAAAAGACAACCAAGACCTGCGGGGCCGAGAGGGCAGATGACTGCTGAGGGATTCTTTTGTCACCTCACGCTACCGGGAGCATTTTTGTTGAGTTGCAATGATGTGTAAAAGCAGAATTGTTGCTGTCTTCTTTCACGCCGTTTCATAACGACAGAGCCTCTGTGTTTGTATTTGATCACGAGTACATGCGCACCTCGGATACACAGCAGCTCGCATCAGGAGCAGGAGGACTCCGACTTCTCGGCCAAGATATCACGCACAAGGAACTCATGGCTGCAGTGGACTACATCAACATCCATATAAAATGTGGCCTTTAAGTTAAGAGGGTTAGTTTCATGCAGCGTCTCTTTTACTTACCATGGTGGTTTCAGCAATGGACCCAAAGCTGTTGATGAAAATGTTACAGGAAACATTCACTGGAGGACCTGCAGAGTGAGAGATAGAGGATAGGTTACAGGAGATGGACATAATATAAAAATACAATTGTAGCACGATGTCTTAAGGTGTACCAACACATGTAATGAAAGCCTCACTAACAATATGTAGAGAACATGAGGTACAGTACCAGGCCACACTAGGGGGAATAATATGCTTCATAGAAACATTTATTGCTCCAAAAAGTTTAAATAGTGTTGGAAAAGTGATCAGAAATACTCAACGTAGAACTGTGGACTTGCTCCTCCTCAGCTCCTCAGTTCTAGTAAACATAGTTCAGAGTGTTGTTTCCCCTGGTGGGGGTATGTGCTAAAAGTGCTGATGTCCTCATACAATTCCTGTAGTGCATTTTATTCGCACCAAGAGGAATGAGCAGCAACAAAATGTAATGCTCGCATGAATTCTCTGGGCAGAAAGTCTGGCTGGCCGGGGAAACATTGTCCATCATCATGACACTATGATCACCAAGCATCATTTATGTAAACAAATGCAACGACTAGAGCTGGGCCAAAAATCAATGGTATTAATTAACTCAAATTCATAGTTAAGAAAATCAATTTTCACTCTAACTTGAGTAATTTACAGTACGAAGTATGTGGCACTGTGAGTTTCACAAGAGGGCAGGAGCCCTGAAATGGGATTATTTTCTCAAAGTATCTCTTATGAAAATAAGAATACGATCGCAAATGAAAATGTCAGAGCTGGGGAAAGAAAGCTGATATATTGTGAAGTTTGAGGGAGCTAAATCTATTTAATGACTGAAATAAACGTCTGTATTCAGTAAACCGTTCTGCACAGATAGGTTACACAAGAGGACATTTTAGTGGTGGTGTAGTGCATTATATTGAATCAATTAAAGGTGTTAAATAAAATATAAAACATATATTTATAACTTTTATAACTCTTCTAACTTTGCTGTGGTCCAGCCATCCTGTCCGTCAGCCTATGCCAATGACAGTGTTCAGGCTATGCAACCCATACAGGGTGTAATGCCAAGGGATGCCCCTTGGCATTACACCAATTGGCACCAGGCCCGCTGAAGCTCTGTCGGATGCAAAGCGGTCGTATCTGACGGATGAGAAGGGATTGTGCCATCGCCTCGCTTTCCCCCCGCTGTGTGCAGAGAGCCTTTGTCTGTTTGCCACACACACACACACACACACACACACACACACACACACACACACACACACACACACACACACACACACACACACACACACACAAGCAGAGCCGACAGTTTGAAGCCTGCTGTTTGTTCTCTGGACATCTGGGGCGTTAACCGTGACATCAGTTTCTTCATATTTACTGACATGGCCCAGTTCAGACAGTGCTTTTCTCCTGTGTCCAGCTGTTGTTGTCATCCTTGTTTAGTAAGAGACAACAGAACCAGGATCTCTCTCTCTCTCTCTCTCTCTCTCTCTCTCTCTCTCTCTCTCTCATCAAAGTTTTGACCTCCACCGAACAAATAAGGAAACCATTTCCTGTGTAAATGAAATGAAATGAAATATATGCAGTGGGATGAGAAGAGCTTGGCCTGCCAGCTACACAACGGGAACCAATCATTGTGCTGAAGAGAAATGTGCTTTGCAGATGAGCCCTGAATGCCTCGAGCTGAAAAAAAAAATAAACTCAAGGGAGAAGAGGTGCCTGATGGCATTAGTGTTTCCCTCATTGGGATGACTTTCACTTGATACCTGGAGCTATGAGGACTTTACAGACCTCAGTTACCATGATCAGAACACACAGCAGCAGGCCTGGAGGCAAATGAGTGGTTTTCATTCATATCTTTGGGAAAGATGTGCCATTTACTAAAGGAAGCGTACAGATCGCCATTTTGTTTTTTAATGCACTCCTTAGGTGGAAAAGATGCTGTTCCGGTAACAAAAGGCAGCTCACATTTTCCGCCTGCAAAATAAGCTTCGTCTGATCACACCCTGAGTTAATCCTCTTAGCAATAGATATAAATAAAATAATGCGTTGTCTGGGACATTGAAAGCATCGTCATGCGGTTTGGGGAGCCATTCAATGGCTACATTCATGTGTTCATGTTGTTCCACATCTTCACTGTCATTTAGATTTAGGAACAGGTTTATGCCATCCTAATTTAGGATTCCTAACTGAACTATTACGGTTCTGTAAAAGCTACACGTATATCCTAAGATAAGATTTTTTTCCTGAAAGGTGTCTGTCATACCAAAACCTTGAACGTCATCCTAAATGGAGATAAGAAGTTTCTGTAATGAGGTGTGAAGGAAAGGGTAATCGTTCCTCTCTGTGTGCCCTATGGACCCTGACACCGTTTCCTGTGGCCTTAGATGAGTCTGCTAACTACAGGATATACTCCCTGCAGCTCTCACTTATCTTTAACCTTTCACTAACCGTGCTCTTCCCTTCTTAGCTGTCTGCCTCTGAGCATACAGCATTCCACCTCGGCGCAAAGACGAGTTGAGAGGTGAGAACCTGAGACTCTAGACTAGACCATGGCATAAAACAGGACATTGCTGATATGCAGCACACCTGCATCGCTTGGGACACGAATGGCGACACGAAAGTGATCAAAGAGAAGAGAGAGAAAAGGAGAAAATGGACTCCGAGCTCCAGATAGCACAGCTGACAGTCTGTGAGTGAGAAAAGTCACATTTCTGGGTCATGTGATCACAGCAGAGGGCAAATCCCTCTCAATCAAACGCATTGAGGCTATTCAACATCCTCCAAAGCCTGTGACCAGTGATGTCATCGTGTCACTGTTAGGAATGGGATCTCACCGTCGCTCATTCCTAACGACGCTGTGCTGAAGGCAACGATGTCAACAATTGCACACGGGAAAGGCCTCGTCATGCAGTGCAGTAACCTGGAGAGAGCAGACATTTAACCAGCTGAACGTAGCTTCACAGTCCAGTCCGACTGAACTACTCACACAGCTTCTGTTTGTGAACACAGAGGTCGATAAAGACCTGTTGCTTATGTCTCAGCTAGACTTGAGCCCCTGTATTTATTTTTGACAGGCTCTTTCTTGTATTACAGCATCAAGCGTTTTATGTCGAGATTCGCAGGCGAACAATTAAAATACAATTCAGGGCTTTTCTGAAAATGTTCGGGGAGTTTCTCGACGTGCCGACGGCGTTGTAGGAAGTAGAGGTTCTTCCTTCTTCTGAAAGAAATACAGACAGCCATAGATAGCGAGGTACCTTTAAAGTTCGGTCTTATCCTGGCATCGTATCCCGACGTCCGGCCCATCAGTTTGTCCAGAAAGTCCGAGGGAGACATCGGGGCCTGCCGTGTCCTCGGAACATTGTCCAGCTCCTTACACTGACCCACACTGATAGAAACAAAGCAGATAGCGCACGTGATCGTCTGCGTTCACAGCACAGAGCTAAACAACTAGCGTGAGGTTGCTTTGAGCTGCATGGCATCTATTCAGTAACAACGGGTATGACACATTATAGGTAATTGTAATGTGCTCGAATCTTATCATGTAAAATGTATATTTTGATGAGAAAATGTAATAAACACAGAGATTTTTTTCACAGCAATATAAAATAGATGTGAGAGATGGAATTATGACCTGTTTAACTTCCTAACAATGACATTAGCTCTAAGCGGCTTATAATGTATAGTTAAACTGCTAATGCCGATATAAAAAAAAATCTAAGCAAATATTTAAATATAAATATAATAAGGAATTTCCTAATCATTTAAATTCAATTCAATTCAGTTTATTTGATATAGCCCAACATCACGTTTGCCTCGGAGGGCTTTACAATCTGTACACATGACATCCTGTCCCGGGACCTCACATCGGATCAGGAAAAACTTCCCAAAAAAAGAGAGTAAAAACCCTTTCACAGGGAAAAAAGGGGAAGAAACCTTCAGGAGAGCAACAGAGGAGGACCCCTCTCCCCAGATGGACAGAAGCAATAGTCATGTGACCAGAATGAATAACGCAACGGAGTTACAGCACATTCAATGAATATGAAATTATTCATATAATGAGTAGTAGGCATGGTCCATGATCCAGATAACCATGAAGCAGAAGGAGGTAAATGATGGGCCTTTCTTCAAATAACCATTGCAGATTACTATAACAAAATAAAAGGTTAACATATAAACTTTTGATGGTTTATTCTGACTTTGGGACAGTTACAATTATGTTTTGGCACAGTTGGCAAGTCTGGAGCCCTGCTGTCAATTATAGTACTTAGAAAGAAAATTGGGATTGGCGAAATTCAGAATCGGCAGGTAAGACTTAACCAAATTGGAAATCAGAATTGGCCAAGAACATTGCAATTGGTGCATCTCTTGAATCTAAAGTTTTTCATCCAAGGAGTTGAATGATTTAGGAAAGTAGGAACTCTGCTTTTTATATAGGCAACTCAGTCACTCTGAGCTCAACCACAACAAAATGGACAAACCACATTTGCCACTTTTGACTCAAGAGTCTTGACCTTGCTGACCTTTCTAGGAATAAGACATTATAATAATATAATAATAAGACATGTCCAAAGTGGAGGACTAGCTATGGAGTAATATGCTGCCTCTGAGTGCCACTTTGGAGGGTTTTAGGCTTGAAGGCTTTTCTCCTTCACATTACCTTGTAAATTATATATGGTATATTTTTTTATGTTATATGTGTAAATAAAGAAACAAACATCTAATCTGGGGTGACTGGGTAGTAGCTTCTAAATGCTAAGGTAAAGCTTGTGTATGTATGTATGTATGTATGTATGTATGTATGTATGTATGTATGTATTTATGTATGTGTGTGCGTGTGTGTGCGTTTGCGCGCGTGTGTGTGTGTGCGTGTGTGTGTGTGTGTGTGTGTTTGTTTGTCAGTTGGAATAAATGTCCTAAAATAGCTCTGCTCACTGCAAAGATCACACTGTTGAACACACACACACACACACACACACACACACACACACACACACACACACACACACACACACACACACACACACACACATTATTCAGCACATCCAAGCGTAGTTTCAGGCTCATCAACCTTTACTTTGACATTTGCGAGCAGCCACCATTTACCCCCAGCAGTGAAGAATAACCTTATACAATCCGGAGACCAGACCATCAGTGAGTTCCCTCATTTAACCTTCTCTAAACACACACTCACAGTGACTGGCGGTGACGACAAAGGACAAGTCGGCCGGTACTCATTAATATGCATTGAGCTTTGGGAGGACGGGAGTGACAGCGAGCAGAGACACAGCTGGAGGAGGGATCTGGTGACTTGGAGTCGAGCTGAGTTTAACTACAGTGCATGCCAAATAAAAAGGTCAATGTGTTCTGCTTGTACAAAAAAATAAATCCCATTCCCTTTCTCCTACAATTAGTCAGTTCCCATCAAATCCAATATAAGTCAAACTTGACATCTCATATGCCCTCAGATCTCAGAACACTGGCCCTGCCGAGAACAAATCCATGTTGTTATTATTCATCAAATATAACGTCAGAAATAAACCTGTTGTCATGGTCAATGTCTGACGTCATCCAGCTCGGGAGTGCACGCACTCTTCTGTCCTGCTGTCGCAGAGACACGGAGTCACGCAGCTGGGAGCCGGAGTGCAGAGCTGCTTCCTGGTTGGTGCACCGCCCGCTCGCTCTCCATCTCCTCCCTGTGTGAGTCTCCCCGTGGACGTGTACGTGTGTGCTGGCAGTGTGAGTCATGTACAACATCATGTGTGTGTGTGTGTGTGTGTGTGTGCGTTTATTAAGAACCCCGCCGCTCCTCTCGGCGAGCTACTGGCAACCCAGTTTGTTCGAGCCCTAACCCCATGACCAAGAGGCTATCTTGACCCGAACTACTCAAGGTCAAAGCCTAATCTGAACCAATAGTCCTCAATCAGCTACGCAGGGCGGGTTTTGCTAAGGAGAGTAGTGGGATTCATAATGACGTGTGTGTCAACAGCCCAATAAATCAAATAAATTAGATTGCTAATGATTTTGGTGGCCCATCTCACTACTCCTTCAGTGTCAGGTCATACGTCATGCCATTAAACATTATCGATTTAAAGAACATAATCTATAGCCACGTCTTCTCACATCTGTAATGAAAAACCCTTTCTGTGCATTCCTCTTTGTGCTTTCACTGCATCTGAGGAAGTGTGGAGACGAGAGAGAGTTTGAGACAGACTTCCTGGTTGAGAAGACGAATACACAACTTTGTTTTTTTAATCGCTACACATTACAATGGTACTAGTCCGAACCAGTGCTTGTTCACTATGTGAATGAAGCTGGACCCCAGTTGCAGCAGCGTGGTTGACCAACACGTGGCAGTGGCAATGACACAAGCATGTACACAACCCCGGGGTATTCGTACAGTACGAACACGCAGCAGTAACCTTTGTGATCCTGAAACTAAACATAAACCACCTAGTTGTTAGTCTCCTATCATCGAGAGCCAATAAATAAAGAAGAAATAAATCCTCACTCAAAGTCCCGTGTGCAACATCGGTGTCAACAGTATGTCTAGTTAGTGCTTCACATCAGTTCATTTAATTTAATTCAGTTTTTAGTGGCCTTTAAACACCATTTCCCATAAAACCTTCGCGGGCTTAATGCCATTACTCAACAAAAGACGCGAGTGCACGGTCGAGCTCTTTTATTAGCTCAGATGTGTTTGTAATAAAAGCAAGACAGAGGTTTTAGACGGCAGTTATTATGGTGAAACAATTTTAGAAATATTAAACCAAGCAACCGTGCACAAATACCTTCTACATTGTATTGGGAGCTGTAGCCTTTTTCTGTGCTCACAAAGTAATAAGCATTGTACAAAATATTAATTTCAGAAAGTGCTGTCGTGGATGCAGATTTGGCTTAGAATATGGAAAGTGCACCACAGGCTTATTTCTTCTCACAAAGACCCAAGCTCCGTCATCATCTTCAGATGAAGGGGGAAACAAAATCTTAAATTTGAAGTTGTCCGTGGATGCAACTGCGAATGGTATGCAATATCAATCGTGTATACGAGCAATACGCGGCCCACCATGCAACGTGTTGCACTTAATTAGCCCCACATGTTCGGTTACCCTGACCGCTGCTGCTGCGTGTGGCTGCAGATAACACTCAGAGACACCTCCATCAAACCTCTCATCAGTTAATAGGTCAAGTCTTTCCGTGCCGTCCCTTTGGTTCCACCTTTCTGTGGACGGCACAGTGAACAGTCACGCTCACACAGCATTGCCGGCTCAGAGCATCTCCGATCAGCTGCTAAGCCGCTTATGTTGCTGTTGCGCTACCTCTGCCCATGATTTCCTCCTTCTTCCTGTCCCTCCCTTTTTCTATTCTGTGCTCTCCTCCTCTAAAACATCAGGGAGCAATTGTTAAGTAATGTAGAGAGACGCCACATAACATCTGATCAATAATGGATTAACTGTTGACCTAGAACTGCTGGGTCTCTCTCACAAAATAAATGATACAGGTGTCATCAACATCTTATGATAACCAACATATTAAGAATAGTTAAAAAGACATTGCATGTTTGCAGGTCAACTAATACCACTTAATGTAAAACATGTGACTGGTTGCGGCCTTATATTTAATGGGCCATGTTTCTGACTCGAGACACACTGAGCACAGCATTGTTTAATCCCACCCGAATTTGTTAAAGACATTCAAACAGACCATTATATTTTTTAATCCAAAACACAAAGATAGCAGGTTGTGCTTTCTTTTGTGCTGGCACATTACGCATGTTGTGTGGGTTGGCCAGAGCCAAATGTGTCACACTTAATTTTGAGCTTTTGCGTGTGATTTTATGTGTGTGTGTGTGTGTGCAAACATTGACAGCTTCAAAGGGATATCATTATCAAAGGGTGGCTGACACACAGAGCGGCTCGCTATGAAGCTTTTTAACCAAATGTCATAAGTAGGATGAATAATATAATAATAATAATCAAAACACACACTAAATAACATCTGCAACAGACAATAAATGAATAAATAATAAATATACGGACAAGTTCACATGACCCGAGGCAGACACCAGTGATAAGAAGATGAAAACCTGATGGGTCCAAAGTTACAGTGACTCTATTCCAAACTGTGAATAGAAATCCATTAGGAGCTATTACAGCTGTAACAGTGTACAGTATGGAGGCAGGTGCACCATCCCATGACACATTATAAAAGTATTAGTGTCAGATATAATCCCCAATGAAAGTTGAGTCTTTTCAAATCCATTTCTCAAAATGCTCAGAACTTGTTTGGGTTTCAGTTCAGTACAGTCGACAAACTCAAATCGGCATTTTGTTTCTGCAGGTGTGGAGCATGATGTCCAACAGGCCGACCTGGAAAGAATAGGCGCCGTGTCCGTTGTCAGTGAGGACGGTCAAACCGACGGCCACTTCAACATGGAGGATACCCTGAGCATTGAGACTCGCCCCACACTCTCTCTCCTGAGCGTGTCTTGCACTGTTTGTGTGTTACTGGAGCCAAAAAGACTGTGGTGCAATTAAGTCTCTCCTTGGTTTTCAAGCAGCCCCTTTTAAGATAAAAAAATAATGGCACACTCAGTTAGAGTGCAGATCTCTGCCAGGTGTGTCTGCAGCGACCAGCAACGTCATGTTTGATTGAAAACTAACCACAGTACGCGGGGAAAAGTGAGGCCACCGCCAGATAAAAAGGCACTGAATAAATATATTTATCTACATGTAACTATGTGGAGCAGAGCGTGCTGCTCTCAGACCGGTTCATAATCCCACAAGTTCTCCTTTCACTCTTGCCGAGCTGCTGGGAAACAAGACTCAAACTCCTTGATATGAGGAGCTGCAGTGTTCATGGACACACTGTAAACCCACAGGTACATGTCCTGCCACGACACAACTTCCTGTCTACACACACACACACACACACACACACACGCACACACACTTCAGTATTGAATCTCGGCAAACACGAGAGGTCTTTTAGCATACAGTCATTAATGAAAAGAAAAGATATTAGGCTGATGGGTCCATTGGTGTGTGAGATTAGTCGTGGCGGACGCACAGACACACACACACATCCGACGAAAAACACAATCTCCTCCCAGGCAGAGATATTAACATTGATCTAAATCAAAGAAATAATGGGGCTTGTGCAGTCCTCCTGTCCAAAGGAGACACATTTCCCACATTGTGATAATAAGGTAACACAAGGTAACACAATATTATCCGACTCAGACAGCTACACGTCCATCTGAACTGTTGCTGCACACAAGTCGTGTTGCTACTTGGTGACGGCAATGGGGCGACACTCAGACCTCGTTCTCAAGAACTAAAGGAGTTCTTTCAGGTCGAGGGTTATACAGCTGGATGAGTTTTGTCTTCCACCCTATGCGAGGGACTGGGAGGAACATTTAAAGTATAAAGTGATGAACACATTTATGCATCAATGAATATAATTCATTGATCTATGCCTACCTATACTATGTGAAATGGTTCATACTCATGGGCCATGAGTACGCTTTTACTTTTGGTACTTTTCAGGACACAGGACAGGTGAAAAGGGTGGAGCGTGTGTCGGTTGTGCTTCACCTGACCCCGACAATCAACGGTTCAGAACAAATAGGTTTGGAGGCTGGGAGTGAAAGTAGATTAAAAATTCTTGTCGGTATTATTCCCCCAACTTTCATCGCTTCCTATCGTCTCCTCCCATCCCCGGCGTCATGCGTCCCTGAACACACGCATTGCATTTTTCAGAATGAAAGAACTTAGACACACAAAACATTATGTATGGTGACATAGAATTATTTGTGAACGTTGTTACGTGATTTCAGAATAAAACTGAACATCATTAAGCAGCGCACCTTTCACGAAACCCATCAGACAGTCAGCTGTAGCAGAGGTTGATGTCTAACAGCAGCAGGCTGACACAACAGTTTTGGAAAGGTATGCAAGCACGGATTAAAAAACCCACAGGTCTGTGCTGGGCACGAACATAATGACAGATCACAAGAATACTGGATGGTCCCATTTCCTGAGTTGGGAGGTCGTCCTTACAACTTTGTCGTGTTCTTCCGACTACAAAGAAGATGTGTTGTATTTTATTGCGTAAACCACTTCTTAGCTGTTTTTGACTTGAGCCCCCCTCAAGTTGGCAGGAATTTTCCCAGCCCGGAACTTCATTTTCCAATTATTCAGACAATACATGAATGTGGCAATAATGAAATGCCCTATATGACTTATA
This sequence comes from Taurulus bubalis, assembly GCF_910589615.1. NCBI lineage: Eukaryota > Metazoa > Chordata > Actinopteri > Perciformes > Cottidae > Taurulus > Taurulus bubalis. The sequence continues at coordinate 23,102,029 of NC_136594.1, read as the reverse complement.
AAATATTGCGTGTACAAACAGACAAATTGAGCCACAGACAAAACCTTCTTGGTAATTAGATCGCTGCTGCTGTTGCCTTAACGTGAGCAGATGTGTTGTTCTTGTTGGAATGAGTGTGATGGGTTGTTGTTTGTGGGTTTTGGCGGGCAGATGTTGTCCCTTCTTCCAGACACGAACGCCCACATAGAGAGAGGGTGAGCGCTTAACCCCATTTGTACGATTGGTCTCGCCCTGCTGTCTCATCCTTTGAGCCATTTGGAATGTTAGACCGGAACTAAATGTGTAATATTACAATATATATATATATATATATATATATATATATATATATATATATATATATATATATATATATATATATATATACAGTATGTACGCATTTTTGGGAGGGATGTTTGGACAATGTTATATGTTTATATGGAGTTATTGTATTTTATTTGTTTTTATTTGTTTATTTTGCAGGGACAATGCACACTTATCAACAGTTAAACTGTAAGTGAGCCAGAGTTAGCCAGACAGGCTAATTTCCATCTGCTGTCCCTGGCCAGATTGTTTCATGGCAGCCTGAAATTACAACATTTCCAATAAAATAATGCAACTAAGATTTTACAGAAGAACATACAAAATAGAAGATGAAAAGATAAAGTAAATTGAATGAGTATTTCACTGGTAATTAAATAGGGTTACAGATGAATACAAACACACACAAAAAAAACAATGTTTGTTTTCAACTTTAAGATAATAATGCAATGAAATTAGATGTTACAACAATGTAGTTAAAGCTGATTTTGGCACATAACAAAGACAATATCGGTCGGGGCTTCTGGCCCCTTGTACGACACAACCGGTCCCAGCAGGTGCAGGTCACTGCACAATTTAGACCCCCAAAAAATAAGATACATAATAACACGCGCGCGCGTTGTGGTATGAGCGCAGCAGTGCACTTTACTTACCCGTGTAACAGTATCAGTTTCCAGGCGAGTAAAAAGCCCGCGACAGAGAGCCTCTTTCTCCTCATGTCTCCCCGCAGAGGCTCCGGATCCTCTGCTCTCCTCGCAGCTCTTCAAGCTCCCAGCGCCGCGAAGGACTCTCCAAACATACCTTACCGGGAAGTCCACTCAAACTCAGAGCGTCCGCGTCATTCCCATCAGCAGAAAGGGAAAAAAACTACAACAAGAGAGCAACAGAATAGACCAGTTACATAAAAAAAAACAAAATAAAAAAAGAGGAGGCCAGCTGTTCAGACTCCTGCTCTGAGCTCGATCCTTGCCCTCGTGAAGCGCCGCGCGCTCGGATGGAGAGAAGACCCGCCCCCCACTCTGGATTGGCAAAGACTGGCAGCCGGCTCGGCCAATCAGCTGCAGCCTTGTTAATTTTTCCAGTTGAATCGCATCTGAAATTAGAAGCCCATCGAGCTGGATATAATTTAACACCCACCCATGCATTATTACGCATGCTCTCTCTCTCTCTCTCTCTCTCTCTCTCTCTCTCTCTCTCTCTCTCTCTCTCTCTCTCTCTCTCTGTCCGTGTGCGTGTCCCTGTATCTCACCATCCTGTCAACCTTTCACATTCTTTCCCTTCTTCTTCTCGGGTTCTTTCTCCATCTGTGTAATGCTCTCTGTCTGTTATTCTGCTCTGTTAGGCAGCATCGCAGAGTCACATGTGTTTGTGATTCATGGCTGTAAAGTAGCCTATGTCGATGACAGTTTGCCATATGTGGCCAAAGTAGGCTTGTAGAGGCGGGGGTTCAAGATCAGATTTACATCAAGAGCACCCTAAGGCAAGGATGGATAAACAGATAAACAGTCGTGGCCTATCTGTAGAGGTATTGGGGGCATGTCCATTGGCATTTCATTTATTATTTTCCTGATCTTCATACGTGACTGTGAAGATGTTTGGAGAGCAAAAATCCGCTAACAAGTTAATTGGTATAAATGATCCATCAGTACTAAATGAAATCAGATCAAGTGTTGCAATGAATGACCCACACTATGATCGGATAATGCAGAAGAGGCTAAAATGATCTCCAAACGTGCACATGAATGTTGACAGTGTTGTATTCAAGTGTTTAAGTGAAAGCTAATTCACACGATACAGTTCACTGCCCGTCCGTTTTTCTTCAATTGCCTCGTTTGCCAAAGTGTATTCAAAATTATTGACAAAACACCTTCTTTAATTCATATTTTAGTGAAGGAATTTAGGAAGGGATTTAAATATATTTTTTAAAACACGTCTCAAACGGCGCATAAACGTGAGCAAAATGTATGTTTTTACAAAATGATGTGTACACAATAACGCTAGGTTAATGCATAGAATCATGCCAGGTGTGTGTGTTGGTTCCACTGTTTAACACAAAGAACACATCTATATTTCTGTGGTAATGACAGTCTGAGTTGGATCAGGTGAGCTTTTAATGTTCAGTACCTGCATTTCCTCTCTCATCTCCATCTCATCACTGAGTCTCTTTCTTTTTTCTTTCTTTTTCTCTCAGTCCCTTCATCTACATGCTATAAAGCCTGAAAGTGAAACTAATGACTGGGCTAAACAGCATCGAGCGGCCACACAGAAGCTATCGGTCAGAGTATGTCTGAGATGATATACAGTATTTCTGGGGATGATCGGCATTGAACTACAAGCAGTAAAATAGTTAAACTATTCATACATCGGAAACAGGCTTTGCATGTCCGCTTCCCTCAAGCTGTTGAGTAAATATTCTGTAGGAACAGGAAAAGATCATCCACTTCACCACGCCAGTGCTGCCACACACTCAAACAAGCACTCAAGCAAAGATGGGGAACATGTCGGTAATCTTGGCGGTATACAATATCTTTGGTGTACTGTATTCCACGTATTTGTAGTCAGAAAGCACCGGTCCAGACCCCGGAGACCTCAGTGCTGGGTAAAGGGCCGTGACTGTGGTCTGTGAGTGCTTGGGGAGTGTCGTGCTACATTGTGGCGCCTTCCCACCACTGGCATTCGTGTTGGTTGAACAGTGTGATATTCGTTGTGGTTTTTACCCTATGGGAGAATGAATTTAAAAAAAAAAGAGCTCCACTTTCTACATGGTTTATCAGACGTGGATGCAAACAGCCTGAAGATACAGCTGACAGGCTTCTCTTCACCTTCTTAGTCTTAGTGTTTACATTTCAGATGCAAAGAACTGGAGCACAGCACGCACACAGAGCTGTTTGAGTACTTACATGCTGTGTTAAGTACGCTCAACAACGTCTTTGAATATTTCTATATATACATTGTGCATATTTATGCTCATTGATCTATTCTCAGCTATTTCATTTTGCACGGCCTCATTTTGCTTACATCCCGTCCAAACAATCCACACGAGCCTGCTGTAATTCATCAGCTGCATGAATTGACAATTATACACAAATCTTTTATGTGATTTCTACAACATTGTTGCTTTCAGTGTTTTAAGGTTTTTGGGCAGAACTTACCTTTAAAAGATGATTGAAAATATTAATGATGTTAATTTATCAGGCGGCAACCTCCAGTTCTAAAAAGTGAAGCCAACTAGCCTCCTTTCTCTTAGCCAGCAGGGGGCGACTCACGTCGTTGCAATGAGAACTCCGATTGTATAGAAGTCTATGGGAGAAAATACATTGTTTTTTGGAGTCGCCCAGCCAAGTCAACCTCCTCCCTACATGGTGCTCGTCACTCTGATTCCACGAGCTTCATACAAATGAGTGCATCACTTTTTGTAGGTGTAGCTACAAACAAATGGAAACCATGGTGCTAAACAAATTAGACCAACGAGGAAGATCCAAAAATGGCAAGAAGTGCTGTAAAAGGCAAAAGACAATACCCAGAGATACTTAAATAACTCACTATTGAGGCTCAAAGTTAAAATTAAGGGCCTGGCTGCATTGAGTCTCAGGCCAGGTCGAAGGTCAGGCTGACCACCACCCGTCCACGATCCACCTCTCTTGCCCACGTTTGGATCAGCTGGTTTACCCTCTTTGAGCTTCACAAAGGCTCATTAGAACACTGTGAGTGACGTCACGGAGACTGTGTCCATATTTTATACTGTCTATGACAGTAGTGAACAGGATATGAGAGAACCGCCTGAGATGTGACCATGCTAGGTTCTTATTGCTGCCTAAAACTGCTCATCAGCTCCATTGATGTCGGCATGGGGCGTGTGCCTTCATCTTGTTCTTTTCTTAAACCAAGGATCAGCTTATTGGCTTTTGCTGATGTGGAGCAGTGGGTCGTTCTCTGAGCCTCCCTTTGTAAGATTGTGGATTTCCTCTCGCTATGAAGTCCCGACGTCCTTGCTAATCCGGCCTATGAGGCGCAGACGTCACAACAGAGTTCTCTTCACAGTCGGGGTTGCAGTCATGGGTGTAGAGCATGAACATGAACATGAACGGCATACAAAGGTCTGCACAGAGAGAACGAGGCCGGGGAGGAGAGTGTGAGGCTGCAGGCGGCGGCGTGACACTCAGCGTTAGAGATGCCTGCACTCTGCACCGCTGTCATTCAGCCCCCATCCGCCCACTAATGTGCGGGGTATAAATTAGAGATTAGCTTCTGGGTATTACAGTGCATTGGCGGTGGTGGGGAGCTCAGTGTCAGCAGAAGGGTGTTGCGTTATTGCTGGGAACGGATGTAATAATGAGTGATGAATTGATAACTAAATATAATAATGATAATTCATAACTCAAAATGATGAACGGTACACCCATGAATTAGTGTAAAAGGTGAAGGGAAGTGATGGAACTCTGCTGCAGCTATCAGACACAATTACTTGAAGCGACGTCATTTATTATATGTTTCATGGAATTGGATTCAATTTAGCAGGCCGCCAAATTTGGGAAAAAAAGGACAAACCTCAGACAAACAGACAAATTAATACATTATGAATAAAATGAATGAAGAACATGTATCATGTAAATAAATGAGTACAATTAATGCTGATGTATCATGGATGAATGAAAATAATTGCATATGACCAGTTAGCATCAGCTTGTTCATCAATTTAATTAATTGTTTGACTTTTATCCATTCAATTGTGTTCAAAGATGAGAGAAGAAGCACCCGGAAGGTTTGGGAACCAGTTTCCTATTAGTTCTAAATGTATTTTCAGGAAATAGAACCTCAGTTACTTTTGTTTTACTAATCAATTGAGAAGGATCTGCCACACCAAACAAACAGTTTAACCAACTTGTTTCCTGTCTCCTCTTCAATTAGTGAGGCTATTCAGTGGCACTATAATACGTTCTGCTCTGATCTCTAAATAGTCAGCAAGCAAGAAGAATAAAACACTTTATTAGTCTCATGGTGTCAAATCTTGCGTATAAGCAAAACTAGCACATTCGTCAACCAGACACTGAATTAACCTTTTTGTTTTTGTTTTAATGGGATGTTGATAAAAGAGACTGTTTAGTTCAAGCTGAATTGCCCAATATAATTAAGGTGAAGCCTAATCCGCCTCCTCCTTCGTGCCAGAGAGAGTTAACTGGAGAGAAACTGCTCTTTCACAAATGTGCTTCCTATAGAACTGTATATGATGATATGCCTTTGCAATTAAGCTGGATACATATGTTATAAAGAGGTCACCCAAAGGTAACACAAACAAAGAATGCCATAAGGTAAAGTGACCCCAATTATCCTGATGCAGAACAATTTAATTGGGCATAGATTCCCCTGTGTGCATTAAGAGTCCCAAGAATAGAACAAGTCAATTTGTCAATGAGAACATGTGCAGGGTCAAGATTTATCAGCAACTGGACAAGCAGGTTCTGAAGAAATTGCAGTGTGAATGCTAGATGACGAAACAACACATTGCTGCAACATTGCTGGGTTACATATTTTGGAAAGTAAAGTAAAGGAATATAAATACTCTCACTCTCAGGCTCCTATGTCCAAAAGTGTTAGTCTGTTTGCTACCACAGCAATACTGGATGACAGACCTAACATGTCTCTATATTTTGACTTGAATTCATGTACGTAGAAATTGTGGGAATTTTGTGAAGATTTTAAAGCTCACAGATGGCTACTCTAGCTCTGAACCTTTATTTCAATATACATCAATGTAAACATGTAAGAAGGGCATTTTTATTAAGTCCAGAGAAGGTTGAATATATCTTAAAAAGTATAAATGGGATTTAATGTTGATTATTAAGCAGAATATTCCCTTTCCTGTACATGTCATCCATCTCTCTTTGAAGCTGCACTTATTTATGTTTTTATATTAACAATGGATTAAATGACTACAGTGTGAGTAACATGGAAGGCGTATCTTAAAGCCAAAAGGAATGTGGATTTATAAAATATATATATACAGGGGATTTCTTTCCTCTAGAAAAAAAGGCTACAAAATCACCTTGAACAGCCATGAGAGACACTCGCTCTTGGCTCATATGCAATCACATACACTAGCATGTAGGCACACAAGTACACACCTTGTGCGCATTCATTTGCTACGTTGGCCTACAGCAGCAATGCTTCTGAAATAGCTTGTATTTGCCCCAGAGGGCAAACACGAGAAAACAGCTCAATCTGGTGAAAACACAGGCAGAGCTGTCAGTGAGAGGGTTGGTGGGTGAATATGAGAGACAGAAAGAGGGAGAGAGACGGGGGGTTGTGACACACACACACACACACACACACACACACACACACACACACACACACACACACACACACACACCAGGAAACTACCATATGTTTGCCCCAAAGGGTAGACATGCCAAATTGGCTCAATGTGGAGGAACATAATAAAAACTAACATTTTGAAGCCAGGGCTCTATAGGTAGGAAGCCCAATATACTGTAGAGGGATCAATGTCATGGGTCAATACAAAGTTGAAACAAAAATGGTGGTTTAAATAGGGACAGGCAGGCAGAACAGGAAATCAAGATCGCCACAAATATTTGACCGTCCTTAAGATTTCTACTAAGTTATAAATATAATTTATTTATATGCAGTGGAATTTTGTGTAAAAAAGTCAGTAAGTAATGTTTCTTCATAGGTGGGACATACTATTGTGTCCCTCACCTGCGTTTGGATGACGGAGAATAAAAAGCTGAATTATGAACAACTTCAAGCTTTACTTAGACATCAACCACAACAGGAATACACTGGATTCATCTATTAATTATTAATTATTTTTATGTGTCTCAATTTTTGTTCTTCTGTAGCCACCCGTAACCTATCTTGTGTGCATGAGTGTGTTCAAGCTGACAAGTATGACGAAAAGCAGTGCACTCTGAATACCCGGATGGTGTACGAATTGTCAAAACGTTGAGTGTGGAACGCCCGACACTCCTCACCTCAATGGTTTCCATCTTGGCCACGTAGCGGAAAAGGAGGTACCAGCAAACTCGTCAAAATGGTGGCTAGCTAGCCAGCTAACTTTGGCATAACATTTTTTTTTAAACTTTAATATGATCCTCATGTTTCCAAGTAAGCCGGCAGATATTCTAGCGGTCAAATGTTGGCGGTAATGCACCATCCGGAGGCAGCAGCAGTCACGCAATCTGCATTTCTGGGTAGGTGCACAACCGCCATGTTCGATTTGAGAGAACACTATCCTGTCGAAATCCATGTCCTACGTAAGAAAGCAATGTACAAACTTTATGGAAGTGTACTAAATGAAGTATCCAAATTGAGTCACAGGAAATGTAATTAGTAATACATCCTTAAAAGACAAAGCAGTGGGAAAATGGCTGAGATATTTTTGTCGTACATTTAAAGAATACATTCTTCTGTAGTCTCATTTTACTGCAGCACGGCCAGTCTTCATATCAAGAGGAGTGTTGTGGTTCTGCAGAAAAGAACGTGAACGCTTCAGCCTGGGAACAGCTTGTTGACCTCTTAACCGTTGAGGGTTGTTCACACTAACCCGAAATATTGAACTGGAAAAGAGAGAGACTGATTTGATAGCCTCTCTCTTTTCCAGCTCAATATTTAGGGTTAGTGTGAACAACCCTCAACGAGTGGAGACCCTGTGGAGACCCTGATTGGTAGCCTCCACACTGAGTAATGGAGGACTGGACCAATATGTTTAATTCAATTGATTATTATTTCACCGGATAGTCAATGGCCAGTCTAAACTACAAAACATTTGTATCACAGTTGTCATGCCAGAGCCCCGGTTCTTCACCTTCTCAGGTTGATTTGGTTTGCGTTTTGTATTTTCATCGTGGGCCAAACCGAGGCTGTCCTTCAAAGATGAACAACTGCGTCGTTTCAGCAAATGCCTCGTCTAGGAGACGTAGTAAATGACATGCCGAATTTTACATTTTAACACAGGAGACAGGTGTTTGTTTCCCGGTTAAAAAAATACTACAAAGTACCCCCATTTGATAACCACTGTTCTAGAGGTCACGGACAAGCAGTGTATTTAGTCATTACATTTAAAAAGATTTGGCCAAATGCTTAAAAACAATTACATAATTAAAAGATTTTAAAGTTATTTGGATCCTTCGCCCTTCTTTAGCTCTCTATTGTCATACAGCGCACGCCCACATCACACACTACACAGAAAAATGTTGCCGAGGTCTTTCTTGTATCTTGTCCCTGCACACGAGTTGAACAGAACATTTTAAACTGATTACGATTTATTGAAGTCCAATGCAACTATATGGCTGTCCTGAATACAGCCATATAGTTGAATTCCTATTTTGCCAACAACACCACATCATGGCACGTTTTAAAGAAGGTATATTTATTACAGGCATGTTGTATTGAGTTGCAATGCATTGTATAATTGGTTTCTGCTTCATCACCATCATCTACCTCAGCAGCTGTTCAGTATAAATCTTCTCAGAGAAGAGGAATCATCCTTGGTGAAGCGTGAATATCGCTCCAGAGTTTGTTGCTCTGCATGTACACTCAGGATGCTTATTATGTCTCGCAGTGACCTTCCTCCAGCCGGTTTCATAATCCTGATCATTTTGCATAACTCATGCTCAAAAGCAGCTGTAATCAATGTGCAGCAAAGAAATGAATGTGAAAAAGATACAATTTTTTGTTTATTTATTTTTTTGGTTTAGTGACAACCTCACGCCTCCCTTTGGGGAGCATGTGATGGCATATGCTTTAAAACTGGGACACAAAACCTGTCTTTGTAAGTCTTTTACTTTCAGAACCGAGCGCATCAAGTGAATGACCTGTGTTGCCAAGTACTGTGATGTCAGAGAGGGGGAGACAATAACACAATCACTTATATATTTGAATTAAAAATGTATTCTGTATTGTTATTCATTGTGACCCTGACTTGCAAACCTGATTCAAATTAGAATGTACTTTACTCAACTACTTATTTAAGACCAACTGAGACATTTAAATATAAAACATGACATTCTTTCATTTATATGTGGCCTGAGAAGCTGGCCACACATCAACTTGTAGATTTTGTAAACATGTTCTCATATATGTAACTTGAACATTAATTTGAAAACTATTAACTCCCATAGTAATCAAAAAGGCATGACTCCATAAAACCGAAACACCAACAATTAATGAACACTTCCACCAGCTCCCTAATCATTTTGAGCAACAACACAATCTCAAGCTGGTCCTGGAAGCTGGTGGGGTTCAAACCAACAGACATGAGTATAGGTGTTGTGGCAAGATCCAGCAATAAAACAGGAGACTCAAGAGACAGTAGTACTATAACAAAAAGTGTCCTTTAATAAATAGGTTTAGGGTAAAGGGGGATGGGGTCAAACTCAACGAAAGATTCCTCCCGGTCGGGGGTCTTTGGCCTCTGTCTCTCGCCTGGCGTGAGGCAGTTCCTTGCTCCTGTGTGGGCAGAGCAGAGGAGAGAGGTTGTTCCAACTTCCTACCCTGTTAACTTTGACGCTCTTTTGAATATGGTACAAATGTCTCCCTTTCTTCTCTCTGTCCCACCTATTTTGCCACATTTGGTTGACATTTTCCCAGTTAAAACACTTGACCTCCGCCTTACTGATACTTCATTTATATGTTTCCTTTCTTTAAAGCCCTCTTTGCCATCTTGTCCGCCCTCTCATTCCCACTCACCCCAACATGTGCTAGAACCCACATACATCTAACCTGACCTCCCTGGCTGGTTATTCGTGTGACTGACTGAAGGACTTCATAGTCTTGAAGACTGCATGCACGAATAGATCTTACGCTTGCTAGGCCTGACACTGCCTCGGTGCATATTAGTCCCTCCCCCTTGCTGCTTCCCAGCTCTGAGAAGATATACTCCCTCTAATTATTTGATGGGCTGCAGGTGTGTCCAATGTCATGTGCCAATTGGCTGCAGCACCTGCACTGGGAAGTACACTCCCTCATCCCCTCCCCCAACCTGAGTTTGGGGATCCGCCCCCAGTGCCCCCTGGTTTTCCACAGTATATAGATAGAAGGTTTTTGACACACACTAGGGTGACAGTCAATGGATGCTTTATGATATACATGTGCTTATGTTTTGATCCTTCTTTAAGTTTAATCTTTAAGCACCAGCTCTTTCCACCTGGCCTGTCATTCATAACAAATATGTTTCCTATGACCTCAAACCTGTTCGCTGAAGTCACCGTCAGATCTTTCATCCAGTCATCTGCACACATAGATCCACTTCAGATGAGGTTTGATGTGTTAAAGGTACTTCTTCTTTCATGTAAAATTAAATTAGCTTCAGATTGGTTTCCCGGTGAAGTCTCCCAACAGGGTCATCTGAAGCAATCTGGTTTCTTTTGAAATCACAGACATCAAAGGGAAAGTCTTCAGCTCGCCCTTTTGTGGAGTGCCCTTCTGGGAAAAATGATAAAATGAAGCCATCCAATTTCAATCTTCCTGGAAGTCTTTTCTCCTGCATAGCGTTTCCAACCCTTCAGCTGGCTTTTGGAACACAATCATTCTTTTTGTCGATGATGTCATTTTCCTTGTTCCTAATGTACCTACTAATTTCTAAACTTAACTACGTACGGTTGTTGGATTCATAGATATATAACTAATATCTATAGTGGGACTGGCTTAACCGACAACAAAACAGTGAAGTGATGAGCGCTAATTTTAGCAACAGCTAGCGAAACATTAGATACATTTTTCACTATCCTAGGATCTGTGTTTTTAAGTTACTACGTTATTGAATGTCTCTTTGCATGTGTATGGTGTCTCTTGACTGCAGGACATTTTGAATTCCCCGACATGACTCCTCTGCTTTTATGAGCCTCTGGAGTTCCTCTGTAGCACAGATACGTCACATGAACAAGTTTTGCAAGACCCCGCTAATAAACTTTAGCATTTTTTCAAATATTAGATTGTTTTCTCTCGTCAATATCCCCGTCCCACTTTCCAGTAACGTCACTACAGAAAAACTATACTAAGCGTGAAGGAATACATACAAGTGCAATGCACTAAAGAATACAGAAACCATAGAGCAATGAGAATGATGTAATCAATATTATCAAAGGCAGTGCTGATATTAAGTAAGACTAAGATGGAGTGTTCTCTCTGTCAACCTGCATAAGGTTGACATTCGTGACTCTTAATCCAGTTTCTGTGTTTTTGGCAAAAAGTCAGAGTGAAATTTAAATAAACACATTATTCCCTTCAATAACTTGAAGGAGTTGCTCTGGAGCAAGTTTTTCCAGTACTTCAGAAATGAGTATATAATTGTTCCTAATTGAGGGTTTGAGGCTGTGTTTGTAATTATATTGTATGGCGTTATTTTTTTCTGTTCTATGAAGTACAAATCCTTACTATGTGTTTGTTAAATGTGTTTGTTCATTAGAATGATTAGTCCAAACTATGTATATGTAGATATGGATGCATACAGGTGCCATAGTGTGAATTAAAACATTGAATTCCCCTTAAACTTTTCTGTTCTCCTCACTTTTGGAATCACGGCTGCACCTCCACACATGTCACCTTTATGTACCAGGTGAGGATCAAATTTCAAGAATGTCTCACTGTGGGCCACGCCCCAACTCTACAGTTCACCAAAGGATAAAAAAAGAAAGGAAAGAAAAGCTCATTCTTCTTTCTGAAGCCGGAGAGATTTGCTTTCTAAATGGACTCTCAGACCAAATCAGGGAAGGTTTACCTCCAACCATACAAAGCTGGAAAGGTGAGTACATCACAGAGTTGAACTTTGCTGTGTCTCATTTATGAGCCTGATATGACATAGGATTGAATGGACAGCCTTGTTTTCTATCAGTTATAGAAAATAATAGATCATAATTGCCTTGTGTTATGATTTAAAAATGAAAATGTAATGTCAACCTAATATGAACATTACCAGACAACTGACTTGACGCTACAGTGAAGAAGTAAATCGAAACATACTGTAGATAGAATTAAATTATAATATATAATCTTGGGTTAATCTTTGATTCAGATTCCACAGTTAGCTGAGAGAAGGACTTTCTGTGTGTTCCTCCAGGAGACTCCAGAGCAGGAATCCACATTAACAAGTTGAAACACAGCACAGTTTCAACACTACACATTCCTGAGCAGCGCTGACAGCTGTCTGCTCATGCTTTTCAGTATCACTGCAGAGGCCATTTAATTGAACCTCGAGACTTTAATCTTATCACACCTATAACCCGAAACTGGAATATAACTACAAAGCGTCCATTATAAATCACTGTTAACCTGCATGAGGTACCTCGAGAAAGTATGTATAATATGTAGTCCTGTAACATTCGTTCCTTAACGTCCCTGTAAACTTCACAAGAAGCCACGCTTTCCCTCTTTTGTTTTGAAGAAAGAACTGGGTCACAGTGGTGGTTTATTCTCACACTTTGACACTCCTCTGGACTTCAGTCTAAGAGAAGCACTCAGAGGAAATTACTAATGTTTACCTTCTGCCTTCTGTGGGAGGGTTAAAACGAACGATCCCATTCACAGGAAAAAGATTTATGATGTGGTTGGTGATGTAGACTTATTGACATGCATGACACGGTTACGCCTTATTGCAGCCAGTGTCGACCTGTCATGACGAAAGTTGCAATATTTTAACCCTGTTTCGATAAGCAATCAGGATGTGCATACATCAGGATATGCATAAATCAGGACATGCATAAATCAGGACATGCATACACAAACACACCCTCTTCAGCCAGCGGCGCAGGAGCAGCAGGGCCCACTTGGTAGAGGCCTCCCCCTGTGCTCATAGAACTAGGCTAACAATGTTGTAACCTCCGCTCCAACTCACACAGGTGTAGCACACTACTCAACTCTATGGACACAATGGGTGGAGCACAATGAATGCACGCCTTCCTGCGACACGACATTTACTCATTAACACGGATCCTGACCGACTAAAGGTTACTCGCCTCAGCCCACCTACTTCTTTATAGGTCCACAACGGAGAAGTAGGGACACCCAGCCAACCCAGTGTAGTACGTCGAGGAGCATGTAGGTGTGTCATGCCCTGGAGGGGCAATGGACGCACAACACATCCTCTAAACCAATCCTGGGTGGTTCCAGCGAGCACAGACCCTGAAAATGAGTCTGACATGTCTCGTAGATAGAACCATAGGAAGTGAAGTGTTGACCAAGCCGCTGCGTACATATGTCCTCGGCACTCACCCCAACGAACAAGGCCGCCGACACTGCCACGCTGCCAGTGTGTGTGGACCACAGCAGGAGGATCTCTTCCCGCCTGCCTATTGGCTTGGGAGATGCACTCACAACCTGACACGACCTGTTAACACACGCTTGTGTCGCCACTCCTCGTAAAACTGTGAGTGACCAGCTTCAGGGTGTCAATAAAGGAGCTGTGATACCCTGTCTCAGACCTAACCACCATCAGATCTTCCACAAGCAGAAGGCTGGCCAATGGGAGACCAAAGTCAAATAAATTAAACTGAAATGAGATGGAAGACGGCTTATGTTTATGTTTTTATTCCATTGTTTTTTTTGCTATTCTTCTGTTATAATCTTAAATTAAACTTCTTCGGGATGAATACAGTTCTATCTCATCTTATCTAATTTTATCTTAGTTGAGATTTCTCCTCCTCCAGGCGTAAAAAGCGCTGAGTGATGAAATCCCAAGATGAGCCCACAGTGGCCAGAGACGTCACACGGCCCACAGCTGTTGCAACTCCCTGAATCAGATAACTAATTGGGCCGATTCTTCGGTCCAGAATGACTGAGAAGGCAGGGCGGGGACGTCAAAATGCCCCGGAGGAGCGTTAGCAGCTGCAGCTAGCCTGGGTAGCGCTCAGCAGGCCGTACAGGCTGGTGATTTCTGAAGAGAAATCACCAGCCTGTACGGCTAGCCTGAAAGTGATTTCTGCGTGATCCGTGGCAAGGCCCCTGAAGCACGCGCCATAAAGATCCGTCCCGACGATAAGGCCGGCACATAACAGACTCTCGTGAAGTTCTTGAAGCTGAGACTCCATCCATGGAGGTAGACAGTCAGTGGGCAAATCAGCATTCGGTGAAGAGAAAGAGGATGTCGAGCAGCGATGTTTGCTGCGTTCAATCCTTTGGGTTCTGCACGTATTCGGGTAGGCACGTGCTGATTGGGCTACACTTTTCTAAAGGGTGACTGCATGCTCTTGCTTTGGAGGCGAGTATTACAGATGGAGTCCAGCAGACTGCAAAGTGAGTTAGAACGAACTTGAGCTTTCTCTGTCATTAACCACTTCTTGGTCTCTCTTCTCAGAAATGGAAGCCGGCGTGGTTGTCTCTGTTTCCCCCCACTAGCGGTGGAGTTGGTCGACTGGAAATCCAGAAAATGGGAGGTAGGTAGCTTTTCTGCTTCAATCAATATTTGTCCCAGTACGGTAAAAGAATGTTTCTTTCTAATTTTCTTGTCTGTAATATTAGAATCACCAAAAATCATCACTTTATTTTTATGAGAGTTTTTCTTGATTACCGTAAAAATCCGGTGTCACATGTTGGAGGGATGTAGAAAACAAAAATACAGAAGTGCATCTCTGGAGATAGATATACATTTATTTCTACAAATTCAATGGAGACGTCATAATTAAACTCAATTTCTGGACACTTTAATTAATCCCTTTTATAAATAACCACTCTACCTCCTCTTCTGGTATTTCTATCTTTACTAAAACATGTATGCACGTTGATGATGGTAGTTACAACCTTGCTGTCAAGCCAACTTTTACTGAGGAATACAAAAGTGATCCCCCTAGGTTTGACTTTGGGGTCCCATATGACTTTTGAGTGTTTGCGTGGAAAATTGTGTTTTCTATGTGTTTGGACTTTCTGGTAGAGCTTTTGAAGTTGGTATTCTTGGGGATTTATTTTAGGTTATGTGCTTGGTTTTCTTCAGTGAATAATCTTAATATAGTATGCTGTTCTTCCATTATGGTAACGGTGGTGGAGGCGATCTTGTGGCCGGGGTCAGGAGGCACTACCAGCCTCATGTGGACAGGAAGCAGAAGGTGGTCCGCCTGTCTGAGCTGATCAGTGTCCTCAGACTCCCCCCAAACGCCGAGGCCTGTCCCATGGTCAGCCTTTTCAGGTTGTTTATCATGTTTCATGTACAAGTGATAGTTAGACATGTACTACAAGCTGCTATCTGTGCTGTTTGCAGGAGAACATGTCAGCCTTTTGTGTGGAGACACGGGACAGAACGATGGTGTTCGCTGCACTCAAAGAGGACTGCGTTGAGTGGGTGGAAAAGCTGTGTCAGAGCACGTTTCAGGTGAGGGGGAACCCAAATTACACTGCTCCAGGCCATAAGTATGCAGCGTATTTTGTAGCACACAATCAACATTTTTCTTTTCGCATTTTCTTTCTCTCTCTCTCTCTCTCTCTCTCTCTCTCTCTCTCTCTCTCTCTCTCTCTCTCTCTCTCTCTCTCTCTCTCTTTCTCTCTCAGAGAGGTGTTGGCTCAGACTCTAGTCAGCTACAAATGGAGGAGAACCAGATATATGCCTCGGCAGGTGAAGGTAAATAATTTGTTCCAACGCTTTATTTGTTTTTCTTTATTTCTCCTCCCTTCCTTTCACCAGCTGTCATATACCTTCTGTTATTATAACATTTATCTTTTTATCCCTTAAACTCTTGTTGTCTAGTTCTGCTGTACATTGTAGAAAGTCTTGTTCTGGATCAATTTCTGTAACTCCTAAACTTGATACATTTTGTTCTTTCTGTGAGCGCCATAACTTGTGACTGTAACTTAGAGGTACCATGTGTTGTACCCTCTAATATGTTTGTGTGCTCACCAAATGCTTTGTCATTTTCTTATGCTCTTTCATGCTGAATGACGTTTTCCAATCAATTTATGAGCAAATCTCTGGTTAACACAATAGTTAAAGTGGTGCTTTTGTGAAGAAACTCTACAGATCTGTTGATTAAGTCAACTAATTTGATTATTCGACAAATGATTTATTTTAGCGAGGACAGTCCTAGTTTATCCTTGATACTCAAGGCCTAATTAATGTGTTTAATGCATTTACATCCCTTTAAAATATGTGTCTTCCTGGCCTTTGTTGGCACAATGCTCTTTTTGTGGTCTACCAACAAGAGGAATAGCGTTAAACAACACTTAGCCAAAAAGGACGAGAAGCTGGCTCGACCATGGTCAAAAACTATTGTGCTTCCCACCCACACACACCTGTTCCCATTCGCAGGCACTTACCTATATGCCCTTTGAACTGAATGTGCCACCCTGTGTTCAAATGAAGGAACTACAAATCCCAATTGTGTTTCCCTCAAACAACAAACTACATTTTGGCTCCAACAGTATGTTTACTTCACGTAATCAAACAGTGATTGGCTTCATCAAACTACGAGTTGTTGCAATGACATCAAATGTTCTCTGCAGCCTCACAGTTCTGGGTGACGGTTCAGAGGACTGATGCAGCGACACGTTGCGGCCTGAAGGGGTCCTACTGGCTGCAGGTGGGGCAAGAGGCGATGCTGCTCAGAGAAACACAGGAGAAGAACATTGTTAGAGAATGGTCGTACGAGTTGCTGAGACGATATGGAAAAGATAAGGTAAGGTTTTCAATAATCATCAACATTCCCAACTTCCTATTTACCGTCTCATGAGTATCAACACATTTTCCCACAGGCAGGAATTATGACTGGGGTGTTGATTTGGATTGCTTTTCATTCTTAGTTATGATTGCTGATTACCTGAACATGCTTATGTGGCTCTTTTTTTCTTTTCCTACCAGCTGGCCTTCACCATTGAAGCAGGTAGACGCTGTGAGTCTGGTCCTGGAACGTTTACCTTTGAGACACAGCAGGCTGACACCATATTCTCCCTGATTCAGAGTACCATCAATCGAAAGACTTCCGCTCTTACATTAGGCAACCAAAACCAAGAGGATGAGAAAGTCATTGTAGAAAACATACAGGCTCATTCCCCTCTCCCCAAAATACCAGACATGGCCAGTATGGCTTCCATTCTGGAGAACAAACAGGGAAGTAAATCTGCTGCTTTACAAGAGAGTGCACATGCTCAAGAGGATTTGGTTGGTTTGTCAGAGAGTGTGTCAGTGCAGCCACCTCCTATCACCCTCATGCCTCTTCCACTGGTGCCCACACATGGCATCCCCTCTGGAGGTCGTCTTGGTGGCCAATCAGAAGCTGTATATGCCAACCCAGCTGATTGCATCCAAACTGTACCGAAAGTCCAACCGGCCATGGCTCTGTATGTAGACCCTGCAATTTTTCTCCCGCTCAAACCCCCCAACTCACGGGAAGCCATCACTCCGCCTACAAAGTCCTGGGCTCCACCTCCCCGTGCTACCATCGATCACCCAGATCCAGTCTACGCGGAGGTGTACGACAAAATCAGTCAAGTCCAGAATAAACCAACTGAAATTCAGAGCAAAGGAAAAGTTGAGCGTTTTGCAGACGATGAACCCATTTATACAGAGCCCATGGGCAAGAAGGAAGAAGTTTCTCTTGAAAAGGAAAGCAAACCCGATCCATTTGCCCATCTTTACGCCCAAGTCTGCAAAAAAACACCACCACTTAGTCTTTCTGCATCCTCTAACACTACCCCCTCCTGCTCTTCCTCCTCTACCTCGCTTCCTGCCAGCATGAGCACAACAGAGGCCACGGACCAGTCTCTTGATGATGTAATCTACGAAAACCTGGGCATCATTTAATTTAGTTGACATGCTTTTGTACAGTGCTTCTAGAGACTGGGAGTTCATTGAGAAACAGTATGCCTACAGTAGTTAGGATCTGTATACAAATTAGTACTCCTTATTTCTAAAGAAAAAAAATGGGTCTGTCTGACCGGCTATTCAAAAGGCTATTGCAACACATTATAGAGGTCTCACTAAATCCACCTTTCCTACAGGGCTGCATTTCTCAGCATTGCACTCCTATAACATTACTGGACTCATGGACAGTTGGGTGTGATTTCAACCGCGTATGTCACTCTTTCCAAGGATTTCCAATTATAGTAACATTTAAAACATGTCTTGTAAATATTTTGTAAATGCATGTTTCGGACTTACGATATTTATTCCCAGTGATACAGAATAGTATTTTTGTTATGCCATAAAGTTGATACAATGTATAGTGCTGTATAACCGGTGAAGATGATTATTTTTCACACTGTTGTTCATAAAGTGTTGAGTTGTGCTTTCTAAGTCCAGTCCTCCTTCCTCCTTTCTTTCTGAGTGACATCATTTGTACCACTATACTGCAACATATGTCCTACAACGACTCGTAGGATATCTCAGGAAAATTGAGTTTTCCTATAAAAGACACATGTTGTGTCTTTAAAAAGTTAAGACACTAAAACTACTTAGTTAGGTTGAGGAATAGATTGTCAGCACTCTACTGGCTGAAAGGTCGCTGGTTATTGGACTAAAAATGTTCAACACAGATATACGTAGGTTTAGCTATCACGCAGACAGAGGGGGAAACAACATTGTTATACCTCCGTTGCGTTACACAAACGATGACAGTAACTATAGCGTTGTATGCCGATGGACACTTGTTTCTCTCAACACAATTTTGGAGCAAGAGCTACAACATTTCTGACCAGAGTCCACTTCAACTTCAGCAACAGCAAGGTAACGAAGCTCATTATTATTCCTCAAGTAACGCTACGTGACTTTAAGAGGAAAGTAAGGACACACTTTCCTGCACTAGTAAGCTAACGTTAAGTGTTACTGATATTCCCAAAATATAGTATTTTCTCATTAAATTGTGATATAAATCACTTGGCTTCATATAGTTGATACATGGCATGTGTTTAATGTAACTTGTAAATGAATTAGACTCGTGTGACGCCGTCGCCGTGTGTGTGTGTGTGTGTGTGTGTGTATGTGTGTGTGTTAGGGTGCGCTAGTTAGCTAAGGCTAGCTCCGTTTGGAGAAGTATTGAATCTTTTCTCTCTTGCTAGCTACCGTGCGGCACCACGTGGTACGAGTAACGCTACTATAAATTCTACAGTTATCTTGTTGCAGTGTAGGCAGAAACCTCCAGCTGAACTCAAGGATGAACTTTTTAGATGTTGTCAGGGAAAGGTAAAAGGTCAAGGTCACTGTGACCTCAGGTCCATCCCATTCTTGTGAATATCTCATGAACACCTTGAGGGAATTTCCTCAAATGTGGCACAAACGTCCACACATGGAGCTTTGTAACTGTGATTAGGTGCCATTACTTTTATCACAACATACAAAAAACACAACAATGGATACAAACAGTAGGATGCACATACATCGTTAATTATTTTTTATAATCAATAGCATTCTGTAAAATGTTAAAATGATCTACAAAACCTTTTAGAAAAAAATTCTATATTGTGAAATTAAGTGGCAAACTCAAAGGATTCCCTCATTAACAAGTACACAGGTGTATTATTTCATTTTATTTATATATGCAAGCAAATGTATGTCTTTACAAATAAAAAAGCCACTGTCTGCCCAAACTGTTGGCACAGATATGTACAAAAATGGAGGAGTGACTCAGATGAAGCTTGCTAGTAAGCATTCAGAGTGAAATACAAAAAGTCGAGAATCTATGGTGAAACAGAAAAAAAACCTATTCCAAATGTCCAGCCTGACATTATGCGTGTGATGATCAGTTTCAGGTCACAAACTGACATTGTTTTTTAGATCATTGTTTCAGTTCATGTTGAACGAGGGCTGAATAAGCTCCAGCACAGAGGGTTGATATTTTTCATGCTTAATATAGCTTTATAGCTGCAAAGACAGTCAGAAACAGATCAAATCTTTTTCACAGAGGGTTAGAAATCAGAATTTATGCTATTTAAAGTCATGCTTTCTGAGTCTGGTCACAAATGCATGCGGTCAGGATGATGGTATGGTAAAAGTTAAACCTTGTTCTGCTGCGTTCAGGCGTCAGAACATATTCATCGAACAGGGAGACGTGGGTTAGAGAGTAAATGAGGAAACAAATTGTGAGAGAGCAGCTCATATATGCTCTATCTATATATCTGACTAACAGCTTCCTGTGGCAGTGTAAACAGTAAATATCAGATTTGTCTTCATTTAGGCACCACCTGGCAGAGAGGACCCATTTTGACATTTTTGCTGAAGTGGTGCATAATCTCTCATCTATTTTGGGCCACATCCCATGTGGAGATCTGTTATCTGCCAGATCTCAGTCACGGCTGCCTACGACCAGGCTTCATTCTTCTCCACCTTTAAATGGGATTGTGCAGATTTAAAAAGGCTTTTTTAAGTGACCTGAAATATTCATTTTGCCTTAGCATCCATTACGGGTGTGTGAGCAGGGCAGATTGTGCTTGTTCCTACGTTACATGGAGCTTTAATTATGAATCTATGGCCCTGGGTAACTTTTTAATTCAAATATAGTCCCAAAAGAAATCTGAATTGTGTGATTTTAACCTAAATGGCCAGAATGAAGAAGAGGATGAGAGCAGTGGGTGCATTACAATTGGTGGCCAGAGCAATTATTAGGATAAACAATAAACAACACCATGATCATATCACTTAAGACTTGCAACCATTGATTCATGCACTTGTATGTCAGAAATTTACAGTGTGGATTTCTTGATTTCGTCAAACTGCTACAATATATTGCTCCGGTGGTAAACAACTGAACAAGCAAGCTAGCTTAGCAACACCATTAGCGACAAGAACCACAATGCTGCACGCAAAAAAAAGCAGAAAAACAACAAAACAAAAACAGCAGAACAGCGCTAGTGGAAAATATTGTTTTTTGTATTGTTTTAATCATTGAAATTATGACCATTGAATGCATAACCATGCCACAAACAACAACTAGATTCATTGTCTTTTTTTAATATATATATACCTAGAATAACATTACTGTATATTCATTATTATGAATTCATTTGTTTTCATCATTGTTATGTCTTCAGATAATAACCAATGCTGCAAGACTATACACAGGTCCCACGATGGGGATCTCAATGCACTTACACACCAAGAATAAGAGAGAGAGAGAGCGGCAGATAGAGAGAGGGAGAGAGAGAGTGGGGAAGAGAGAGAGAGAGAGAGAGAGAGAGCTCAAAATGGTCAATAAGTGCACAAAAAACTTTTTTCATTTATCTGAAGTTAAAAACACTGACAAAACATCCATTGTCAGGCAATGAAATGATAGAATACTGTTACTGTAAAACTAGACCCTTAAAAATACTGACTGTATGCAGCCAAGACGCACCTGAACAAGAGACGAGTCTGGTGGAGTCTCCCTTCCCTGACGCCGATGCTAATTTGTTAGTTTTTTGTCAAATTCAGCTGCATTTTACACAACACAAAGAGCCGCTTCCAGCTGAGTTTTACCAGAATAATGCTGGAAGAAATTAGATTCCACATACAGTAGTATACAGGTATACGCTGTTCGGCCACTCGGCCACTGAATGTGTTATTGCATGTTTTGACGTCTATCTCCATCAGTTTGACGAGTGACACCTCAAGGTCCGGCTTGACCACCAACCTAAAGGCAGAGTGAGAAGGATATGTCTTCTTTGTAAACACAGCATTCTGATTTGCTTTTTGGGTCGAATGGAAAAAAACACACGCATTTATTATCAGAGCCATCTTAGACCAATTTAGCCTCTAGAAGGACTCGACAAGTGTTTTTGCACGTTTTACTGCAAATAACCTTTTAATTGTAGCACGCTTTCCAAAGTTTTAGATATTTATATTCATGCTACCTTTAAATTAGCCGATATATCCACTCCCAGGTGAAAATCACCTTGCCGTATACAAATTTTGGGAACACATCTGTTTTTCAAAGGTTTTCTCTTTCTACTTTTGTATAAGCATTGTGTTGCAAATGCTTTCATGTGTGTGTAAAAGCATCTGTAGAGGCTCAGCACATCAGGACTCAAGCGCCTCCTCCAGACTCTGTAACCACGAGGAAATCCTTCTCCCCGGCTGCTCATCTCAACTGTTTCACATATATGTATATCTTTTTACAGAGTTAATGTAGGTACAGGGCTTAATACTGACCACAAAAACTAAAACAAAACAAAAAGAACACATTTACTTTCTTTTTGAATTAAATGATTTCACATTTAAAAAGTTTCAAAGATTAAAAGTTGATAATAAAATAGTGAAATGTAATAGGTGAAAAGTAAAAGAGCGATGAATTTCGGCTCAGAGTAATGGCGGTGGTGGAGTGTGTGTTTGTGTGTGTTTGTGTGTGTCTGTGTGTGTGTGTGTGTGTGTGTGTGTGTGTGTGCTGGTAGTCTCATCAAATCAAACCCTTCAAATCCTAATGTCATCACCACTATAACCATCATCATCATCATCATCATGATCAGTACAGTACTCATGAAGGTAAGCTGGATTCCCTCTCAGTCATCTCTACTGGCAGATAGAGAATCATCCCATCCTCACAGCTAAGCAGGACATTCCACACGGCCCTCCTATTCTAACGGCTAACTAAACAAATACAAACATCACAGTCATGCACACTGGTGTTTTTAAATCAGAAGTGCTGTATGAACGGCATAGGAACAACAACAACAACTAAATAAATTCCAGTTCAAGGTTAAAGTTGTTACCACTCACAGATCTGACTGACTGGCCTCTCAAAAACAGCAGCAGCACGTAAAGGTCAGGTTGGAACTGGGATCAGAAATCATAATCTCATTCAGAATGGTGATGATATTTCAGTTGACCCTTTTTGAAACCCCTAATGTTAAGGTTCTGCTGATATAAAACGAAGAGAGTGTGCAGCATCCAGTAAAAAAGCACATAAGGAGTTCATTAAGATGTCAAATACAAACTGGGAACTTTCTTAAAACCACACAGCTATCCAGTAAAGTTCCCCAGAAGCTGGCACATCATTCATTCTCATTACTTCTACTCCAGTTGAATCAATCCCTGCAGCCACTAATTGAGAGTTTGATCTTCTTTTCCTGGTTCCCTCAGCGCCTCCAGACCTTTTCTTTCTTTTATAAGTCAGTATTACCAACTCTCAAGTTACAGCACTCCATCTTATTCATTTCAAACTCGAACAAACTCTTCATAAGAGGGAAAGCGGGAAATTGATCCTCCATTTTGAAACCCGTCAACCTTTACAACCTCATGATGCCAGTCCTGCACCCAAAACACCTCCCAGGATTCCTTTCAGGGATTTTTTAACAAAGTCACCTTACAAATGAATGGTTATTTTGATCACATTAGTAAGACGGTGTATTAGGGCCATTGTAGGTAAACAATTATAATAATTATGGCGCCTAGGGGTTGGGGGGTGATATTTTGAGAAATAACTCAGAATTTCTCAGATAACATTTGTGAATTTATGAGAAAAAAATGGATGTTCTCTCAGGATAAAGTGGCAAATTTACAGACAAGTCACTTTAAATCTCAGAGAACATCCTTTTGTTCTCATGAATTTAAATCAAAACTGGAAATTGTGACTATTTTCTCAGATTATTACCACCCTCCCCCGTCTCCGTAATTATCTTTTTTTATAAAATGGCCATGATATGCCGTCGTATATTGGGGCTTGTGAGAGAAAAATGTACAAAAGAAAACATAAAGGAGAGAATTGAAACTCTCAAGAAGACAATTGGTGTATACGCAAGTGTATGTGTGTTTGTGCGTATATTTGTTTGTGTGCAGAAACACTGAAACACAGATTCATTACATACAAATGTAAAAGTGATAAAACCCCAAACCTGCCCCATTTAAAAAAAAACACAAGGCTAATATTATACATATATATTACTGATAAAAAATGTGGCAACATTTTAAAAAGTGAGAAAAAACATTAGTTATCAGACTGATGAGAACATGCCACTTTTTAAAAGACGTAATGCTGCTAAGGTGTGCTTTTTCTGAGGACAAATCGTCAGTTTAAACAAACTGGGATGAGGGGGGAAGAACACAAAGCCCTGTTTCATTAGGTGTTTGAAATGGCTGCTTTCAAATTTGAAAAAATTGGAAGTGGTTTTACTCCGAAAGTTCACACGACCTTACGGAGCCCGACATATCATATAGAGAACAAATAAAGCAATATTTGAGGGTTTTTTCCTCAATCAGCATATGGTTTCATTATTACAATTACAATCAACTTTTAAGTCTGCATTTCATTTAAAAAAACTCAACCTCCTGCGCCACAAATGGCCACTTGTGGGACGTACCGGTCAGTATGCGGAACAAGAATATGTGGAACAGCTAATCAAACTGGGCTCAAGATGAACAGGGTCACACGGCGGAGAAAGAGGAGGATGGGGAGGTTTGGGGGAAGGAAAACTTATCAAAGCTACCCATTTGTACCTGGGAGGCACACATATTCCTTTGCAATACCAGTCATCAAAATGTGGCGAAACGACACGACACAGCATGACAACAACATACAACACTGCCTGCACAACACCGACCATTCAGCCACATCTACGTGTGTGTGCGCGAGTGTCTGCGTGGATGAAGTCTGGATGTCTGTACTGCAGATTTGGATGCCGGCGGGCAGATACCGCCTGCATCCGCGGCCCCCCGCATTACGGGGTGAGCTCGTAGACACCTAACTGGACCTGGTGTCTGCTGTAGATTGTTGACTTCAGTGTGCTATGCTAACAGCTCGTAGCGGTTCTGCAGCAAGCTATGATGATCACGTGCATCTTAACAAAATATTTGCACTTAAAAAAATAAATTTAAAAAAAGCACAGGTGGCCCAATCTAATCAGATGTTTAAGACCACAAACAAGTGAATTCAAATTAAACAAAAATCTTTGGGTTCTTCTGGTCGTTATTATTTCTTGTAGGTTTCTTGTGCTATATTGTTTCACAAATTCTTTCATACCTTTTCCAGGGTTATTTCGGTTTTCTTTGTGATTTTAGGCCAGTCCCAGTTGATTGTTCTGCACATTCACACACTGCAAAGCTACTTTGGGTAATTGGGGGTAGACAAGCTTAGGGCCCAACAAGGTAGAGGCCAGCCCTGGTAAACATAGGCCTTTATGACTTCAGAGTGAAATATCAGGAACTCTCTAAAGTCGATGTAGCCATGTTTCCCTTTTGGAACAATTTGAATTGAGCGATCTAGTAATTATGGAGTTTTTACCGGGGACTATTAGCAGTATGCAATCTGCCAGCACCAGCACCACTTCCTCTGAGGAGGGTTTGGTCTCTGCTGGTTTTCACTTTGAAGGTAATGGTAAACATGTCACTCAATTAATACGAATATGAAGCAAACCAACAGGATGCTAAAGTGTTAGCACAGATCACCTGAGCCAATGATCTACTGCATGTTGTTGTGTGTTTTTTGTGTGTCATTTTTGTGTCATCATATCATTTCGGCCTAATAATGTCCTAATTTGTGTCTTTGAATGTATGTTTGTCGTTTTTTTCTTCTTTCACGTGTGTACTGTATGTTTCCGCTATCCTTAGGCTTTTGTCAGGCCCTGTGTGTGTGTGTGTGTGTGTGTGTTTGTTTGTGTTTGTGTGTGCATATATCAGCTTGTATGTGTGTGTGTGTGTAATGTGGGTGTGGTTTCTCTCGTAGGTGTGTGTTTATGTGTAAGCGTTGAGACGTTCTTTGGAGCGTGTAGAGTGGATGTCATGCAGCTCCTGCTCCTCCTTTGATTTGATATCCTCGTACTTCTGCATCCGGCTGGCGTCCTTCAGGTAGCCCCAGTTAGCAGCGAGAGCCATCAGGAAATGGACCTGGAGGAAGAGAGGAAAAGCCACGGTTGATTCAAGTAAATATGAAGTGAACCAGAAAACAAACCTCTCGTGTGTTTGTTTTGTGTATACTGACACCTTTAGTTCAAATTGTACATCAATGAGACCCAGAGCTTGGACAAGGTCTGCTGAAACAATAGATACCAGGTGTGTGGACAGAAGGATAATTCTGCCAGGTGCATGCAGTTTGGACTTATTTGGAGAAACTGTCCGCAAGTCCCTCGATGGATGAATTCCATCACTCTTACCACTAAACAGCATAGGTAGATAGAAGAGAGAAAAAAGAGGTGGAGAAATCACCCAGTCCCATCAGTCCATCTTTAAGCTGCCTAACCACACTAATGAGGCTCAACCCACTTCTGGACAAAAATAACTTTATTTTAGCATTGGCTCACCCTGCAGCTAAACATAATCCCTCAAGCATTTGAGTTTGAGCAGACTGGAGGAACAGATCTCACGTTCGAGCGGCTCAAGCAGGCCCGAGTAGACTTGGGTCTCAAATCAGCTGATATGAGCTTACTGCAGAGACCATCCTCAATCTGTGTATTCTTGCCCTGTTGAGTTAGTAGTGGGCTTTTCTTAAAGTAACTGATGACTGTGGATTTAGACTGAGTGGACCCAGCACATGCTGTCCCCTATTTGCTTGGAGCATATGGCCAGATCTTACACACTGCATCTTGAGGGCGAACACGCCCTGGTTTGATTCCAGCTGGTGACGTTGTCCCTTTTCAACTATTAAATAAGTGCAAAAAAAACCCCTTTAGTTCCTACAGAGTGACCCGCAGCCTTCATGCATAACAAACCACACCCTAAATACTCCACCAATATGTTCGTTTCCGTGCAAAATGAAGAGTGGAGTTGACATTTGGTTGTATAGTTGTTGACAACAATTCACGTTAGCCGCTAGTCCCGTGACTCGTTTGTCTCTCGCTAGTGCGAGAGTCGTCAGTCACTCCTGTGAAGTTTTATTTTGAAAAGACACAATACATAGCGAGCTTACATCGACATTGTCACTGACCCGTGCTCTAACCACAGCAGGGAGGTGTTTTCAGTAAAAAAGCTCTCAACAACCCACTAACACAGTTTGTGACTAGCTAGTCAGTGTGTAGCATTCAATGGCGAAAGAGCAGATGGAGGAATGGATGAGAACTAAACTGAACTAAAGGAAGAGAGAATACTCATCCAGTGGCCACAAACAGGAGTCCAAATGAATGCAAATGATACTGATGCTTAAATAAGTGTTTGCCATTGAAAAGTGAATATGAGATGATGTTTATGGTTTGTTTCTGATGCTCCTAAGTCACCAACAAATATGGTAGAGCATTTTTAAATATGAGTTAAAATTTAAATGAAATATTTGAATCACACTTTTCTATTGTTAACACTTTTTATTTCTTGGGAGGGAACAGACTTTTTTTTCTTTCTTCTGTGGTGCAGGTTTGAGACAACAGCAGCTTTATTGTGGAGACCGAGCTCTTCCCTTTGTTGAATTATGGTGCCCCCTATGGACCACATACAGGACAGCACTTTTTAAGTGCAGGTTTGTGTAAGATGTATATATATATATATATATATATATATATATATATATATATATATATATATATATATATATATATATATATATATATATATACATATGTATATACATTATATATATATATATATACATATATATATGTATATATATATATATATATATATATATATATATATATATATATATATATATATATAATACAATTACAAACAATAAATATCACTGAAAACAGAAATATTGAATCTCATGCTATTTGGGGGGCCTTAGCATTGGAAAGTCTGGGAACCCGTGGCCTAAAGCACACATATGAAAAGGACTCTTTGTCACATTACCATGTTTAATATACTCTATATGTTCAACATCCCACCAGCAGGAGATGAACCTACCTCGTGATTCATCAGCAGTGGACAGGAGAATGAGTACAGGACTGCGGTGGACAGCTTCGTGGAGTTGTGTGAATTTTAATCACATGCAACTCAATATCACAAAGACTAAAGAGCCGGAGGATTTTAGGAGGCAAGGATCCCTCCGAACCCAGTCAGCATCAGGGGAACAGAGGTGGACATTGTCAGGGATTACAAATACCTGGGCGTCCACAAAGACAATAGGATGGACTGGACTTAAACACAGAGGCTTTGTACAAGGAGTGTACTTTCTCAGGAGACTCATATCTTTAAACGTCTGCAGAAGCATAGTGCAGATGTTTTAACATTTGTTCGTGGCCAGCGTCATCTTTTACACTGCAGTGTGCTGGGCAGTAGGGTGGAGGCAGCTGGTGCTAATAGACTGAATAAGCTCCTCAGGAAAGCTGGTTCTGTCCTGGGAGTGGTTCTGGAGAGAAGAGGATGCTGAGGAAACTAATCAGTATTATGGACAGTGCCTCTGATCCCACTGAGGTGCATCACAGAACGCCATATGATATTAATAATAATTAAAGCTGCACACAACGATGATCAGGGCCTATTACCTACAAGCACGGCGAGCATTCTGGGGGGACTTTGGGGGATGTGGACATTCACTACACTGCCTGCTAACGTGAAACGGTATTACCTTGAGCAGTGGCTTTGCCAGGTCATTTTGCCTGGGCTTATTCCCCAAATAGTTTTAGTATAGCCCCTAACATAAATTCAAAGGTAAGCCTGTGATGATAGACACAGACGTAATATGTGTGAATGCGTGATTGTGTTCATTACATTTGACAAATTTGCTTCTTGGTAGATCTAGGCCCCTCGTTAAAGCTGCAGGCTGAATATTTTGAGTGTAGCTTCAAATATTCTTTCAATAAAATGCCTTTTTTTGTAGAGCGGTTTAGGCCAAACGGTGAGCCTATGTAGTATTGTCTTACCTCTAATATTGAGCAGGCTAGTTGCCACAAAACATTTTTCGAAAGATTTCAGATTCCGAACCCTCCTAGTTAACTCAGTTTTTGGATCACTGTCATTCTGAAATACTGGTGGAATTATGTTTCAATGAGCTTTGTGAGCATTTTTTTCCTTTTGTATTTTGACCCCCGGGTTGGAGGTCATAGCAATCAGTGGCAATTAGTAATCAGATATGAGAATAATGGTCCTCACCATGGCGATGACAGCAGCTCCTGCTCCCGCCAGTGTGCACACGAATAGATGGAAGGTTAAGTCCAGCTGTAACACACAACACAAGCCATTTCTGGTTGAGTTTACATTCTTCTGCTTTTTGTCATGAGGTCACAAATCATATTTGCTGTCTGTACCTCATTGGATTCACACATCTTGAAGAACTTCTCAGAACCGGTACACAGCTTCCTCTCCTCAGAGATGGTCACCACTCCTGATAAACAGAAATATTAGAAACATATATTCTTCATTAATGAAATGGACTGACATGTATGATTCACTGGTACTGCACTGTTGGTCCCTGGTATTGTACAGTGTGACAACAGTGTGCTGCTGGTAGCAATACACTCACATGCAGCGACCTGGAAATGATCACAGTGTGGAATCCACACCTTCATGAACCAGCAATTGTATTCAAGTGAAATGTTGTAATTATTTTCCATGTGAAATGTTTATTAAATACTTTAAATAGTTTGCTGACAGGAGGTCCATTTGCAGTTAAAAACGTTGGACATTCGAGGACAGTGATGAAAGATACTCTACGAAATGCCTCTGGGTGTGTCTCCTTGTTTTATGTGGGCACTCTGAAGAGAATAAGATGGTGGACAGAGCTGGAAAATAATATATCGTCATAATATGTTGTTAAAATACAATATGTATTGAAAACATGTATAAATGTGTATGAGACGGAACCATTCTTTTAATACTGTGTGGTTTAATATGTTGGCAGAACCATAAACCAGGGTGTTCTCAATTGCAAAGAAAGTGCAAATCTGTGCTTATTTCATTAATATTGGTGCCCAAGCACCAACCAGCGGTCCAGTATTATGAGAACCGGTATTTCTTCACTGGCACTCAAAACAACTTCTGTGGATAAGGACACCATTTTCACTTTAATAAATCCTAAAGGGAGGAAATAGAGTTGCTTCTTTCAAAATATAAAAAAGAACAGCACAGTGTTCTGCCCAGTGTTCTGTCATTGTTGACCAAGCTTGAACTTAGAAAGCCAAAAGATATAGTTACTGTCATCTGTTCACCATAGAAAGCAGTCAGTACACCTTGTGGCATACAAGCATATGCAATGCTGAGTCTCCCTTACCAGATACATTATATTTATATTACATGACTTTCTTATTACTGGATTTGGGAATTTACCCAACATACCAAAGGCCAAATGTCAGCTGTTATAACTGTAATAACATTGCACAAGAGAATGCTGAGATGGGACTCACTATTTCTGCGATACAAACGTATATTACAATAGATTGATATATAACACATCATTCCATCTATTTCAGAGATGGCACACACCAAACTGACGCAGGTCCAGGCAGAGGTTGGCTCCCTCCACCAAGCTGGCGTTCTGACACATGGACCAAACGTTGAAGTACATGAAGACCGGCAGGCTGGTGAATGCTGTCACGCCAAGCCATACCAGGAAGAACAGGTAGGCCAAGCACATCAACTGCAAACACAGGAAACAGATATAATGAGTGACACTTTTTTATCAGTGGTGTGACTAAAACAGTGAAACATTACTATGTATGAGTTGCCTATTGCTTTTATACAGGTATTCATAATTATGAAAGGAGTGATTTACTTAATTTACTGCATTTAGAATGGAAAGTATCTTCTATCACGATATAAGTCATTTCATATATCAATCAACGACAACCAGTCATGCAGCAGTTTACATCCTTGTCTCTCCGAAATGTCATCACGTCCTTCCTTTATCATGTTGTTGTGATAATTAGCATATGGATTCTTGAGTTATGGCCAAAAGCGTGTTTAGCGAGAACACCGTGACCTTTGACCACCCAATTTGAATCACTTCATCCTTCAGTCCAAATGAACATTTGTGCCAAATTTGAAGAAATGTCCTCTCTTTTCTGAGATATCACATTTACGAGAAAGTTTATGGGAAAGACGTGAGGTCACAGGTCACCACCTAATTCTAATCACTTTATCCTTGAGTGCAAGGGGACGTTTGTGTAATTTCTTCATGTGTGACATATTTATTAGCATGTTCTTAAACACCACAAAACATTGAGCAGTGATATATTGTATACAGAAAAAACATCAATGCATTTTAAAAGAATATAAGACGGGTTTTTTTATATAAAAAAACTGGTAAACCAAATAAATTAAAGGTGCAAGCAACATTTATCGTTGAGCACTGGCAGGTTGCTGGTTTTGCTTGAACTTGTTGGCCTGCTGACTAAATATGTTATGCACTAAATTAAGAGTCAAGATTCATCAACTTAATGATTGTGATTTATTATCCTATCCCATTATCGAAATATCATAATTCCATGAGATTCACCTGAAATACTTGTAAGTACAATTCACAATTCACTGTTGGTTTTGGTCAATATGAAAAATATGATAAAATATAATTTGACTTGTCTTATCCGTTAATACATATAAGGATATGAATTAAATGATAAGACTAGTCAAATTATATTTTATCATATTTTTCATATTTTATCATATTGATCACATATTGATCACTTACGGCAAACTACCAAAAAACCTCTTGCTACAAGCTCTCTATCTGAAAGTGTAACAATATAATTTAAAATGTCACTGTATCAAAGTAAATCTACGGGTTACACATGTTTCTTACGAATGCAGTCAGGCAGCGTCCGCAGGCGGAGATCTTGAACTCCCCGTAGAGATCCCTGATAGCTCCGGTGGTGAAAAAGCCCTCAACCAGCAACAGCACCCCAAACACAAAGAATCCAGCAGCAAGGCCGTAGATGATGTACTTCAGGATGTCGATACTGTGCAGAGAACACACACACACACACACACACACACACACACACACACACACACACACACACACACACACACACACACACACACACACACACACACACACAGTGCCAGTGATTAATAAGTCATTGTTTATTTCATGCTATATAGACTGCATCTTGACATTTTATTTGTAGCTATAATATGAGTCAGAGATAATAATCAAAGATGGAGTATGAGTCCGGATCTGGATTGGGGGCTTGGTTTTTGCAGTGCGTGGGACTTTTCCTCTTGTATTGATCTATGGTCAGATAACTTATATTCACATTTGTGTGACTATTTCTTTCCATTTATAACAATTATGAGAAACAAAAAGACTACAGCTAATGTTGACAGAAATAAGCTTCCATATATGTCCATATTAGCATGCAAGCTACACAATCAGAATTTTCTGAATCATGTCCCTTGTTTTAGTCTTTAGCTGTTTTTTTCCACCACTGATAGAGTAAGGCATTAGCACAATTCTCTCCACACATTTATTTATTTTGTTTGTAGTTTGTTGTGTGTTTATTTGAAAGCCCCCAAAAGGCGGCAATGGTCCCTGCAAAAGTGATGGACAAATAAGCTACTACATAACCAGTAATGCACCTAAAGAGACTGCCTTGTGATTCTGACTGTGATGAGTCATATTTGGCATGAGTGGAATGTCATGTAATTTCCAAATCATCATCATTTTGCTCATGAAAACCCACATGTAAGGTCCTTTAATCCTGCAGAATATGAAGGTGAAAGATGAGTCACTCACATGGTGAACACATCCAGCGTTTCTCCCGGGGCTTGGATGACTTCGAAGTAGTTCTGTAGGATGGTGACGGTGCCGCTCAAAGCCTCGTGGCCACACCCACAGAACAAGGCCACGCCCATGTAGAGGAGGATGGTGGCGATGAGCGAGGCCCAGGGCAGGCTGCCCACGCATCGCTCACAGCACTCCTTGCAGCCTGAACATTGACACAAAGACAGGATTGTAAGGTTGACGGCATCTTAACATGAAATCAGTATGATGAAAATCAATGAAAACAAGTTCTTATTAATCGATACTAGTACAATGATTCGGAAAGCCGGTGGTGAGCATACACGTGATGATAATGATGATATAAGGTAAGCACAAGATCTTTAGGATTCACAATTCTGAGAGAGTTACACAGCTTTTAATAAACAATGTATTGGTTATATTCAACTAACAACAAAACAGATCTTTCTAACAAAGTAGAGGAAGTAATGCAAATCAATGACACAAGCACCACCTCCTTCCCCCATGAATTTACTTTTAAATATTTAACTCCATTAACAATGGAGAAAAAAAGTATTACTAAACATTTCCCAACCGCATTCATTTTGAGTTGATTGATGATCGGTTTGCGTGTGTATCCATAAATATACTGAAGCGCTGCCGACACAATGCAGAGACATACATCACTCTGTGGCAGCTGCACGACCACTCTTAGGGGCCATCTGACCCAGAGTCAGCTGAGACAATCAATATCACTTCCATCTCTGTGTCCAGTACATAACCGCCCTAAGCTTTAAATTACACTTGGAGGCCACTTATCAGAGAGGTGAGGCAAACAAGCTGTTAGAGCATCGTTCTCCCTCCATTAATGGATCCCTTTGAAAAGATCTGATTAAACCAGAGCCACAGCATTTGTTCTGTAATGTGAGTTACTGTTGAAGTTATTGAAGCACATTCTTTTTCAGTGCGGTGAGCACCACAAACAAATTCAATCCATTTCCACTGTATTAGGGCCGATAAAAATCTGGTCAGGTCACTCACATAAAACTAAAACCAAAATTTTGCCAGAAAGTGTTTGCTTGTCCTTTGAACTGCACCTTTAACTCTGTGAGAGTTTTTCTTTTTCACATAACACGTATTCCGTGAGCTGGATGGTGCCACTTAAATGATGAAGCATATCCAATAGATTTATGGGGCTTCCAGCTTATTTCTATACAAAAACTCAAAGACAAACAAAGCCCTCAACACAAAGAGACTTCATACAAACAATGGTACTCCAAACAGCGCACTAAATGTCTTCCTCTCCCATTATACGGGTGAGAATCAAACTGGATTTACAGTATAAGTTCTTCTACTGCTTCACACTGGACCAGGCTTTTTTGGATCAGAATGTGACGAGGCTAAATTCAATCATATCAACCTGCTGGCTACTTGGAATCAACCGAGACAGATTTGAGCCGTTATTGCTAATGCCAGCTTTCAGGGTCTCAAAGGCTGTATTCCATTTAAAAACGCATATCTTTTGCTGAGTTTACACAGAGCGTCCACACTACCCCGGAGTTTTAGAGCATCCAAAACGAAGGGGTTGAGAAGCCTCCGGGGTTACCTCGTAGTGTGGACGGCAGAACTGCATACGTTTTAAAACGATGACGTAGACGCCCGCGTTGGCTACTTGATTGGGTCTGTTGTGCAGTTAGATTCTGCATTTTATAATTCTGCTCCTGCTGCATGTGGAGGAAGCAGCTGCTATTGACGCCATTAGTGAGCGGCGTGTCCAGCGGCGGTATCAGACGTGTGAAGTCACAGTCTGAGGGTTGGAGGAGGACGATGGACACAAAATGGAGAACTTTCCTTTTCTTACCGATGCGTATTTTGTTTTACACAACTATTGTGATGTCCACACAAAAACTGTAAAGGAACTAAAGCAGGAATGCTCTGCAGTAAGACAGAGACTTCACCAGCAGAGCTACGAGTGAGAACAGACAACAAGGAAACCGAGGAAACGAGTGAGAGACGAGTGTTGACCACATTTATTGACCCATAATCTAGTAAAACTTTGATTTATTCATCAGCGTTTGTGAAGATGTACCTGTGATCCTTCTTTGTCTTTTCTACGCCATCCTCCTGTGTTTGGCATGTCTTGACGTGGTCAAATAGAGTTCTCCGCCTGCAACATTGTATCATTGTGCAGCGGCCTTGAGTGATGCCCCGACAAAAGGATTTAAGCAGACATGTTCACTTGTGTGCTGCCTTTCCAAAGGTGATTTGCTGCAGTCGCAATCAGATAAAGGGCAATCTGTCTTCTTTTAGAATAGGGAGGGTAGAGGCCACAGTACAGGGCAGAGGTTCCCCGTCCACAAATACTTCAACAACCCACATATCCTTCTTTATTACAAAGTGTTCTCCTTGAAAACATGTATACTGTAATGTTAGGAGGGCAGGGAATAATACCATATTGTCGGGTCGGGTCGGGTTTAACCACCACATCTGACAGGTGCGATCACCGTGGACGTCTTTTTAGCTGCAGATCCACGACGTGCTGCTAGATGCTGAATCAAAAAATGATCTTAATTGCATTGAAATCTATTTAGAATCTTTTCGAGCTAGAAAAAGGATTTCCACAAGGTTTGATCTCTTGATTTTGTGTAGTTTCTTCTAATGTGCAGGGGATCTCACAGAAATATGTAGAATGACCAGCCCAATACTTAAAATGAGGTTTAGGCAACATATATAATACATATGTAATAAATCACCTCTGGCCAGATCCTCCGTCAATTTATTCAACATCAACATCCATAGCCCTTGCACCGCTTTTGTTGTCTATAGTCACTGTACATACGTACATACAATTCATATACACTGCACATACTTTGCATTTTTTTGCACTTTCTTTATTGTTTAATTTCCTAAATGAGTACACTCTGCTGTTTTGTTGTATATATTGAGTATCTTTCATTCCTGATATTTTTGTGTCTTCTATGTAACTTTGCTTTGTGACCAACAAATTACCCCTTGGGGATGAATAAAGTATACATCCATCTATCTATCTATCTATCTATCTATCTATCTATCTATCTATCTATCTATCTATCTATCTATACATATATATATATATATATATATATATATATATATATATATATATATATATATGTATAGATATAGATATAGATATCTATATATATATATATATATATATATATATATATATATATATATATTTATATATATATATATATATATATATATATATATAT
This sequence comes from Taurulus bubalis, assembly GCF_910589615.1. Classification (NCBI taxonomy): domain Eukaryota; kingdom Metazoa; phylum Chordata; class Actinopteri; order Perciformes; family Cottidae; genus Taurulus; species Taurulus bubalis. Next base: position 23,066,055 of record NC_136594.1, on the reverse strand, counting down.
ATATATATATATATATATATCGTAATATGTCACGATTGGGCTTAAAATAAGTTTTGAAATGTATGTTTTGGCAACAAAACAAACAACAAAAAGTACAGTAAAATACGCCACGAATGTAACTCAATAACTCAATAACTCAACAACACCGCTCTCAAACACCAATCTTCTGGTGGAAAGTCATGTGATCATTGGACTCCTCCCCTCCCTGCTGTCTAGCAGAAGTCTTTCTCACTGTTTAAACTACGTCACTGGCTTTGAGCATTGCATTTAATATGTGTGTGTGTCCAGTATGACAAAAAAACTGTTTACTCTCCTTTGCCATTTTCTTTTAGTGATTTAAAAAGAATGACAAACCACCGTGTAATTAGTTGTCGTGGTCATGTCACATATATGTTTGTGGGATCAGGCTGTGATGTACATTAAGGTGAGAAGGTGGTTTGTTTTGGGACAGATGTTTCTGCCTCACAAGCAGCTGTAATGTCTACTGCTTTCTTCATAAATCCATATCAGCTTGCGCACACACATACACACACACACACACACACACACACACACACAGTCTTTGTAATAAGCCCACATGGAGCCATGCATGTAGACAGAGCGGCAGTCCTATAGAAACACAAACAACGCTTTTCTACCCCCTCTTCCTGTGTGTGTGTGTGTGTGTGTGTGTGTGTGTGTGTGTGTGTGTGTGTGTGTGTGTGTGTGTGTGCGTCCGTGTGTGAGTCATCGTGCTGCTCAGGTTTAATGGACCAGCCTTGTTGCCATGCCAACAGGGGTGTGGCAGGAGCCTGCTGACCCACTTTGCCTGTAGCATTGTCATGGCAACAGTGCGCTCTGTGAGCGCTACAGTCACACTAATGCACATTTTCACACACACACACACACACACACACACACACACACACACACACACACACAAAGCAACAGAAAGCATTTCCATAAACACAAAGTCAGCCGTCAGCTTCATGATTGTCTCAGTTTATGAACATAATCAATGTTCAATTTCAACGTGCCTCTCTACTAAATATGCGTCGTTACGGAGGAACAAAAATGTCTGCTATGTCCAGTAGGAAGGTTCCATTTTGCCCAAACTGACTCAATTTTATTCAGAATTCCCAAAGGGTTTGTTTTACACACACCTGAATAATTTCCTGTTGTTGACGCCATAAAAGCCATTCATAAAGAATCAGATTCAGGTCACATCGTAGCAACAACTCTGAGGCAGATGGGCAGGCATAGAGAGGAGAATTATGACATTGTGATATTAATGTGTTTTTTTACGAGCATGTGTGAATGTTTTTTTTTAAAGAGAAAGGGATTCATGCCATGTATTTGTGTCTTGCGTAGAAATATTTTCATATCTGCATGTTTATGACGGTGCAGTTATATTTGTGTGTGTGTGTGTGTTTTTGAATGTGTCCTGGATATCAGTCATGTTATAATCCTCGCCATATTTCCGTATTTGGGCTTCAAACACAGGACAGACGCTGTGACCTGCTAAAAAGTGGGAGAGGCTAAAAAAAACTAAAAACAGCCATGTGTGGATGATTTCTTTGTTTAGGGAGAAGGAAATAGTTTTAGATGTGCTATCACAACAATAATCTATTTGCTGCAACATTAAAGTATATTTTGAATGATAGGACAGCAACGTCTTGGCCTGATGATGGTGATTGTCTGTCCATCCAACACATCCGGCATGAATTTTCATTGTCTGCAGAGGAATATTTTCTCATTTATTCTAATACCACCACCAGGACTTAATTCATATTCACAAATCAATCCTTTGTATTTATAGTGCCATCTATAAGGACAAGTATGACCAAATCATGAGACTCAACATGTTGTTCCAGATAATCGTGTATTATCTGGGTGTGGGTCACGCACAAACACACACACACACACACACACACACACACACACACACACACACACACACACACACACACACACACACAAACACACACTTTAATACTTTCACACTGAGACTTGGTGATCATTTGCCAAGCAATTTAGTTGATGCTGTCTAACCTGATTGTCTAAAACACTGCTGTGTGTGTGTGTTTGTGTGTGTGTTTGTGTGTATGTGTGTGTGTGTGTGCGCGTGTGTGTGTGTGTGTGTGTGTGTGCTTGTGTCTGTCTGTCTGGATCACTGTCTTAGCTCTGAGAGAGGATTACTGAGGTATCTCTCGCACTCTCTCTCTCTCTCTTTCTCTCCCCCACACACACACACACACACACACACACACACACACACACACACACACACACACACACAGCCCCATGAAGATGTACTCAATAGTCAAAGGCCTGCTCTAACAGAAAATGACAAGTTCGGCCCATGAAAGTATAACCCAGAAAAATATTGATATATGATTATTAAAACAAATCAGATAATACTGTTTTGTAGATTTGGAGATGTTTTTTTTTTAGGATTGTAGAAATGTTCTGTGGGCCCTCCCCCCCCCCCCATACACACACACACACACACACAGTTAATGGTAGTAAACGCTGCTGCCATGGACTCCTGAAATGTTTCTCTATAGCTGCCAAACAAATCTCTCCTCTCCTCTCTGCATCCATCACTCACTCACAGCGCCTGAGTTGTGTGTATGTGATGTATTATTCATTGATCCGGTGGTTTATTAATAACAATAAATGAACAGCTGCAATAGTTGTTAAAGCAGCCAAGGAACCCAGTCGATACTTTATTGTGCTGGATGCATTCCTCCTACATTCCCCGTAGCTGGAGACCAGTACACAGTGTGGACCGGATGAATACATGGTTCATCACCAAGGAATCGTTCAGCTGCCTCTGAAGCCACTGGAGGAGAAGAACAAGTCAATAAGCAGCGAGCGTCCTCGGTCTCCACCAGTGTCCACTGTGTCCTGATGTCGGATAATGAAGTCCTATTTTCTGTTATTGACAGTATCGGCTGTGATCTTTGCAGGAGGGCAGTCCCGCTCCAGCAGCATCCTCCTTCTCATGACTACTCTGACTTAAAGAGGAGGCAGAGCAGCTGGGGAAGAGACAGGAGGAGGGGGAAGCCCCAGCGAGACCAATCATATCTCAGTGATGGATGCGTTTTTAGACGGGCAGACGATTCTCAAGCAGGCTGTCAACAGGAGACATTACGCCATTAACCAGCTGACATTGTGAAAGGACTCATGTTTACTTGCCAAAATGAAATGCAATCATGTGGGTAATTATAAAAAACAAACAATCATGAACATTCTAGATGAGCTATGCATTTACCTCATGACGTTAAAACAAAAAACATTGAATGCATTGAGGCGAATTAAAGGTATGCCACAATGTGCCTCCCACAACTCTATAAATACACAAAAATGGGCCAGAGGAACACAGTTTGTCTTAAAGGAGCTATTCTGCATTGACTTTTTCCAGTTTCATTCTCTTTCAACACAAGTATTCAGAACAGCCCTCTGAGCGAGCCTCTGGAACACCGTTTCAGACCTTTAAGGGAAACGACGCAGATACAATACAGAAGTACTGTTCAAATTACAATTAATTTGCAAGATGTTCTATCTGTGAAAAGGAAAATCCCCACTAAAAAAGTTATTGGAGAATTAGAACCAATCCATCCTTTAGCTAAATGGCAACAGTGCCGGGACTCTATGCCAGCCGCCTCTGTGATATAGGAGGATTCTCTGATGAAACCCACACTGCGAGCTCATGGTGTGTCACAGCGACTGAGAGTCACAAAACCACACCTTTGTGGGTGATTGAGTTCGTAGTGTAGGTGGCTCTCTCTCTCTTTGTCTGTGCATTGAAAAAACATCTAACAAAGCACCATACCCAGCAACAGGCACATACATTTGGTCCTTGAGCCTTGATGATGAAGAGCTGAGAGGGAAGGACACGCGATCAACAAACGTTCGTACCCTTGGGAGGATGAACGATCCTGGAAAAAAACACGTCCATCTGCTCATCAGATTTTGAGGAATCTTATTTTGAAAGATGACGGGTGGTAATAGATGGAAAAAACTCAGTGTATCTAATATGTGCTCAGTACATTTGACAGCAATCTGCCCATTATATTTTGATACGTGTTATGTAGGAAGAAACATTTTGGAGCTGGTGTTGGTGCACGAATTTTCATGGCGGTCTGCCCAGAAACTGAGGATATCTGGATCAAAAGAGTTGGTTGGACAAACCGACCACGAGCAGAGTAATCATTTTACTGCAATCAAGGTTTGTGTTAACCTCTTGCACCCACTATTAATCATAATGCAGTCCAGTTAGCCAGCTGCTCGTCGTGTGTAAATGCCATACACTCACGGGCAGCAGATTGGACCTTTTGATAAGCTGTTTTTTTTCTTCTTCTATGAATGGAAAGTAATGAAAATAGAGAGATACAGCAGAGCTCACTGTTGCCACGGCTTCCTCCTCTGCTTCTTTCTCTCCGCCATGCTCTTCACCCCTCACACCCTCTGTGGGCCTGCAAGTCAATTTGTATTGACTTATTCCTCTTTCCATTAAGTTGCTTTCTATTAGTGGTCATCATATTGAAATGGATACGAGGCGAATACACAAAGTCCACTTTCTGTTGCATGGCTCCTGTCGGTTTTCCGCTTGACTTCTACAATAAAGGAGCAAGGCATTTTTCAAATGGGCCTCTGCAGGTTTAGGAAGTGGCCACTTAAGGTATCCCTGATAAACCAGCCATGCACATACTAGCACATACCATCAATGTTCCTCAGTGTTAATGTGTTTAACTTAGATTCAATAAAGGGATAGTTTGGGTGATTTGAAATAGGGTTGTATGAGGTACCTATGGATAGTCAAGCTATTTGTTAAAGCCCGGGTGTGAAGCAATGTGCCGCTGTGGACGGGGCCAGCAGGAAAACGTATTTCACCTAAACGAAAGGCACAAATCGATACCCGCTTCAGTATATGCTACATTTAGAATATTTTAAAAGCTTTAACTTGGCGCCAGACAGCCTTTTCTGATCAGGAACTGAACTGAAAGTGAACTGTGCTTTATTCAAAGCCCCACAACTCCATTTGTAACAACAGGTGTAAATGGTAAATTGACTTTCGTTTGTTTGCCTTGTCAGCATTCACCCACTCACACACTGATGTTGCCACTTCCACATGTGGACTAAAGGAACCGGGGCATCAAAGTGCCGATCATCCGATTGGAAGGTTCAGATATGTGTCAATTCAGTTCTCCGTTGGAAAATATTTTAAATACGGCATACAATTAACTGATATTGCTGCTTTTGGTGGACTTTTCTTTTAGGTGGTTAAAATGTGCTGTGCTGCTATCCCCGTCCACAGCAGTGTGTCGCTTAGCTTCATTGCTGGTCGTCATGTCTGCTTGCCGACCACCCCCTATACAATTACAATAGATATGTACACCATCCCACTCCAAACCACCCAGTTAAAGTCTCCGCATACGGTCTGTGAAACACACAGCATGTTGGTGGGTACATCCAATGTATTTTGTGAATACACAATAATTTGTATGAGTTGTGAGGTGCACCATGTCTGGATAATAGAAATCAGCAAGCGGAAAAACAGCACATGAATGGCTGTCAGTGTGGTAAATAAAAACTGGCTCCATACATTCACACGTGAAACAACTAGCAAACAATGTATGGCAAATATTCAGTGTAAATGATTCCATTATCTACATCCTGTACAGCGTACCTTTTTTAATTGTTTTTAATCAGTCCAATTCATATGATGTATAACTCTTGTTCAACACAATCAGCAGTATTGATCACTCTGGTTAGGGTAAAGTTCATTTGCACTGTGCTGTAATCATTACATTTTCACCTGATTTAGCTAATTCAAGATAATTCATTAAATCCATTTACATTATGATATTGGACTTAGGCAAGGCTTATGGCCATGCTGTATAATAATCAGAAGACTAATCAGACTTTAGAATTCTACATTTTGCCCAAATAATTTGTTATCATTCATGATTTTAGCCGGCGGCAAATCCGTGTCATTCATGTGTTCAGCCAAGTTCAGCAACATAAGAAAAGAAAACAGAGTTATTCCAAAATGTCAGAAGATCACGAGGGCAGATAATTGATAACCATTTGTGACACAAGATTAAGGGTCAGACCTTGTGTTCAACTGATTTAAGACCCAGACCAGATCCCTGACATAGAAACAATTTCACACATAGTCTGGATGCGGAACTGTGCATCCCCCTCATTAGAAATGTGAAAGTCTCAACACATCGATACTAAACACTAAATTAAAGGTGATTCATCAATTCAAAATGAAGTCCATGTACGTCATCCAGCACAGAAGTCTCTCTTCATGTCTCCAACAGCCGCTCTGCATCACTTGCTGCCTCAGTCTTTATTCTGATAGTCACGTACTCCAGCTCTCCTTGTCGTCTCCTACCCTATTTCATCACACGGGAACACACCTGTATTTTTTTAGATGTGCGCATCCCATTCATTAAAATAAAACAGGAAGATAAGGGAGGGGGGGTGACAAGAAAAGGAGGATGTAAAAAAAAAAGGAATGACGCAGATTTGGGATTGGATGGGAACAGAAGGAGTTTTGGTGGCAAAATGAATAAAATGAAAAATGGCTGTAATAAAAAATCAGGTTTGCTTGGAAAATCTTGCCTCCCCAGTTGGCTTTCTGATTGGCTAAAACAGGTTCCTTCCAGAAAAGAAATACACGTATCCGCCTATCACACAGCGGGATACAATTCCGATAGCCGTGTTACCATGGATACAGTGTTAATAAACGTAAATAGTGCGATAAATGGAATTAATTGCATTAAACAGATCCGTCCTCGAATACATTTCCGAACCAGTTTACGCAGCAACACTACGATGAATTCAGACTGAAGGTAAATGAAGAAAATGGACACGCCCATTTTTAACGCTGACAGCAACAACAGTAAAAATGCGATGAAAAACATGAATATGATATCTGGGAGAAAAGGAAAAAAAAATAGAACATACAGCGAAAGATTACCTATGTTTCAATGTGTGAATTTAGAAATAGGCACAGAAAAAAATGGGTGGAGAAAGAGAGGGAGGGAACTGACAGAGTGAGATGGGGAGCATGAGATGAGTCCAAAAAAGATGGACAGAGAAAACAAGAGACAGAATGTAGTTGGAAATATAGTGAATGAGAACAACTGAAGGTGAAAAAATACATTAAGGGAGAGGGCTAGTGATGGAGAGATGTGAAGAAAATGGAGGGACCGGGTAGGGAGTGACACGGACGGCAGAAGAAGAAAAAAAAAGGGAGAGCGGGAGGAAAAGGGGAGGAAAAGGCGTTCAGACAAGCGTGCAGCCTCAACAATGAAGGCTAACAAAGAAAGCCCCAATGCAGGCATCAATCACTGAACCACTTGGCTTTCTTTTGCCCCACACTCTTCTACCCCTGCCCCCCCCCCCCACCCCCTTGCCACTCCCACCCACTCCTCCATCCACCCTGCCATCAATCCATACATCCGTCCATCCATCCATCTGCCCATCCATCTGTCAGTACAGTCTCCAAAACAACAGCAACCCTCCGGTGTCTGCCATCTCCTCTCACCCTCAACCCAAACAACCCGATTATTCATGCATCCCTTCGTGAAAAAGGAAAAAGAAAGAAAAAAAACACACACAACAGAACAGGGTTATATAATCTGTGTTATTATCACGAGCAGACATATAGATGGCATGATTAAAAATGCAATGAAGATCGTTCCAGTTCTGCTGGGAAACGAAATGATGAGGAAAACGAGCTATTTGTGGCCATTAAATGCACAGACAAAGATCTGGGCTGGTGTTTTTTTTTCTCTTCGGGACATGTATGCTGCCCACTGCCCACACAAAGGAATCCCATGATGATACCGAGAGGAACGGATGAGCAGAACAAAAGGCACAACTGATTAAAGACAAATGAGACGCGGAAATTATTCCTCCGTCTTACCTTTCTGGCTTTGCGATTCATCCATGTTTTCCTCCATTGTGGCAAGTTACAGTCCCTTTGTCTCTATAGTGTGAAGCTGTTTAAAGCCCCTTGCTAGCTCTCAGCACAGTGTGCGTGTGTGTGTGGGAGGCTGTGTGTGAGAGTGTTTTTTTTTTTTTTATCTCCCTGTAGATGATGGAGGCTCAGGGAAGTCCCTGTTTCAATTCTCTGCTCTCTCTCTCTCTTCGCACTGCCTCTTTGGGCTTTTCTATCTTCCTGTTTCTGTAATTACCTATAGATTTAGCTTTCTATAGAGATATTGATTTAAATCATTTGTGCATCAAAAACTGAAAGCCATTATTAAATAATAAAATCCATAATTTTCTTGATTTAAAGCTTTTTCATTTACATCCAGTCAAATTTGATTTGTATTGTGTTAAATACATGAGCCAAGACCGAGTTAATAAAAAAATAAGTGTAAAGCAGTTAATGTCAGTCTTCATTAACTCTAAGCAAGATAGAAACCTCTGCCATTACCAGCTCTTATCAGGCTAAATTTATTATGTACTTCATTTAGGAGAGATGAGAGTAAAACACAAAAGGGTTATGAGATCTAATCCAGGCCGGTTTACCCTGGTCAGGTCCTGACCGACAGCTAAAGTTACAGAACTAAATTAAAGTTATAATTTTAACACATCAATGAAGAAAAAAATCACTTTAATTGTATGGACAAACAAGGGTGACTAAAAGCTGAATGTTAAATAACAAGAGCACAATTAAAGTAGGGAATTAATTTCAGAAGCACTTTTTGTTATATTTGTCTCTTTAGGTCCAGACAGCAATTAATTAATGAAATGCTCTGATGACATTTAAAACAATTATCTGATATGTGTGGCTGTCACAGGACTGTAATAAGCCCGCCCAATCCATTAAAACATTTTTTATAAATAAAAAGGTACTATGGGCGCATTTTTGGACAATCTATTAAATCATTATTCTGGTCTAAGAAATAACTTGATTGTACTGGCATCAGCAATGATATAAAACACTTTAAATAACATTAATCAAACCTGTCCGTCCTTTACCAGGATGCGTATTGTGTGGTTTTATGGTTGTTGATAATAATTTATTCATTGTTTTTAAAAGGCAATTTGTGTATTGTGTTTTTTTTCCCTCTCTTTCTCTTTGACTGATTGTTCCAGCTTGGGTTGCCTCCCGACCCTTTAAGGAGGGGCTGGCCCATTGTGGGCTTGTTCCCTTCAAAAAAATAACAGCTCCCAGACCCTAAGGAGGGGTCCTGTTTTTTTAGGGGGATTAACAGTCTCATTAGTCACCAGGGACCCAGCCTTCCATCCCCATGCTGCCCGGTCCAGAGGGAACCCTCAGAGTCCTGAATTAAGCTCGCCAGGGACGGAGCCCAACAAGGTTGTAGTTTGGAGAGTTTTAATCAGAAATATATATATACATAAATAAATAAATACATTAAATAAATAAATAATGAGAATGAGAATAATGACTGAGGGAAGGGGTACCATCAAAATTAAAAAAGATATAAGACTTCAAAAACAGAAGATGTATTCACGACATGTATTCATGGATTAATAAATACAATGGTTGACGTACAGGGTGTTTTTATAATAATAATAATATTAAATGTATTATTAAGCTAATAACTATAATAATAATACTAATAATAATAATAACAATTACATCTTCATCACAATGATAATATAACGATGTCAGAAATAATAATGATAAACATGCAATTAAAAAATTTCAGTAGTATAATATTGCGTAATATCATTGATCAAACTGAAAAAAAGTAATTTAAGCGCAGAAGAAAAAAAAATGTTGAAAAAAAAGAAGACCAGAATAAATGTAATGCTACGATATAATATAATGTAACATACAATTAAAAAGACAGGACCACAATCAATAATAATATTTTTTAAATGCATATATTTTTATATTTTGATTGGTGGGCCGGCAAAGAGAAAATAATAAATAAATACAATTATTAATAATAAATAAATAATGACTATAATTTGAATGTTAACACGATGGGTAGTAGCACGTTTCTAAATACATAATTAAGGATGACCAGATGGAGTGGTGTTCTGCTGTAGTGCATATGACACATGGTAGATGGAGGGGACCCAGAAGATGGAAAGTGGAAACACTTTACTAAGGAATGAAAAAATACAGAACAAAACAAACTGAGGACTCAAGCAACAGAAGTTGCAGAAAATTCAAACAATAGAGAGTCTGCAATTACATAGCATTTAAAACTAGATGGTTGAAGTAATTCACATACTATGTAAACAATGAACTACGATGTTCTGGCAGCAGCAGCCTATAACACCTGCTAATGAGGATCCTCCACAGTGAGCTCTCAGGTGGAGTCCACTGACGACATTGCACACGTGTGCTATTCCTCCCATGGAAAGATGTCACCTAGAGCAGGGGTTCTTAACCTTTTTGACCTCGGGACCCAACTTTTCAAGTCCAAAGTGCCCATTCAAATATTAACACTGTATTGGTTTATTAAGTAATTGATCACACTCTTGGTTTGATTTGTATTCAATAACTAAATCAAATTTACAGTTTAACGAGCAAACACCTTGTGTATATAGGACAGAATTACACAACATGATATGTCAATTGTGTATCCTGAACTGCTCAAAGAATGAGAGAAGGACTACCTTCTTAAATACATATGTTTATCAATAGACAGAGGGCCACATGACGTCTTCATGGCTCCATCATGAGCCATTGCCTGTCTTTAGGTTGGCTGGTCAGGGCCAAGTCACAAGGCTGCAAGCCATACTGTTCCTAAACAAAGACATACTGATACTTCAGTCTCATGACTCTATCAGAAGACCGGCCAAGGATATGTATTTAACATGAGAGTGAGAGTTCAATCAGAAGTCACTGGCTTTATTAATAATACAACTAACTAATGAACCTTGCTAATGATTCTGAAGGTACTAATCAAGAGTAAATAAGTTTTTCTTCTAACAGTTCCCAAAACAAACATCTGCTTTTTTGGTTTGAAGTTTGAAATGTGTACAACTTTATATATGGGCCTGCGAACAAGTGTGTGTTATATGTTTAAATGCCTAGTGTGGAGGATATCATAAGGTCTTGAGGCAATCCGATGTAAAACACAATATTTATGATTTATTAAAGTTGTAAATCGGTCAGATTAGAACCGAACACGACAGGAGGGTTAGCTAGCAACAACGTATCCAAAACCAGCTGTTGCAGTCTGCCATGCCATGTAGCGTTAGCTCAGAAAACACACGCCATGTTGTGCTGTGTAAAAGTCTTACCTGTTGTGGCGTTCTGGTTCACTCACAACGTTCTGGTTCACCTCCAGTGTTGCTCGGTAACGTTACCCACATCACGTGGTGCCGCACGGTAGCTAGCAAGAGAGAAAAGAGTCAAAACTTCTTTGCCTGTAGCATTGTCATGGCAACAGTGCGGCTCTGCAGCGCGACGGTCACACTAATGCACATTTTCACACACACACACACACACACACACAATTCCAATTCATTTACAAGGTACACTAAACGCATCCCACTATATGAAGCCAAATGATTTATATCAGAATTTAATGAGAAAATACTATATTTTCGTAATATTAGTAACACTAACGTTAGCTTACTAGTGCAGGAAAGTGTGTCTTTAACCCTTTTATTCTCGTGAGTAGATTACATGCAAAGTCAATGCACAGATGAATGACGCGTTGGACGCGGCGCGAGTTGAAATTTCCCAACGCAAAATAATCGTGTGACTCAGAGTTGCGTCAGCCAATCAGCGTTGAGAAGCTCCGCCCGTCATCACCGCCGTCTTGCCGTTCCTGAATCAAACTGCTGCTGAAGTAGCGCTGGTAGCGCCCGTCATTCAGACGCTGTTGTGGGACTACGGATAATATTATGAACCCAGACACGATGGAGTTTGATGTTTGATGTGGAATTTACATAACAAGTATAAAGCAGAACTAGTGGTTATTTCCATGGTGAATGGCATAAACAACCAGGCTGTCCAACAGCTTCATTCACCAAGCTGTCATGAAGCTGAACTCTCGGCCCACCCTCCCACTCCCACATCTAGACTCATGTCCTCTGCTGCTAAACTACTGCTATAACACAGACTTACAGACTTATAGTTTTTACAGTTTCCTTATCTATGTTGTTTATATGTTGTTCTATTCTATTTTTAACTTGAACTGTTTTTGCACTTTATTACAGTACATTCACTTTATGTCGGACAGAAGAGAAACACAATTTCAAATCTTCTGTATGCTCGCACAATGAAAGAATTGACTTTGAAGCTCCGCTTTTTTGAGTGGTAATGATCAGTTGTCCAACTATATTTCAAAGCAAACAAAAATTCAGCGCTGTCTAATCGATCAGCTGTTGCGTTCAACCATGTTGATCAGCGGGCAAACAACCCATTAGAAACATGTTTTACAAACATACAAACAAACAAAAAGACCAAATAAAGAGTTAGTTAGTACAACTACTGGAAATCAATTTGACCAGAAATTACTTTTAAATTAATGAGGAATATTCCCTACAAATAAAAGGCATTGCTATGGGGAAGAAATGTGCCAAAAGAAACCCCTATATTACTACAGGTTTCTAGATGACATCTGGAGGGGGGTAGACATACTCAAGAGAGGATTGTGACGTCTTTCTAGACATGAACAATCATAATACCTCTATAAAACTCAGATCTACTAGTAGTTTGACCTCTGTGGATTTTTCACAGGAAACTCACAGACTGGACATTAAGGTTATTTTTAAAGAGACAAACACTCATGCTCTGCTCTACAAAACAAGTTACCAGCCAAAGCACACATATGCTGATTAGGTTCAATCACAACTGTTGAGGTTTCACAAAATATGAACGTGGCAAGAGGATTTTAAACAGACCTCCAAGGAGCGGTTATCAGCTTTGGCCAGCAGGTGGTAATCTAGGTCTTTTCATAGAAAGTGTCTCAAGACACAAACACACCAAGCCCATTTCAACCAGGAGAGACTTGTTTCAGAGTTTAACAATAATTTATTACAATTGCATATATTTGAATAGTGCAAAGTCTTTGGCGATTGGACTCCTGAATTAAAGGGTAGTGATGCAGATACCTGTGAAAGCAGAATCCCCCAAAATAATTATAATTATTTTATATGGATAAAATAAATCAATACCTTACCTACAGACACAGAGGTTTCCTAAGCACCATAGAAACATTTCATCAGATACATTTTTTGGTTAGAATGGGTTAGGTTGAGCATGCACGAGTAAATATTAACCCAGAGATAAGAGGGTCTAGTTAAACAAAGCAAAGAATGAGGAAGGTCTCGAGGGACCGCAGACCAGGATACGGGGGTCTCTATCAACCGCATAAGCCAATAGTGCTGATCTGGATGTACGGCACTAAATATAGCAGGATCTGAACAGATCCTGAAAAGTGATCGCAGGGTCCTGACAGACCGCAGGAAACTAGATTCGAGGTCAAGATGGACTGCAGACAAGGACAGATTGGGTCCCATGTAGACCGCAAAAAAGGATAGTGTGGATCAGAACTACCACTGTAAAGTATAAAGGGATTTTAAGATCCGGAATTGATAGCAGGGGTTCTCGTTGGACCTAAGGAACGGATAGGTTGGGTCTAGTTAGACTGCAGACAAGTATAGGTAGGGGTCCTGTGTAGACCGCAGAAAAGAATAGATGAGGGTCACATTTCGGGGAGACCGCAGAACAGGATAGTGGGGGTCCAGCTCCAGCTCCTGTCTGTTCCTCAGCTTCTGGCTGCACGCGGGCGCAGCTTGGCAGCTGTTAAGCAGAGCTCATCCAATCACATTTCACCTCTGTTTCACTATGGAAGAAAAGCGGGTTAAACTACATCATGACAGCCAGCTAGGGGGTTCTGTACGTGTGATTCCTCACAGATACAAGGCTCCTCAGCAGCACCCTGAATCTGCACACTCCGGTACAGTAGGTGGCGGTATGCACCTTGTTGTTTGCGATCAGCCATTTAAACTTAAAGAAGAAAAGGGGGTAGGGGGGGGTGATCCACTGAAGGCGCAGGTAGAAAATCCACGGCCCGCCACTGTATAGACCACAGCATAACTCCAGACCGGGTAAAGTTCTTCCGGGATATGTGAAAGTGTCATCTTTCACCGGTCACCTTTCGGACTGAGAAATCAGAAATGTCAGATTTTTTTATTTATTTTGTGTCATTCTTTGAAACGAGAGTAGGGTTTTACTACCATCTTCTATATGTATAGGAAACTGGAAGATCACACGTAAAACTAGGCAACTAAGAAGACAACGTTAAGCCAGGCACCGTTTAACCCAGGAAATGAAGAACATATTACATTAAGCCAGCCAACACACACCAATAAACTACTACCTGCGGTGGGTGTCCCTGCTGTAGCAAGACAGCTAGCTCCCCGCTGCTGCCGCCACTGCCCGCGTCCCCTCCCCGAGTCGGGTGTCGAGTCGGGGCTGGTCCCGCTACCTTCGGTGGTTGTCGGGGAGTTAGCAGAGAGCTAGCGGAGAGCTAGCTGGCTACAGTGGGGAGCTAACAGGGACACTGACCGAAGGTAGTAGCGTCTTGCAACCCGACCCCCCACGGTACTTTTTATATTGTTGTTTTTTTGTCTTAAAATACTGAATTGCAGAGGGCTAACGTGACCGAGTTGAAGGTTAGCTTAAAGGTGCTGCACAGTTAAGCCAAAATAAGACTAACTAGCTAACATCAAACTCGACAATGTGGGGAATTGACAGTGTTGTATTATTTTAATGTACATAGAGGGCAGTAAAATAGCAAACACTGTAAATGCTCCTTTGACTGCATGGGCACTGCATGGGATTAACTTTAAAGCTAATTAGTTTCATATGAATCAGTTACTGCATACAATCGTTTCTTTTTTTTCCAGTTCAATTGAATATTGCTGTCTACTGACATTCAGTCCTCTCTCATGTGTTTATAGCTGCAGTGCTGCACCTCTCAGGCTGCTGAGGATACGTCAACCCTTCCAGAAGAAGGCAGAAGGAGCATCAAGATGCCAAATAGGTAAGTTGATGTGTAAAATGTTTGCTGTGAGCTTCCTTTGGGGATTGCCTTAGTTAAGAAAACAATGTCAATCTTTGTATTTCCGGTCATTTCTTCAAGATCATTTCATATTTAATTTCATTGTCTTGTCCTCTACTCTATCGTTTCACAGCAAATCTGTGTTGGCTAAGAAAGCTGGTGGAGACGTATTGTCTGGACTACAACGACGAAAGGTCTGAAGGACGGGACAGTGGCATCTCAGAAACCTAAATTAACATTGTATGCACACTAAACCAAAATGTTTTTAATTTGAATAAATTGTTATTAAGACCTGATATACTGGTGTTTGTTGTTTTTTCCCATGCAGACATGTTTTAGTTCTATTGTTTTAAGTGTTAGCTGGACATGGTAAAGTGAGAAAATGCAAGTCAATTGAAAATAAATAAGTAAGTGCTGGATAAAAAGTACACTAATAGGGAGTAAATACAAGAGTAAATATTTGTTAACAATGGCAAGAGTCAGGTAAAACAACACTTAGTGTTAAGTAGGTCTAACACTAATGAAGAGTAATATTGTCAAATGTAAACAACACTACTAGTGTTATTTACAACCTAATGTAAAATCTGAGTAACACTTCTCTTACCAGAGTTGAATTGACTGACATTTTAACAGTATGTTCAGTGTAACTTTAACACTCTGTAGATAGGGACCATATGTTCACTGACTCCGTGTTAAATGTGACTCTAAGTGTTGCATTAGCACTGTCAATTGTACTGTGTGTTATCTTCTCTTATCTTATTGTGAAGGAACAGATTTTAGGGTGATTTATTGGCAGTAATGGAATCTAATATTCAAATAGATTTTTTTTTAATTAGTGAATAATGACCTATAACTCAGAAAAGTAGTGTTTTTGTTACCCTAGAACAGGGATTCCCAAAGTGTGGTGCGCGAGCTGCCTCCAGGGGGTGCGCGAGAGGAAAAATGTAATGGTGGTCTAATGGTGTAATAATTAATATTAAACATCATTTAAAAAAAATCAAGTAGGATTTTTTAATTATAAATATTCCCTTTGTAAGATTTTAAATTAAAAACGTACAATTTAATAAATAGATGCACTTCCGGTCCGGCCGCCAGACTGTCTTTTACGTACACACTAGCGAGCCTAGCTTGTGCACCTAACGTCATTTCATTCATTCAGCAACATCCGTGATGTTAAACTGGCTGAAATCGAGGAAGCTGTCAGGTGGGACATCTGAAGCTATCAGTAATAAAAGAGGAGAGGGACAGAGAGAGAGAGTGAGGAACCGGAGGCGAGAGAAACGGAGAGGTGCGTTGGGGAGAGACCGGGAGAAGAAATCAACCGGGAGTCGGAGAAAGAGGAGACGGACCGCGAGCACAGAGGCCCATCGCGGAGTCAAGGTGAAAAAAGAGGAAACGAGAGTGAGCATCAGACTGGGAAAAAAAAGAGGAAATATGATGACAATTATCTGGGTCTGGGCTTCACTTGGATTGGCAATGCAGATTGCCCGAAGCCACAGTGCGTGTTGTGCAGTGAGGTTCTGGCTAACAGCTGTCACCTGAACACCAAGCATGCCACTGCAAGTCAGAAGCCCCTTACATTTTTTAGATCAAAATTGGAAGAGTCACAAAACAGCCCAAAACAATTGCAGTCTCATTCATGTGTTGGCGCTACACAAAACGCACTACGGGCTTCATATCTGCTCAGTTACCGAATAGCAAGGAAGGGTCTACCTCACACAATCGGCGAAGACGTGTGCTTGCCAGCTGCTAAATAGATGGTGGAATGTATGATTGGAGAGAAAGAAGCTAAAAAGTTAGACATGATCCCCGTGTCCAACAACACTGTCTCGCGTCGCATCGATGCTTTGTCCGAAGACATCCTGGCAACGTTAGTCGGTCGCGTGAAGAAGAGTGAGTTTTACTTTCTGCAAGTAGACTTGACAGGCTGAGCCACCTGCGCTGCATGTGAAAATCCTCATATGGACTCCTTTTTTTTTATATCTGTTTCTGAGCCTATGTGCCACTCTTTGTTCTTTACGTGGCTTACTGTGTTTAAGTAAATAAATGTGAAATGCAATCTGCCTCTGAGCCTGTGTGTGTGTCCTCGCCATCCTTATTGCTCTTTAAAAGTGACGCCTTGCGTAACTGAAATTTATACAGCGGACTAAATCTTGTAACAAACGCCACGCGCAAGCAAACAGTTCTCGCATTGGTCCGATTTTATGCGGCTATAAATAGGCTCTGTTGCGTTTTTTTTTTAAGGTGTGGGGGGATTGGGGGTGCGTGAACCCGGTCGGGATGTAGAAGGGGGTGCGTGGCCTAAAAAGTTTGGGAACCGCTGCCCTAGAATGAGCCGTTTGATCTAGATAGGGAGTGGCTCCTCTTTCCATGGTCCACCATGGTGCGCCGCTATTTTCATATGGGAGCCCAGAAGGGACAAACACAGAAACTGGTCCGAGCGAGTTGCTGCCAAAAGCCAAGTTCTTTTAGTGTGTACGCAAATGTGTCCTGGGCAAAACGGAAAGACATTGCTACTCCACTGACGTCCTCTGAGGAAGAGGAAGGAACGTTGTGGTGTTAAAGTGCGACAATAGGCAACATTAGGTTCATTCGAGATGAACCAGTTCTGCGCAGAATCGATCACCGGTGGTCAGCACGCAATGCATGAGCCAGTTAGATGTGTTGATGCACTCTGTGTATGTCTTTCTGTCAGGTGACCTTTGAGGACCAGGGGACCTACACCCAGAAAGACTACTGCAATAAAGAGCTCTCTGCCGTCAAAGTAGCCGTCACACGTGAGTTAGCGAGGCATTATTTGAGTTTTCGGTTGCTGTAACTTTTCTTTCTTTGCGGACCCGGCTTCAAAGTGAACGGAAATAAAAATGAAATCTAAAAGCCACATCAAAATCGGTGTAAGGAGGTTGTATCAGTAAAACCCTGAGTGGATTCTTTTGAGAAACTTTGTTCATCAAAGTTTACGTATTCAGGGTTATTTCTTCTTTCAGAATTCTTGCTTGCACACCATGTTAAGGCAAGTTTGACAGAGCTCACAAATGTTATATATTTCATTATCTCAAATGATTTTTTCCACCATATCAAAGGGTTCTTTTTTGAGAACACCCACCCAGATTATTTCACCATCTAGCAACATCTGTCCCTCATTGGACAGTGGACAGGTGTTGGAAATTTGCTATATACCCTAAATACACCTATTTGGAAGATAGTCTTAAAACATGTAATACCATTTAGACCAGTTTATTTTGATAACTCTTTTATCATCTGGTTGTTTTTTTAAGAAGTAAAAGAAAACTGAACAAAATCTGAGGATATGATATGGAGACATGACCAAAGCCTGAGGAGACAAGAAATATTTTACAACACATAAACATTTTTCAAACATGGAGCAGGTTTTAACCGAGTCTCCGTCTGTAAATGAGGGAACAAAGTTCACATTCACAGCGCTGCTCTTCTTGCTGGAATGAACTCCCTCTTCCTCCTGCTTCTCAAACACAGCAGCTGCACTCTGTCCACACATGTCCTCGTTCCCTCCCCTTCAGATCTACAGTTTCAGAGATGGGTGAAACCAACATGGAGGTGAAGCAATAGAGCTGACGGGCCCCATTCACATGTTGTTCAGATCAGAAGTCAAAGCAGAGTCGCTTCTCAGGAAGTGAAACTCAGACAGTCGTTGCTACTGAGAGGTGAAATGGCAGAGAAAGGAGTTCAGCTGGATCGGGAAACCTTCTCTTGTTCCATCTGTCTGGATCTACTGAAGGATCCGGTGACTATTCCCTGTGGACACAGCTACTGCATGAACTGTATTAAAACCCACTGGGACAAAGAGGATGTGAAGAAACTCCACAGCTGCCCTCAGTGTAGGCAGACCTTCACACCGAGGCCTGTCCTGATTAAAAGCACCATGTTGGCAGTTTTAGTGGAGGAGCTGAAGAAGACTGGACTCCAAGCTGCTACTGCTGATCACTGCTATGCTGGACCTGAAGATGTGGCCTGTGATGTCTGCACTGGGAAGAGACTGAAAGCCATCAAGTCATGTCTGAAATGTGTGATCTCTTTCTGTGAGAAACACCTCCAGCCTCATTGTCAACTCCCTGCCTATGAAAAACACAAGCTGGTGGACCCGTCCAAGAAGCTCCAGGAGAACATCTGCTCTCGTCACGACGAGGTGATGAAGATGTTCTGCCGTACTGATCAGCAGTGTATCTGTTACCTCTGCTCTGTGGATGACCATAAAGGCCACGACACAGTCTCAGCTGCAGCAGAAAGGACTGAGAGGCAGAGAGAGCTGGAGGGGAGTCGACTAAACATCCAGCAGAGAATCCAGGACAGAGAGAAGGACGTGAAGCTGCTCCATCAGGAGGTGGAGGCCGTCAATCGCTCCGCTGATGAAGCGGTGAAGAACAGCGAGAAGATCTTCACTGAGCTGATCCGTCTCCTGGAGAACAGAAGCTCCGATGTGAAGCAGCAGGTCAGATCCCGGCAGAAAATTGAAGTGAGTCGAGTCAAAGAGCTTCAGGAGAAGCTGGAGCAGGAGATCGCTGAGCTGAAGAGGAAAGACGCTGAGCTGAAGCTGCTCTCACACACAGAGGATTACAACCAGTTTCTACAAAACTACCCCTCACTGGCACCACTCGGAGAATCTACAGACTCGACCGGCATCGATAACCGTCCTCTGAGCTACTTTGAGGACGTGACGGCGGCTGTGTCAGAAGTCAGAGATAAACTACAGGACGTCCTGAGGGACGAGTGGACAAACGTCTCACTGGCAGTGACTGAAGTGGACGTTTTACTGTCACATTCACAAGCAGAGCCCAAGACCAGGGCTGGATTCTTAAGATATTCACATGAAATCACTCTTGATCCAAACACAGCATACGCAAATCTGTTATTATCTGAGGGGAACAGAAAAGCAACATTTATGATGGAACAACATTCTTATTCAAGTCACACAGACAGGTTCACTAGTCGGTGTCAGGTCCTGAGTAGAGAGAGTCTGACTGGACGTTGTTACTGGGAGGTGGAGTGGAGAGGGACAGGAGTTAATGTAGCAGTCTCATACAATAATATCAGCAGAACAGGGAGTAGGGATGAATGTCTGTTTGGATGGATTGACAAATCCTGGGCGTTAGTTTGCGACAAAAGAGGTTTTACATTTCGTTACAACAAAGTTGAAGCTCCCATCTCTGGTCCTCCGTCCTCCAGAGTAGGAGTGTACCTGGATCACAGAGCAGGTATTCTGTCCTTCTACAGCGTCTCTGAAACCATGACTCTCCTCCACAGAGTCCAGACCACATTCACTCAGCCTCTCTATGCTGGACTTGGGATTTACAAGCAGCATGCAAACACTGCTGAGTTCTGTAAACTCAAATAACACGTGATGGAAAGAACAGAGGGTTAAATTCTGTGTTTTAATTCTTAAACTCATTTTGTGTCCATCATAGTTGCCCATAGCTGATTGTTCTTCACCTGTCAATCAAACATTGTGGGCGTTACTTTGACATCTTCTCATTATTGTTCTGTAAATGTTTGAGTTTCTTTCAGTGGCGATCTGTCTGTTTAGCCGTGGAGGATCTCACTGCTCATGATGGTCTTTGTATACCTGAACTCATATTTCTCTGCCGGAAAATGTAAACTTCTCTGAGCGCTAAATGTTTGATATTGATATTGTTATTGATGTCTATGTTGGTTGTTGTGTCTCTGCCTCTGCATGGGTCTTAAAGAGTGAAAGCACCAGAGCTTCTTTATTATAGATATTTTATTTTCACCACTTTATGTAAAGTATTCTTTCTTTACATTTGTGTTCATTAAATTCAGAAATGTTATTGTTGTTGCCCGAATCAACATACAAATGATGTACTATGTTGTATTATAAAATAAAGTATAATGATCATAATAAATGAGGAAATCAATCATTATTCTCTTTTCATAACTGAGATTTTGGTCAAAGAAATTTAACAGACTTTACTGATGGGTGTGAACAAACTGAAGGTTCACATGATAAATGAAGTTATTGTATTCATATTACTTGATTGTTTTTACTATGTCTCTATTGTGTGCAAGGCTGCTGTAATCCTGCAATTTCCCCACTGCGGGACTAATAAAGGATTATCTTATTTTATCTAAGTACTTTCTTCTTGTCTTATTTGCTGGGTATCATAACAAGCTGATGGTGAAAATGTGAATTATTTTTCTCTCATGATTTAATAAACACAATAAACATTTTGTCCAACTGCGCATGAATAAGACATTTCTGGAGTTTCTTTCTTTTTCACTAAAAGAATTCACCATTAAAATCATTTTAAAGGAGACAGCTGGAGAGAAGACTTTATTTGATACTTGTGATAAACTCTGGTGGAACCTAAAGAGACATGTTGCCACCTTCTACATAGACGTGCTGATGGGAAATGTAGTCCAGTGAAGAAATAAACTCCCGTGCGTTCACGATTAACGAGAAAGCGGAAGTCTCCTGCTGCGGACCACATGGAAGAAAATATTCGCACACCTAAACAAAAAAATACAACCGTACACTTTTTGCAACGACTCAGAAATCTCTGAACCCAAAAAGCAGAAATTGAGAAGGCAGTGGGAAGTCCAAAATCCTTTTAATCCGTCCAAAAGAATAAACACTCTAAACTGGTAAACACGCCAGGTGTCTGGCAGACGGGATCCAACACTGGATTGCTCAGGTGAGGGGAATGAGCCGACTGCAGGGCAGAAGAGGTTAAACAGGCCTCCAAGGTGCAGTTATCATCTTTGGCCAGCAGGTGGTAGTCTAGGTCTTTTCTTAGAAGCTTCCATTTGTGACCACAATAGAGCTTGTCAGAGTGATAAGAAACAACTTCAAGACATATACTACGGGTACTCTGTGTTGACTGGTTTCTGGTCGACGTCTCAGCTGCCTCAGTTAGAATTGTTTTGGAGGCTGGGTCTGTAAAGAAACACCTCACCTGGCAGTGCCTTCGAACGAGCTAGTTTTACATATACATATATGCCTATTTGAACTGACACATTCCACCTTTGTGGACATGCTCTCTACCTCTGCTCTCTTCACACCACTCTTATCCTAACTTATCAACGGAAAACGCTTCCCGGATGCCCATTACTCCCACTCCCGGTGGCCCTGTGAAGTGTAGTCTGGGACCATTGGATGCAGAGGACCTGATAATACCCAGACGGACTTTGGCTCCAACTCTCTAGGACCTCTAGGTGACAAGTTATTCACTAAAACCTAGAAGACAGGCCCCTAACATGGCAAATGCATCCGGGTAAGACCAAAAATGTTTCGCTTATTAGTTTATTCAATTAATTTACTTACATTAGGGACAATGTACAGAAATACATTACTCTCATGACAGAAAAGGGATGCGTTGTACCATTGTACATTAAAGACAACAGAGTAGAAAACAGAAACTAACTATGAACTTTAACTAGTATGTACAATATAAGTATATATCGAATAATATATATGAACATAGCAGACCTGACTATCCGCTGTAGTCTGTCTCTGTCCTGTTTGGTGGCCGATCCAAACCACACAGTGATGGAAGAACAGAGAACAGACTGGATGATAGCGGAGTAAAACAGGATCAGCAGCTCCTGAGGTCTCTGCTGTCATCACAGTCATCAATTAACTTTGTGACAGCGTCTCTGTGTGTGTGTGTGTGTGTGTGTGTGTGTGTGTGTGTGTGTGTGTGTGTGTGTGTGTGTGTGTCTGCCTGGACGTGGCCTTCCCCCTCCTGCTGCCAATTAGCCAGTCTTATAAGTCCCCAGCACCCCCACGAGGACAAGCAGTTTGGATAATGGAATGTAATATATATCCTGTTTGTAACTGTTGTTTTAAAATAATCTTTGGAAACCTGTGGAAATATTGGTATCAGGGAAACATGTCTGAATATGCCGGAGCGGGAACACTTGGCACTTCCGAGAAACCATTAGGAAGACAGAACCTGGATGTGACTATAAACATAAATACACTATTGTTTACAAAGCAACAGAGGAAATGTTTAAAAAGACGCAGGAGCCATGAGACAGTGTTCAGAGCAGAACGCTCTGTTGGTCTCCAGAGGCTTGCTCGGGTAAATTATTTGCTTGAAGAATAAAGTCTATTGCATTGAACTCTGACCGTTTCCAATGCTTTCTTTAAACACATCAATAGTTACTAATTACAGAATAGACCAACTGTTTGAGCAGGAGTTTAGACTTCATCAACCGGCCCAGCCTGAGCTTCTGCTCTCCAACACAAACTCAAAACACAGTAGACAGAAGGCATTGTAAGGCTTCCTGTCTGTCTACCTGTCTGTCTGTCTTTCTTTTCAAAATAAAACCCCATGAATCAACATAAAGCTCAAATGAGGATTTTTGTATTAAATACTTAATGCTCTTACTAATACTTTGACTACTGCTGCTAATATTTCGACTATTACTACTACTGCTACAACTACCAGTACCGCTACTACTGCTACTAATACAACTACTGCTACAACTAGTACTACTACAGATATTAGTATGACTACGAATACTAATTCTACTCATACTACCGTTATTTCAACTTTCAGCAGTTCAGTTAAATGCTTTTTGGTTTAAACACTTTTCAGCAGGTAGTTTGCCTTTTCTGTATATTCAGCTATATTCAGCTATTTTAAGCTTCATTCAGCTATTTTCAGCAATTTTCTCCAATATTTCAGTTTTTAGCATTCCAACGCATTTTCAGCAGGAAATGCTATTTCTAGTTCTTAATAGGCTCGTTCGTTAGAGCTGCGCCTCGCGGCCGCAGCAGGAGGCGTTGACAAAAAAAACTGAGGTCAAGTCGAACAGTTTTAGGCTGCCTTCAAAGTAAACACAGGAAGTCCCAGAAAAAATGACTTCCTGTTAGTTCTGAACTTTTGTTTACTTGTAGTTTACAGCTCACGTTTGGATTTATTCATGTGTTTGTAAATATATATTTATGTAGAAATGTATGTGTAGCTGCATCCTTTGTTCTTTTTATGTCTGCCTGTGAAATACATTACTACTCATTTTGATATGTGCTATATAAATACGATTTTGTATTATCAACCACACAAGATGTGTTTTTAGATTAAACATGAAACGAATAGTCAACAATCGAGCATTAAGTATTACAACTACACATAAAATAAGGAACACGTGGTGTTTGCTGTCAAATCTAAGAGCCAATCAGCTCTCTGGCGTGACGACAGCCAGGCGTTTCCCATCATGCACTGCGTGTGCATATGTGTGTCTGCCTGGGCGTGGCCTTCCCCCTCCTGCTGCCAATTAACCGGCACACATGCAACCCATTCACTCATCAAGCCTCACAGTTTGCAGTTTGCAGTTCAACTTGTGTGAAGAATGTACAGGACTGTCTCAGAAAATTAGAATATTGTGATAAAGTTCTTTATTTTCTGTAATGCAATTAAAAAAACAAAAATGTCATGCATTCTGGATTCATTACAAATCAACTGAAATATTGCAAGCCTTTTATTGTTTTAATATTGCTGATTATGGCTTACAGCTTAAGAAAACTCAAAAATCCTATCTCAAAAAATTAGACTATATGCCCTATAAATCTATGAGGTAGAGATTTGATGTGCGTTTATCTAATCACGAGCAGACAATAATCAAACAAACAAATGGTGAAATATGACCCAGCATGGTCTTTGGTATCATCTGGAAGTAATACAACAGCACTACATCTCTCTGATTTTGCCTCACGACCTTCATCGCGTGCAGAATGTCACATGTCGGCCGGCTGAGTCTTTCTATTGCACAACACGTGCGTCACATGGATCTGAGGAACAATTTTAAGGAACTGTGGTTTCAAGGAGGTAGAGCGGTAGAGAAGTTATGCATCATGGGCATTTATTGGACAGAAAATACTGCTGCTGCCTCTGTTGAGATGAGTTCACACGTGTCATTGACACGAGCCCCACCAATGGAGTGGGAGGGCGTGTCTGGTGGGGCTACACAGGCGGACTCCACTAATTGACTTTCATTCCCACGCAGAAGGATCCTAGAACGCTGCACAGTAAACAGGGTGACGTACACAAAATGAGATGTGCATCAATATCAACAGTAAAAAGAGTCACTCATCTGTCAACACGGCTGAGCTGTCCGAGGTGCCCTCCTCTGATCTGTGGATAAATATGACGTAGGACTGGTGAGGGGTACGACGCCTCTGGTGGTTCACCCAAAATGTAATTTCCGTCCATGCATGAAGTAATATCCACTCAAGCGAGAGTCCATTGATGGTATTACACCTGTTTTTTTAGTCTTTATTGAAGGCTGGTGTAATAATGAAATGTGATGTTTCACCGGTCCGCACCCCAATTTTTCCGGTAAAGAAAATGCTAGACCTGGGAGATCCAACTTAGTGGCGATTTATCCAAGATTTACAAGCAGTGAATTCTGCGGTGCACCTCAAGGTTCTAATCCACACACCATTCTCTCACTCATCCCTCCTGACATGACCCATGTTTCCGCTGTCGTCTTGGCCAATGCATTTCTTTCTCCGTACCGTAGGAAGAGGCTGTACCTGGACCAGGTGTCCCCAGGGGATATCCAGAGAGCCCTGGTGTAGTTCACTGTGCCTTGAGAGCCCATCTGGCTGATTTACACTTCCCATATGGTTCTGCCTTGCTACAATATGTTGATGACATCATGATTTGCAGCCCCACACAAGAAGAGTGCAAATTAGATACAGGTGTTCTACTTTGCAGTTTTGGGCTGCAAATGCTAAAGTTTCATATCTGTGATAAAACCCTCACTCCCAAGAGAATCATCATTCAAGCTGTGCCTTAAACACAAACTAAGAAACAAATGATGAGCTTCTTATGAATGACATATTATATACATAGTGGATCCCAAACTACTCAGAAAGAGAGGCACCCCTCTCTTCCGTGATTCATGGTGAACATATTTCTGCATATTTTCATATTTTTTCATACTTGAGATGGACTTAAGCTTGAGCCCAGCCATGGACGCACCATTCCCGATCTTCAACATACACTTCACGTATTACTGCACATCAATTCATTCATTAATGTATGACACACCTGCATACACCTATTTCCAGAAATGGAAATGTTCAACACATACCTTTCAAGTCTTAATTGAAAAGATCGGATATTGATGATCATTAAACTTTTTGGTATAATTGCAGAAAGCATTTTCCCCTTTTTGGAATAGCCTCACGTCCATTAGATTCAGTTTGACATGAATTATTATTAAATTATTCTTCCTGATCATGAGTAGTGTTTTAGCGGGTCAAACATAATAGACATAATTGCACATTCAGAATAGTACATCTACCAAAATGTCTTATATAAACTATATAGCAATATATGCATACAGTTCTTTAGTCATAGCAAATGCCGCTAAACAATACAAACAGAGTAAATACCTTGTTGAAATGTTTTAATTACACTTAAATGTAAGTGCAAAAAGCTGTAAAAGGAAGGTTTTCTGTGTTTATAACTCTGTATACAATGTATTATATAAATAAATATTACTATTATTTATTTGTTATCAGCACACATGTAAACAGACGACAAAAATAGTTGTGATGAATCTCTCAAATTCATTACACCGACAGGTCTTATCGCTGCACGACGTTTCTCAGTGTGATTTTGCACACTTCTGGTATTTCCGACAGTCTCCTGAAGGCAACACGTCGTCCCACTCATCTCCGGCGGTCTGGTCGGATGCCGCTGACATACTAACCCCATACATGCGCTTTGAGCTCTGAAAAGCACCGGGCCATCGAGACGGGGAAGGTGAGTGAGACCGAGGTTATTCAAGGGAGGGCGCGGCTGCGTTACACCGAGACAGAGACCAACAACCCGGCGTGACTCGCATCCAGACGCGGGCTCCTGTTTGGCCACGCATCCGTATGACTGCAGCTCTGCAGGAGAGAATAACGAGAGCTACTCCGACAGTGTGAGCTGCGACATATCTGTCCTCCACTCAACAGGAGCTTTACAACCAAACGACGTAGTTTAGTCGAATGTGATTTGAGCTCGTTTTAAAATGCGCGTGAAGTCTTTTTTTTGTTTTCGTGCGGCGCGCGCTCGGTAGGAGGACCCTTTTTTTGTTGTGTTTTTTTTTACTCCGTGCACGCGGGCCACACCTCTTCGCTCTATTCATCCCTGGAATTCAGTAAAAATACCATCACTATACATAATATATACATATATTAGTGCATATATATATTCACATGTGTGTGTATATATATATATATATATGTGTGTGTATATATATATATATGTGTGTATATATATGTATATATATATATATATATATATATATATATATATATATATTTTCCTAAGCGTGTGCCGTTGCAGACACGACCGTTGAAGGGAGCGAACGAGGGGCAGCAGATAGTCCTCCGTGCTGTTGTGACGTTCACGTATGTCGGAATACCGAGAGGCCTCCCGGGCTGGGGCCTGTGAGACTCTCAGGTGCGGTCGGGAACAAATTGTACCCGGTGGGTGGGCCTGCACACTATTTACATTGGACCCGCCTCTGAGCCGGAGGGGATGCACGGGTTAGTCCCAACTGACGTTACACTAGAAATCAGTCTGCAATTCTTATCCTTTTGAATATGTCAAAATGACATATTACACAAGTCATTGTTGTCAAACAAACCTCCAGTAATATTAATTACTGTATATTCATTATGATGCTGCGTGCATGACTATTAGGAACGTTTAGGGGAATTAAAATATCAAATGGATACGTTGAACGTTAAACTACAAAAACAGTCTTATCATGTGACACAAATCATAGCACCCATTAACAAATATTATCGGTGCCCCTTTTTATTGTTGCTAAATTAGGATCCGGCAGTCCTCAGAATAGACGGGCAGCTGCCGAGCTGCAGACAGGTGCAGAGTGAGTGAGCGCTCACGGCCAGACCTCACCAATGAGAAGGCCGTGTGAGCGAGTAACAGTCAGAAGCAACAATTAAAAAGAAACAAACCACAGCTGTACTATAAATGTGAGCGATTGGTATTTGTGGTGAAGATTGCTGTGATATTAATAATCTCAGTGATTCGTTTACAGTGCACTGAAAGTCAAATACAACATAAGCAGCTGTGTTAATGATAACATTTTAAAAAAGCAACAGTCATCATTACCTTAATGTATCTCTGTTAAAATGATCCCATTTAAACAGACACTAGAGCTTTGACAGTTATCTAGACAGAATAAGAGGGAAAAAAAGACTCATTTGGTCTACTGCACTAGATGAATTAAACCATTTCCTGCAAAAAGAAAATATGAAATACCGCCATGAATGAAATGAAATGAAATGAGTGGAGCAGAAAAGAATAGATGAGGAGTTCAGGGTCTTTTGAGGCTGTGCTTCCACGGGTTTCCCCACTACATCTCTGGAGGGTGGCGTGTGTTTGAACTCGTGGTTTATCGGCCACCTGTCGGTGTAAAGGTGGAGCGATATGAGAGATGCGGAGCAAGATGGATTTTCACTCTTCTAGTTCATGTCAGAATACAATCTGAAAATAACAACAACTAATATTTAGACTTACATTTCAGACCAAACACTAATCCACAGCAAGTGTTGACAATATCATATGTTCACGCAGGAAGTGTTACAATTTTACATTTTTAGTAAAAACAAAAAAAAATGTAATGCGCAGTTGATGGACACTATTTTCCCACAATGCAATGCACACAGGCAATGGAGGAGCTGCACAAAGCTGCAAAACATTAAAACACCAGCTTCCAGGGAAACAGCTAGAAAACCTTTAGATGTCCCAGAATAACTGTGAGCTACATTGATTTCCTGAAATCAAACTGCAAACAGTGCAGTATGAGAATGTGTATACATACTATACACAGTAAGTACGTATTGGGTTTGGCCCTTGAGGCTAAACGATCACTCCACCGTACATTATTAGTAACGGATCTAACGGCAGTCTTACATGCTGGGCTGACCGTGCGTGTCACTAGGGTGGTGCTAAGCAACGTTTCTAACAGCATGGCCGGCTTAGTAAACACGGGCTCTTTTTTTGTTTTGTTTTTACTTATTCAGCCTCTGTCCAAATCTAAAACCATTGTTGGTGATGGTCCAACAAAGATGTTTTTCTTAATTATTGAGGAATCTAAAATGGTATTTTGAAACCCATTTCACTTGGAACAAATATTATGCTATATTGTGATTTTGACCACTGTAGTGTTCTCATGCTGCGTGTCGAAAGTCTGACTAAACCGAGTTAAACCGCAGTCAGTGAAGACGGAGTCGTAGTAAGTTGCATCATTTACTGTCACTCTTTTCCCTTCAATCATGCTGGTGAAAACTGCAAACAAAGACAATACAAACATTCAGTCTACATTCTTAAACATTGCATTTCACCGAGTAGTAAATATAAATATACATTGCATATTTGTACATTATAGAACCCACGGCATTGCCTCTAAGATGCTTCCTAGTGGATCGGAGTGGACCGAAATGCATTTGTCTCTTGCTCTACCATCCCAGCACAGATTTGCTGCACGTAATGCTCATGTTTTTGAATTCATACCCTTGGTGGGCCGAGTTGTGGGTTTCCTTTGCCTCCGCGATCAATCATCGGATCCACTTAATCGATTGTTGTGGCCGCTCTACAATAATCCCAATGTTTGGTGCCACTGTGTTTTTCTGTATGAATTCATATTTTACCGTACCCGTGTTTCACGGAAAAACATTGGAAGTGAGCAAAGTCCCTCCCGTGTTCCGTAAGACTAACATTTGAGGCTGTAGGCATGTTCACAGAGGATGTTTTATATGCTGGGCAGATTGTTTTATTGTTTAATTAAAGCAGGTTCTGAGTCATGGTAGATATGTAGACATGTTGCCCTCCACTCTAGAATAGTTTTAGCTGAGTTCTAGTAATGGTTCATAAACTACAAGAAAGTAACCAATTAAAGTGACCAATTGACTGTTCGAAGCTCGACCGGTCCAGACTAAAATCTCTCAACAACATTCAGATGGATTGGCAGGCCATTTTGCAAAGTCATCCTGTTTTTAAGAGGATGTACGATAATGACTTTGGTGATCCCCTGAGTTGTCCGTCACTGCCACCATGGAGTTGACGTTTCAATTCAATTCATTTGTTTAGCTCAAAATCACAAATAACAAAATTGGCCCCTCTGATGGCTTTACCAGCTGAACAGCATGCGGGATCCTCTGTTGTTAGATCACAAACAAACTTTTATTATGTCAACAACCTTTGGTTGGATTGCAGTGAAATGAAGCACACCCTCTCTGGAGGAATTATGAGAACTGCAGTTTCATGTTTATCAGGTCAGAAAGTTGAATTTTTCCAAGTATTATATGACCTAGTACCTGCAAAAAAACTGCGACATTCCTATCAGCCTCAAACTGTACTTTGTGTTGAGTGTTAATTAGCAAATGTTAGCGTGTTCACACGCTAAACTACGATGTAATTTCACAGCTGCTAAAAATGTGCACGTGTTCCATTGTGAGCATGCTAGCAAGCTGATGTTTGCATTTAGCTATGATCCCAAACAGGCCCTCAGGGTTAGGGCCCCGGAGCCACTTTTCACTGTTTGGGAAGGTTTCACAGCACACTTATTGAATGGTTGTGTTAAAGTGAACTCAGATTAGGGACTCTGTCGATCGGGATGACTTTACAGGTGTAGACTACTAGTGATTAGCCTCGATGTAATCTCCTCTGTGTCTTGTCTGCAGATGATGTGGAGCGTTGGGATCCTGCTGGCCACTGCTCTCAGTGTGGGTGAGTCTCATCTCATCTCTCACCTGCTGTCTGTGATGAAGTGTGATCTCAGTCTAGCATCTCCGATTAGCAGTCGGATTAGTAGTCGTTTTTATTGTTTAAACCTAGTTACAAGGTCTTGCCCTGTCTCTCTCTCACACGCACACACACGTTAAATTGACTTTAAAATGAACACTTACAAATCAAAGATTTACTAGATTATGTGTCTCACTCGTTTCCTCGGTTTCCTTGTTGTCTGTTCTCAATCGTAGCTCTGCTGGTGTCTTTGTCTTACTGGAGAGCATTTATGCTTTTGTTACTTTACAGTTTATCTGTGGACTTCACGCTGCTAGAATAGACAACAAGGTCAGCAACGGCTGTAATCCGTTATCCATGTTGAAATAACCTGGTAGTCGATAAATAATCAAGGCTGTTGTTGTTTGTTTTCTTCTGGAAAAGGGTCACGTGGTAAAGGCGTGACGAATCAGGGAAGGACACTAAATCCCAATCAAGTAGTGAACGCGGTCGTCTAGGTCATTGTTTTAAAACTTACGCGGTTCCGCCCGTCCACACCCTAAGGTAACTCCACACTAGGAGGTTACGCCGAGGTTTCAAACTTACCCGGCTTTCCGTAGCGTTTCCAAACTTGCCTTAAAACTCCGGAGTAGTGCGGACGCTCAGTGTGAACGTAGCAAAAGATATGCGTTTTAAAATGGAAACGTAGTAGTGTGGATGCAGCCTAAGACACAAAGCTTTGAGATAATGTTTAGAGAAAGTGCATCCCTATATGTTACGGATGTTCAATGTTTTCTATAGTTTCACGCAATTTATTTTTCAAAACGATGTTTGGTTTCAGAGTCCTATATTGTCCACGACATCCATGAGCGTTTGGAACACGGTCGGCAGCTGAAGATCCACCTGCCGAAGAGTGCGGAGAAGCTGGAGTTCACACCAGCTAATGATCCTAGCAAGACCTTTATATACTGGGCAAATAGCAGGATAAGGTGAGAGAAGAACCGGGGACACCCCCGTGTTCTGGTTGAGGACATGATGGGCATGGAGGGAAGCTGTGAGGTTGCTTCCAGTGTTGTTCCAGTTGATTCCCATGTGGCTGTTTCTTTCCGTCCTACAGGGCGACCAAAGGCAGGGTGTGGGGTACAGGCACCGACCGCCGCTGGTACATTGACAAGGTAACCAAAGTATATTTCTTTAAAGTCTGAATTAATTATCTAAATCGTAAATCTACATTTTAAGTAAAGAATGTCACGTAACCTCGTAGCTTTGTCTTTAACTAGTAGTTATGCACCTCCTTCCTATCTTTCTACAAAACCAAAATTGAGACCATCTACAATCAACTGGCCACTCACAGCCCCGCCACCCCCGACCCTGGATCTGCAAATCCCCCACTAACCGAACGGTCACTCTCCCACTTCTCCCTAATCTCCCTCTCAGATTTTAACAAATCACCATCTGACATGAAGACTCCAACCTGCGACCTGGACCCCATCCCTTACACTTTAGTCATAGCCAGTCTCCCGGCCCTCCATCCGCTCCTCCTCTCTGTAATCAACTCCTCCCTGTCTACTGGCTCCGCCCCCCTAGCTCTCAAACTTTTCTGAGTCAGGGGCTCAGATCCTCAAAAAACCTCAACAACTACCGACCCATCTCCAATCTCCCTTTTCTGTCTAAAATACTTGGAACGCATCGTTGCCAACCAACTCAAAACCCACTTGGACTCCAACCAACTGTATGAACCATTTCAATCCGGATTCAGATCGCATCACAGCACAGAAACCGCCCGAATCAAAGTCACCAATGACCTCTTCCTCGCCTCTGATGACCACTCCCTCAACATCCTCATCCTACTGGACCTCAGCGCAGCCTTTGACACCATCAGCCACTCCATCCACCTCTCCCGTCTTGAGTCCTCCCTCCACATTACTGGCACAGCCCTCTCCTAGTTCAAGTCATACCTCTCCGACCGCCAACAGTTCATTATCATCAATAAGTCCCACAAGGTGTCCCCCAAGGTTCAGTACTCGGCCCCCTCCGCTTTATTCTCAACTTGCTCCCCCTTGGCAACATCATACGCCACCACAGTCTCCACTTCCACTGCTACGCCGACGACAACAAGCTCTACATCTCCACCAAATCAATCACCTTGTAACCTTGGTGTCATCTTTGATTCAACCCTCTCCTTTGAACGCTACGTCAAGCACATCACAAAAACCGCCTTCTTTCATCTAAAAAAAACATTGCACGTCTACGCCCCTCCCTCTCATTTTCTGCCGCAGAAACGTTCTTTAGTGTGCACGCAAATGTGTCCTGGGCCACACCGAAAGACATTCCTACTCCACTGACGTCCTCCGCGTAAGAGGAAGTACGTACACAACGTTGTTGTGTTAAAGTGCGACAATAGGCAACAATAAGAAGAATAAACACAAAATGGGCTCTTGTGGATGGAAGTCACAGAAAGCCCGCTGTCTGTCAGCTGTCAAGAGTAAAAACACCTGCTTCATGTGTGACCAGAGATTCTAGATTCCCACAGTGTGTTGATGCACTCTGTGTATGTCTTTCTGTCAGGTGACCTTTGAGGACCAGGGGACCTACACCCAGAAAGACTACTGGAATAAAGAGCTCTCTGCCGTCAAAGTAGCCGTCACACGTGAGTTATCGAGGCGTTATTTTGAGTTTTCGGTTGCTGTAACTTTTCTTTCTTTGTGGACCCGGCTTCAAAGTGAGCGGAAGTAACATTTTCTAAAAGCCACACCATGATTGGTGTAAGGAGGTTATATCGGTAAAACTCTGAGTCGATTCTTTTGAGAAAGGGTGTTCATCAAAGTTTACGTATTCAACATTTAATTTATAGGAGTTAGAGGGTTATGTCTTCTTTCAGATTTCTTGCTTGCACACCACGTTTAGGCAAGTTTGACAGAGCTCACATATGTTATATTTATATTTCTTTTTCTTCTCTGTTTCTCAAAGCTGAGCCCATTTGTATCTCAGTAGAACAACGAAGCACATGACACTTACATCCTCAGACAATGATACATGGAGGGCCCCATCAGTCACCCGTCACTTTTAAATACACATCTTAGACATATTTTTCGGTGGTACGAGCACCCTGAAGGACGTTTCATTCTATTGTATCTGGGTGGAGGTAGACATCTTCGGTACCTAGACAGCCATGTAATTAAAACTAAGACTGTCTGCATGGTTTGATAACACCAGATTTCAGGAAGAAAATTTGATCCAGCGTTATGTAAATATCCCAAAATAATTGTGCTAATATGTGTTTCTTTATTCTTCTCCGTTCCAGGCAGACACAACTATGTCAAGTGTGTAGCAGGAGACAATCTTTACGTCCAGCTGGAGGGCATCGACCTGAGCGATGCTACCCTCTTCTTCACTGGGGAGGCTGCCAACGTTACACTGGTGAGATGGATGGGTGGATGCATGGATCCTCCTCCCATTTTTTTTTTTTTTACGTTTTCAGAGCTGGCAAGAAATAAGTTGTGATTCAGATGGAAATGTCAAGTGTTGCTCTGACAGGAGTTTGTGTCCCTCAGGTTCGCGATGGTGCTCCGGTGTCCCAGGACGTGCCGGATTATTGGAACCGGGTTCAGACCCACTCCCTGAAAATCGAGATCAGGAATGTGAACTCCAGCGACGTGGGACGTTACACCCTAAGTGACCGGAGAGACCGCGTGGTGTCTGTCACCAGGATGGACCTGACAGGTGGGTCCACATATACTGTACATTCTCATTCTTTAAGTGTAGCTATGGCTAAATCTGTTTCTACTGTCCGTATATTCACTGAACAATGGATGCTGATATGATTATTAGGCTAACTATTCAAATCATGGATGTAAAAAAAGCTGCATTAAAAACAACAACAATGTCAACAAAAAAATCTTATTACCTGCAGCTTCATGCCATTTGCACTAAAAGAAGAAGTATTTATGGCTAAAGATAGCTGAAGATGTTTTGGAGACACTGCATAATTAGTATTTTTCGTCCTTATAAACCCCCAAAACCAACTGTGTTTTTTGCAAAACGGGTGCCAGTAACGGAATGGGAAACAGAATGTTGAGGTTGTTAGCTGAAGGTTTAACTGGCAACCCAGTGCCGGTTCCATAAATAGCATCGAGGCGAGAATAGCCAGAATGACTAGACTAGTTTTTTTCACCTACATTCCCCTGGGTCCTAAATCCCTCCATGTTCAGCTTCTTTTCGCCCTCTATGTACCAACGTACATTTATAACAAACACCACACAGTAACCAGTGTTGCATATGTGTCTAACCAAATAGACGCAGCTCCTCTCTTGGGCACAAGTTGTATTGGTGCATCTCTGGTCTCTCGTTGTTCCTCCTGCATCGCTCTTTTCCGTTTCTTCTTGTTGTGATAGTAGGCGAGCTGTACCCAACATGCAATTCGGCAGTGTCATTTTATAAATGTACAATTATTAGTGTTACAAATTGTTTATGTGTCACAAACTGTTGTGTCGTGGTGTTTTACCCTGTTAAAGAGTGTTCGTTCTTTGTTATTAATTGTTGTTATAAAGTTATAACCATGACACGTAAGACAAGTAGCACCGACCGCTGCGCCCTGAGCGGTAAGTAATACATTTTGTTGCCTGCCGAAGAGCGACAACAGTTGTTACGGCTGTGGCGGTATATGAAAAATTCCTACCGCCTAGCCCTACTGGCAACCCATTGCTGTTGCTGATTGTGGGGGGAAATGGAAGAATAAGTACCGTCACACACGGGAAGAGGAGAGTGCTTTTGATCTAGAAGAAATGGAGAGAAGATCAGACCATTATTTTGGTGTGTTGTCTTAACTTAATGCCAATAATGTCCTATATCTATAAAGTCACAGGTACACACCAAATCAAACACACACAATCACACACAGTGTAAGACCTTGTTTCCCTCCTCTGCAGACCATCATGACGACTCTGAAGGAAACCCTTTCTTGGCTCTGCTCCTGCTGCTGGGCATCCCTGCTGGGATTTGCTGCTGCTGTCGGAAAAAGATTTTCAAGAAGAAAGCCGCTGCCGGTGCAACGTTCCAGGTACTAACGGTAGTCCCAGACAAGTGTGACTCTATCTGGATATATATATATATATATATATATATATATATATATATATATATATATATATATATATATATATATATACTATGATTTTTTACTGTTATTTAATCAAAGAAAATGTTCAACAAATAATCTGACACAATGATCTGAATCTCTCTCTCTCTCTCTCTCTCTCTCTCTCTCTCTCTCTCTCTCTCTCTCTCTCTCCAGTCCTCCCCAGATGCAGTCCATCCTCCTCCCGGTGGTCCTTTGGGACCGTCTCCTCCTTACAACACTCCTGGACAACCAGGAGTGGTGAGATATTATACTACACTTACACTTTTGTTATGTATTCACGGATGTTCTTACTTCACAAACATGTCTTTGCATTCAATTCAATACAACTTTACGTTTGGCGTGTTAATACCGATGTCTCTGAGTGAATCTGATGTTGAGTTCCTACAGTTTTTTTTCTGTGTTTGCAGGTGTACTACCATGGCCCCGACCCTAACATGGTACATAAGGCAGTACACAATACACATCTATCACATAACTATCACAGAGTAGATATCTATTTACACAATCATTATGCGACGTATAACTGGTGTATTGATTGTGTATTGCTGATCCGAAACAAGTGTTTTTTTTCCTTCTTGTGTACACGTCTCTATGTGTGTGTATTCTTATTTAGGGTCCATCGTTCCATCCTCCCCCTGCAACCGGCGGCCCAGGACAGTGGAACGGCCCCCCGCCCTCCTCGGTGAGTATCACACTAAGCGTGGATACACTTGATCAAACCCGCATAAAGTTCTCTAACATTAGGGGACTATTATTTGGAGTCTAACTCCTGATTGTCTCTGTCTGCAGGGTTATAACCCAGGCTACCCACCCTACTCACCCCAGAACCCGACCTACTCACCCCAGAACCCGGCCTACCCTCCTGGCGGTCCAGCTATGATGCCCGCTG
Source organism: Taurulus bubalis (assembly GCF_910589615.1). Classification (NCBI taxonomy): domain Eukaryota; kingdom Metazoa; phylum Chordata; class Actinopteri; order Perciformes; family Cottidae; genus Taurulus; species Taurulus bubalis. The sequence continues at coordinate 23,029,263 of NC_136594.1, read as the reverse complement.
CCCAGCCTCCACAATGGAACGGTCCACCGGCAGGCCACTACCCCACCGGGCCTGCAGCTCCAATGGTACGGCCCGTCTCTTTGACTGACTGAATCCTAAAGGGAACGCTGCTCATTCCACTGTTTGAGCTTTGTCCTGTTGGAGTTTACAAACTTCAAGTTCTGAAACATAAAGTTAAACATATTGACTCAACACTGAAATCTAATCTGTTATTTTCAACTGGAAGTCGTACAGGCTAAATTACATCTTTTTCTGATCCACATTACCATTGTAAATAATCAGTGCAGTGCTTTTATTGGCGCAAATAAGATTTTGTGTGTGTGTGTGTGTGTGTGTGTGTGTGTGTGTGTTGCATAGGGCTATGCTCCAGTCATGTACAGCTCGGCTCCACCAGCAGCTGCCAGTGAACCTGTTCAAGAGGTTAAGATGGGGGGTATGGTTTCCTCACCTGCCGACCAACTGCTGACTACCACACAACAGGTACACACACACACACACACACACACACACACACAGACAGAGAGAGACCGTGAAATAAGAGTCTCCCTGCTTCATGGTGGAGTACCGCTGGGACCTCGGCTGAAGGAGATCCCCTGTAATGATGTAGTGCCTCAGCGCCCTGTGCGGCACTGAGGAACATTAATATAACATATGTTACAAGGGAACTGTGAGCTGTTTAACTTCCTATCACTAGGTCGAAGCAGCTTATAATACATAATAGAATAGACAGGTCAGACTTAAAAACAAAAAACGTGAATCAGAATTACCTGAGATAATTGCTATCGGTGCTATCGGTCTCCAGATCACATTTTGATGATCGGCTCATTCTAATATATTGCTGAAGCCTACAACCAGCCATCTACTAGATCTGTGTAGCTCCGCCCCTGTCAGAACGCACCACCTCATAGTCAACATGCCCCACTCGCCGTGTGACCACAAAGGGCCCTTGCCACTTGGCGAGGAGTTTAGAGCTGGAAGAAGAAAGCAATACAAGTACCTTTTCTCCCGGTGTGAATTGTCTCAGCCTGGCTCCTCTGTCGTACAGCCGTTTTTGACGCTCCTGGGCCTGGAGCAAATTCTCACGTGACATCCGACCCAGTGTGTGGAGTTTTGCTCGCAGGTCCCAGAACGTATTGGATTTCACTTTTACTTTTATAGGACATCCTCCGTTCTTGACATGAACGAGGTGCCCTGGTCAGTCAGAATCTCTTTTGGGATTCCGACTCGGGAGATCAATAAAGGATCATTTCTTTCTTTCCCGGCGGCTTTTCGGCACCATCGACTGGGTGTTCTCCTGACCTGTCTGAGTGTCACGACTCACTCTATACAGCCTGTCCCTAATCAATGAAAAGTGCGGATATGGCTGCGCTGCATCAGGACGCACCAGCTGATCGATTCTTATCACTTGGTCAAAGGCCAAGCGCAGAGTATCATCCCGAGACTGCTTGAGTGGAAAATCTTCCATGGAGTGGAATTTGGGAGCCGGCGGAGTCTCCACGGGAGGCTCTGCTGGTTCCCCGTCTGCAGTGTCGGACAACCTCACGTCGCCGCTGAGCACAGCACACATATCACATGACCCTGTCTGCCACGCACGCACCCCGCCCCTTTTAATTTAGTAAACCCCGGCCAGTTGGTTCCCAAGATTAGCTGGTGCGTAAGGCGGGAACTAACCGCAACCTTTACATTATGCTTTTTATCCCTGTGTTTTATCTCAACTGACACTATGGGATACTCGTTAATATCCCCATGCACACACCTCATTTTTATCCGCAATGCCTCCACTAATGCCCTGGGCAGAACTCTGGTGAATCATAGACTGTGTACAGCCGGATCCACCATTGCCTAATGTGTGGGTGCCGGTGTTTGCTGTGGTTGGGGTGCCGACCGCGGGGTCAGTATGGCCCAAGCCAGGAGCTGCGGTGGGGGCCTCCTGGGGGCGTCAGCCGGGCTGAAGCCCCAATGACACAAGCACACTGGAGGTATCGTTTTCTGAATGCTTTTATTGTGCGCTGCAAGCTCTGGCAGACTGTGCCCCTTGTTCTCCTCTCTCTCGCCTCCATCCCTACTGAGCTTAATATAGGGACGAGACACAAAAGACCCAATCAGTTTCTGCTGAGGCCAATTAGGCCTCTTTCTGGCACCTGTTCCCACGAGCCACTTCCACACACCCCTCCGCAGCTGAGCCTAACCATGTCCACGACACCATAATGACAAAGGGGGACAAACCGTGCCAGCTGATGGAAACCTCCCTTCCCCCCCCACGACGAAGCATTTCCACTCTGCATGCACAGATACAAAGGCGCACCCTTCCAATGCTCCCGCAACTACATCTGGCTATAATATACAAGAAGTAGCGGCGCAACGGATCATAGATCAGCACTAAAATAAAAAGGGAGCAAATATGTTTTAATGCCACCGATTTGCTGATCATTGATGATCCATGTTATTTATCATAGCAGCTGGTCTACAAGGATCCACTATTTTTTTCTTGCCACTGTTCCAAAAATGTTGAACCGATCTAAAGTCTGTAAACCATCAAAAATGTAAATGTTATCTTTTAAAACAAATATTGTCGGGATTAGTTGTAATATATTAATCTGCTCAGAGTTCAGTGTAAACGGATAATAATTCATCTCTATTATCTATTTATGTTGCTGTGAAAACATCTCCTTCCAACAACTGGATTTATTCAAGTTTCTCACCAGCACTACATTTTACGAGATTACATGTGAACGCATCACAAAGTTATAACTTACCTCATCCATACCGATCACAGATCGACACTTGTGTCCGTTACACGACGAACACGAAATAAGGAAAGAAAAATGAAATGAATGTGTTCAGATAAATGTGGTTCATAAACATGCATTTTATTGTCACCCCTCAGGCTGAAGCTGCGTCCCCTCCTGGGCCCCCACCCTCCACCAACAATCTCAGCTCCTCTAATGATGCCTATGAGTTCAAGATCGACGGAGGCAAAAACTCCACCAACTTCCTGTAGGGATGCTGACTCCTGAAGCATCCCCAAACCCCTCCTCCCACTCTGTGTGCTGTACTCCTGTATAGTGCTGCAGTACTGCACACGGTAGTACGTGCATGACATCGCCATTATAATTTGCCTGGAGCATCAGATCTGCTGTCAAGTTGCCTTTTGACTTCCAGATAAATCGTGACCTGGAATCTTTATAGACACATACGTCTGGTAACTTTTTTTTTTTTAGATCGATAATACAGGGCCCACCTCAAGGTCCTTAGTATGTCATTGAGATGTTGAGCTTCAATGTTGCATTTTCCCGACTGACAAATAGTAATACCGGGGCTTTTGAGGTCCAGGGCCCAGGGGCTAACTACCTGGATCGCATTGCCCTGCATTTGGAGTCTGATTTGGCACTGCAGTTGGGTTCACTTGAGCCGGGCGTTAAAGACCCAGGCGTGGGCTCGGTATCAGCAGAACTCTTGACTCGTGACATCAGACAATACTCTTTTGAGAAGAGCTCTATGAAACAGACCATGATACAACAGCTACCTCATTTTTGAATTCTATGCCTTCAACACTCTTGAGTTTTCATCGGCCATTGGTATGAATATATGTGTCGAAGTCAAACAGAAATCACAGCAAACCCTCTGAAAGTAATAATTACATTAAAAAAAGCCGGGTTTGGTGCGACGTCTGTGTGCTAAATGCCAACAACTAAAGCGTGAGAATGCTACCAGAAGAAGCTCTTTGACTGCCTTCCAGGGTGGCCTCCTGCCTCCTTTACAGCAACAAAAAAAACGCATATCACTTCTTCGCCCCGGCCATTTAATCACAAAACAGGAAATAGCGGCATTCACGTGGAGCGAGCCTGTGGGTCAAAGCAGTGTAATTGGTGCTGTACAGCGCTTTCCTAGTCTTCCGACCCCCATTCATACATTGGTGAGAGGGGTTAAGGTTCCACCTGCCCATCAGGAGTAGCTAACGTTCATACACCGTAGGTCACAGCTACAGGAGCAATTTGGGGTTAAGTGTCTTGCCCAAGGACACATTGACATGGGCCAGCAGAGCCGGGGGTCAAACTGCCGATCCTCTGATTGAAGGACTGTGTCGCAGTGTTCAGCATCAGTTATTTCTGTCACAGACGTACAGACCAAGTGCTGCCACACCAGCCTGTGGACTGGTCCTGAAACCCTCCTCCCTCTGAATGTTCCTTTAAAACCACTAACAGGCGCTCATTGAAATGCGAGTAGCATCGTGAATGCCTTTCTTTACAGTGTTGTAATCTTTAACTTTGTTCTTCTGGAGGTGACTAGATTCACTGCTAAATACTGGAGTCAGTTGATGTCCCTCGTGGTATCCAGGCAACTGGGTTTTTTGGAGTCAAATGTTTAACTGGAACAAACGAGTTCTGAACCCGTCTGCTTTTAATTTTTATAACCTTTTGTGTCCTAGATCTGATGTTCCTCACACTTAGCAATATTGAGATATATTCATACCTGCAAACCTGTTGCTTTTCGGCGAAATTTGCCGTTTTGAAATCAAAATGTCATCCACGTGATTTTTTTTTTTTTTTAACGGAAAGCTAGTCAGCTTAATATAACGTGTTTGGGTTGTGTATTGACGGTAAAGTTCAGACTACCGTGGTGAAACATGCCGTAACCCCCCGGTCTGGCTCAGTTCACGCTGTCACTCGTTAACGTTAAACCGGATCTGGATGCAGGTTGTTGTTTTACTCAAAGTAGAATGAAGCAAATCCCGTAGTTGGGCTTAGCCAACAACGTGATTTCGTGGTCGTAAGAGGCCCAGATATTGATAAGATGATGTGGTCCATTTTTCTGAATGAAAGAGTTTAAGGAAGAGGATGCTATATATGTAGCGCAGCTTGATGCAGGTGGAGCTAAGCCTGGCTGAAGGTGGTGTCACCTTTTTCACCCCTTATGAGTTTGCAGGTATGTATATTGTGATTCACATTATGTTGAAAATGTGATTTATGTATTTAGTTGTTTCTTTTGTAAATGTAACCAATTATATTCACTAAGTGTATCTGTTGGGTTTTAATGCAGTTGGAGGCCACTTCTGTTGTACTTTGGTCCCTCCAGTTTCATCCACCTCTGGATTGTACGCCAATGAACTGAGGCGCCATACCTCCTTTTATACCTGGAATGATATAGTAGACATACTTTATTTGGATGTGTGAACATTTTGTCCAACTGCGCATGAATAAGACATTTCTGGAGTTTCTTTCTTTTTCAACAAAAGAATTCACCATTAAAATAGTTTTAAAGGAGACAGCTGGAGAGAAGACTTTATTTGATACTTGTGATAAACTCTGGTGGAACCTAAAGAGACATGTTGCCACCTTCTACATAGACGTGCTGATGGGAAATGTAGTCCAGTGAAGAAATAAACTGCGCGTTCACGATTGACCGAGAAAGCGGAAGTCTCCTGCTGCGGAGCGCGACGTGACCACATGTACCAGCATGCAACATGTCAGGGAAGAAAAGATTCGCACACCTAAACAGAAAAATACAACCGTACACTTTTTACAACGACTCAGAAATCTCTGAACCCAAAAAGCAGAAATTGAGAAGGCAGTGGGAAGTCCAAAATCCTTTTAATCCGTCCAAAAGAATAAACACTCTAAACTGGTAAACACGCCAGGTGTCTGGCAGACGGGATCCAACACCGGATTGCTCAGGTGAGGGGAATGAGCCGACTGCAGGGCAGAAGAGGTTAGCGGGGTCCGTAACCAGGGCAACATGAAATATGAACTCGTGAAATTGTTCTGAATTCAACTTTCTCTCTTTCACCAAACTGGGACTTAATAAATCTTCTTGAAAACTAAACCAGCTGCTTTTAACATGTTGTGGTCCCAGATAGACGGAACCCAAACACCGCCCTGTCTGGGTTTATAACATCATCCTGAGGCAGCAGTGAGTTTCTACCCATAATAAACTTAATGATTGTCATTTATTAGCAATAAAGGAATACGCAGAATGCCAGTATGAGAACGTAAAGATGCAGATTAGTACAAAGGCTGAATTCGTGCTTTGTCAGCTCTGGTCACGTGGAAGTTGGTGAAATAGTCACGAAATGCAAATTGTATTGGTTTGTGTCCAGGGACGCCAATAGTCTGGGTCTTTTATCGCGTCGCTCAGCACGAGATGGAATGCCAATGAAAAGTTATTGGTGGTGGTACGTGACACCAGCGGCGACGACGGGTGAGAGTGGAGGTGACGGGTCCAACAAGCAGGACTGTCGACACCCAAGATCTGGGTTTGTTGCCTAAACTCTAATGTGATTATTTATTAATTTATAATTACTTCTGCTTGAATTGTTGTGAGATACAATTTTTTTTTTTAAGTTTAGTTTTTTTTCATATATATGTAGTTCCCCCCCCATATTTAGATGTATATACATACATGTGTGTACATGTACAGTATTTGTGTATTAATATATCCCATATTACTACCTAACCTAACCTCAAAATGGTCAAAAGCTATAGTCTTAGTCCAAAAACAACATACAGTATATGAATGGAAACTAGAAACTTCTGAAACATAAGGATGAGAGAGAACGCATGACGTGACATTGTTGCCGGGTCCAGTGTTTAAGATAAGATAAGCTAAGCTGTGAGACTTCAATCTTAGGGAGCACAAACCGGTTAGTACCAGTCAACTAAATCTGCTCTCCTGAGGATCACACTCTTTACCCCTCTGTGACCCTTCCATCGGAACATGATTGACAGCTGTACATATCCAGCTCAGAAAACTCTCAAATGTCAAAGTTATGTTGCTCAAAACTGTTTTCTATCCAATAGAACCAGTGTTAGCTGGTGGAATATATTGAATCCAAAGTTAAACCACATTCCTGAGGAAACACTCCACACTCCAGCAGCATGACTACGCACCCCAATCACCAATAGCTCACTCATGTACACAATGATTACTGTCATGCTGGCAAGTGAGCAACATTTAAGGCACAAAACACAAAGATTTGAAATGATGGATGAAGAATGTCAGACTTCTCATGGACGATGCGCAGTGTCAGTTTTTCCTTTTCTCTCAGAATGGGTGGAGCCTCCCAGATCCAATCAGAGCCTGGATCTGACCTCTGGAGGTCGGCTGAACTAAACAAAGACCCACCAGCATGGCCTGAGAGTTTTTGTAAATTGTTGTATCTCTCATTAAGGGAAATGCCAGAAAGCTGGACTGTAAATACCATCACAAGTTAAAAGAGTTGCTTTGGAAATAACTTTGAAAAACCTTCTTTCCGAGAGTGAGACGAGGAGATTGGCCGAGCGTGACGTCAATCTCCTCGTCCAACTTTCAAAAACAAAGCAGAGACAAATACTTCTCAAAACGTTTCTTTAATAATGCAACGAGAAAACGGTCAGAACATTGGACGGAAAAGCTTTTTGTCCTTCGCACCTCGGCACACTCTTAGCACCAAATTGCCCAAAAGTAAGAAACTCAAATCACTGATTCCAGGAGAGACTCAGTAATCACGTTGTGTCAGTAACAAATCTTACTTTCTAGCAAAACATACAAAATGTAGAAATGTTTCTGAAGGGAAGCTCCAGAAGCCTTGAAAAGGTCGCCCGGTGACACGTTCATGAGGGAAGGAAGGGAGGACGCCCCTCCATCACTCCTCCGTCCTCCTCCTCCGCCTCCTCTCCATCTCCCTCAGCCTCGTCTCCAGCGTCTTCACCTGCTCCTCCAGGTGAGCCGTTTTGTCGGCCGCACCGGAGCCCCTCAGACTCCCGACGCCGAGCAGCACGCAGGCGCACACCAGCGCGGCCAGCCGGATCGCCATGGTGTCATTGCCCACGCTGTGGTCGCTCAGGATGAGGTAGAAACAGCCCAGAGCCACGCCCACTTTGAGCAGCCACAGGGCCCGCCGCAGAGCGGAGGCGACCAATCCGAAGACGAGGGAGATCAGCCAGTAGCCAATGAGAGCCGCGAGGACCCACTGGGCCACGAAGATCAGCCCCTCTGGGGTCACTTTGCTGATGGGAAACCCAGCTGTGGGAAACAGGAAGACCAGGAGAAGAGTTTAGTGAGAGGCTGCGGTCGCTAATGAGGTCAGGTTCTGATTCAGTGTGACATCAAATCATTATGAAGTCGACAGGACTTCAATGAGTCAGCCTGCTGCATGCTGTTAACTAAAATGTCCTTCATATAAAAAAGAAATGATAAAAGTAAGTCAGATGTCACATATTTGGGTCAGCTGTGACCTCTGACTCCTTTGAGACCCAAAATCCAGATCTCCACATGACAATGTTGCATCAATTTGGCCATTATTCCATTTTATGTCGAGACAATAAACAACGACGTAGAACTGTACCAACTATGATTTTCACCTTCAACATATCTGCAGGTTACTTTCTTGATTAAGTGTTTGGTTTATGAACATGACAAAGCTGTGCTGAGGTATATAAAGGTTTGGCTGGACAATTTCCTGAAACCTTTCAAATAACTCTTCTGGTCAAAAACACAAAGAAATGAGATGAAGGGAGAACGGGCATCGTGTTTGAAACATAATTTAAACAATGAATGAATATTGTCAATATGGTTGGTGTCTCATCTCTTGTCAATCAACTAATTTCAGCTCTACGATAATACAAAGTTATAAATAATGGAATCCTTGTTTATGTTTTCCGTTCAGTTTGATGCTTTCTTTTTAAATGTGTATTTTGCATCTTAAAACAAAAGGTAACACGGGTCAACAGGAGAGTCCTTTGATCTGCTGAACTTCATGGTCATAACATCTTATTTGTTTTTCGGTTTCAAATTGTCAAATCCCGTGAATACAACTCAAAGCTGAAGCAGGAAGTGGGTTTGTAACATATGATGGGATGATTTTACGGTTCACTTTGTTTTTTTTCTTCTTCTAAATAAGTTGGAGGAAACTGCTTTTGTTTCTCATGTGTCTGATCACCTGACTCTTTTAGTAAGATAAATTAAAATAATCCTTTATTCGTCCCACAGCGGGGACATTTGCAGAGACAAAAGTAGAAAAAAACAGATCAAAAACAAGTACAATAAACATATAATCACACAGTTAAGGTAAAGAAAATGTCAAAACAACAAATACAAAAACTAATATTTGATATAATCGGACTGACTGGTTGTTAATATTGCACAGTGGATACATTAGATTGATATCAATTAATGAGAAACTGGAATTATCATTTAAGGCTGAAGACTGTCCTCATCAGCCTGCATCATGACAAGGAAAATAAAAATAAGATGATCAGTAAAGACACGGTGTGTGTGTGTGTGTGTGTGTGTCTGATGCTCACCTTGGACTCCAGCCGCCTGCAGAAGGTGTGAGACGTACTGTAAGAGCACATTGAGGCCTGCAGACACACTTCCTGCCACAGCACCGAGCACCTGAGAGAAGGCCTGCAGGAGAGCGGACACACTGAGGGTTGGTGCACAGCGAGTAAGAGAACCATACGCACTGCTGAGCAGCTATGATCCATATGAACAGATACAGATCCCTTTGTTGTTTGATTATAGCAGCTGGTCGACAAGGATCAGAGTACCTTTTTGCCACCGCCCCAAAAATAATTCATCAGAAGTCTGTAAACTATCAAAAATTCTAATTGTTATCTTTTTACTTTGTTAATTTATCGTGTTTCCTTTCTTCATAAAAAACACACCATTTAAATGATAAGGACATAACATATTGTGTTGGATGTGTATGGATTTAAAAAAATCTCATTACTAGTTTGAATGTATAATAATCTGCTTAGAGTTCAGTGTAAACAGATCATAATTCATCTCTAATATCTATTTATGTTGCTGTGAAAACATCTCCTTCAAACAACTGGAGTTATTCAAGTTTCTCATGAACGCTGCAGTTTACGAGATTACATGTGAACGCATCATAACGTTATCGTTTACCTTCGCCCAATACTCGTTTTCACTGAGCAGAGCCTGAACGCATCATAATGTAACCGAACAGTATAAACACAGATTGGTAGTTTACAATGTAACATTATCAGAGACTAGAAAAACATCAATGATGTCCTGATCGCATATTTTACTGAATATTGGAGGATAAAAGGTCAAACTTTATTTCACACTGTGATGGTTGACGTTTAACAGTATAATTAGTCCGTGGTGGTCCGTGACACCAACAACAACGACACGTGTTGAGGACAGCGGGCTCGGCCTCTTTGTAAAACAAATCAACAACAGTGGATCCAGGATGCCTCCCTTCAGGCTGCTCCCTCTTCCTGACGTCATGTTGCATCAGACAACGTGCACCTGCTGTGACCTCACAGCCCACGTGTCACCGTGTTGGCAGACCGGGTCAGAGTCATCGGTGTGGGAATAAAGCGCGGATGGAGTGGATGGAGAAGGTGGACACTAGTTTCCCGTTTGTTTGTTTATTTGTTTCCCCCTCCACAGTTAATAGTTATCAGCCACTCAAATGTCCACAACATTTATGTATATCGTAGTTATGTCTCTCTCTGTCTTTGCTACCAGGATATATATATATATATATATATATATATATATATATATATATATATATATATATATATATATATATATAATGTCCCCTTTTCAGACATGGAAATATACGCATATCCATATGTTACATATTAGCCTCCTCCAGAAATGGAGTCGGCTCAAAAGCTCCGTTGCTCCCGCCTCTCTCACCTTCTGCACCGACAGCACCGTCTGCTCCCCGGCCAGCCTGCCCAGGTAAGCCCTCCCCTCCCCGGCCAGCTCAGCCAGGGCCGCCCGCAGCTCCTGGATCATGCCGGAGCGACTTTCGGACACGTTCTCCCCGGACACCGACAGCAGCAGGGCGGCCAGCACGCACAGCCCGCGCAGGGCTCTTTGGGTCGGATGGGCGGACATACTGAAAGCGCGTGGCCGAGCAAAAGGAAAACCTACGAGTATAAAAAAAAAACTAAACAAAGTTATGAGCGATACATGGAAAAAGTTACTCCATCTACAGGTGAACAGAGACGGGGAAGCTCAACAGGATGTGGAGAGAAAAAGAAGGGAAAAAGAAGGAAAAAGATGTCTGCCACCCACTGGGCTGAGTGTGCTACAAGTTTCCATGACGGTTTCACTTCTCTATGAAAGTCTTTATGTTTTCTCTAATGAGTCATACAGGCAAACATCAGTAATATTCCTGTGCAGACTTGTATTTTCAGTCATATCTCTCAGAGAGAGAGAGAGAGAGTTATATAGATACATATAGATAGCTGCGTATATTTGTGAATATGTATATATGTTAATATATACGTATATATATATGTGTGTATATATATATATATATATATATATATATATATATATATATATATATATATATATATATATACTGACAGCATGTTTGATCAGATCGGAGATTTTAAAAGCCTGTTTTATCCCAACAGCTGTTGTATATTAATATTTATTTTTTATTTTTAAGTACTCTCACACACACACAGACACACACACGTGTTTCACAAAAGTATCTCACCGGACTACATGTTATGTATACATATATCCATACAATTTTATTTGTGTCAAATTAACAAAAATATATCAAAGAGTTAGTACAAAATTAGGGAACATGCATTTTATAAAACTGAACAGTCTCGAAAAATGAAAACATTCATTATGATCATGTATACTTTGTAAAATACACACATTTGTTCCAAAAGTGAGAAGAAACAAAAGACTGCAGCAACACCATGAAACCATTTTCTGATGAGGAAACACATTGGAAGTCAGAGGTCTCTGGGAACATCCGCATCGTGAAGAGAGAAGTCATGTGACCTCCTCGCCTGCTGCCAGGTTTCTCAAATGCAATGAGGTCTTTTCTTCATGAGGACCGTGAGTGAACATCTTTCTTCTTTCTTTAGGTCCACAGATTCTGGACTGGATGGAGGTCTGGTCTCTAAATTGGTTAATCCAGGATACTAACATTGCCAAGTATGAAAACTAATTCTTGACAAAATCCCAACTAAAAAGTCCACTTCCTCACTATTTCAGGTGCGTTCAATCTTATCTAGCAGTCCTCCTCAGTGGATTGAGCTGACTCAGCTGAACTACTGAGCTTTCATGTCCACCTGAACAAACACCATCAACTCAAAAAGAAAAGTTAGAAAGGGAACCTAGGGATTGCTTTATTCTTTTCTTTTCCCCAAATGAATGGTGCTATATCCAATGCACATTGGCTATGTATTGAGCTCACTGGGTTGATGGTAAACACTGTGTATTCCCTCCAAAGTGGCAGGTTTCTTACAGACTGTACGTCTACGTGAGGTAGCCTCACAAGCTGTAGCAGAGAAGCCTCTCCTCGGTTTGATTCTGCCACTGTGGGAGCGGTACTTAGATTACACTAAAATAAATGATGATTATGTCAATCTAAAAGGTGAACGTTTCTATCTCAGCAGACAATAAAACCTTGCACATTGTTTGGGGCTCCAGTCTGCCCTCTGGCAGTGGACCAGTGAAACACCGCTGCTAGAAAAGGTTAAATACTCCTGAAGCAAACCTTTTTCAAATTCAGGTGTATTTAACCTGAAATCACTTCGGTCGGCGTTTAGGTTCATCTTTACTTAAGGAAGGAAACAGACATGCAATCAACCCAGTAGCCGAGTCAGGGTACATTTTCACATCGCACGGCCGTACTAATGTCTTGTGATAGTTTCACCACAGGGGGAAAAACTATCTCTGTCGATTCACGTGTCAGAATACATTTTCCCGTCCTTTAAAGTGTTTGTAAAATGTGTCATATTTGAACGACTGCGCCAGTGTTTAAGAGGTAATATTTCTTCCATTACAATTCATTTGACTACAACTCTGTTGACAGACATTCATAAGCACACTAAGAAAACAGATACTCCTCAGCTGGTGGCATTCGGTCGCGTTGTGGATAAGCCATAGATGCAAGCAGGAAGACAAAATCAATACACATACACAGGTGATCAGTCTCCTTTGTGAAAGAGGTCTTGATGGGAGGTGATCCATCACCTTAAAGGCTCGTGGTCCAGGGATGGATCAGTTCAGGTCGAGGGGTGAGAATGACGATGGAGCATCTTGATTGAGGTACTGTGGAGCACAGAGAGAGAGTCAGCATTCATGTTCGCGCTCCCTCTAGCCTCCTTGGATTATAAATCGAGGCTCACATTGGTGGAAACGTTATTCATTTTCAATGGGTGATGCGAACTGGTCGGTTTGGAAGGAAGTAATGTCAGTTATTCCTTAATAATTCCATGTATTTAACATAGTATTTGGTACAAATGATGAGGTTATCATATTACACTCGGTACACAGACTGGAACAGACCTGGTCCAAAATTCACGCCCAAAGTATATTCAACATTTCTATAAGACGTGAACTTGTGATATTTGAGAAATACTAGTTCACTGAATGTGTTTAATCTGTCTGCTCACACAGGTTATCTGGAGGGGGACTTAAACTCCCTTTATGAAGAAGTGCATTTAAAATCCCTTTATGAAGGAGTGCATTTAAACTCCCTTTATGAAGGAGTGCATTTAAACTCCCTTTATGAAGGAGTACATTTAAAATCCCTTTATGAAGGAGTGCATTTAAACTCCCTTTATGAAGGAGTGCATTTAAACTCCCTTTATAAAGGAGTGCATTTAAACTCCCTTTATGAAGGAGTACATTTAAACTCCCTTTATGAAGGAGTGCATTTAAACTCCCTTTATAAAGGAGTACATTTAAAATCCCTTTATGAAGGAGTGCATTTAAACTCCCTTTATGAAGGAGTACATTTAAAATCCCTTTATGAAGGAGTGCATTTAAACTCCCTTTACGAAGGAGGGCATTTCCCCTCTAAAATATCTTTGTGGGTAATTTTTATTTATGTTTTGCTTCTGCCTCCTGAGAGGGTACATTTGATTAATCTTTCTCGTCAAAGTTTATTAGACACCCAATTGGCTTGAGACGAGTGGAGATTGAGGCTACCTGGGATAAACTGGCACTAGTTCCAGAGATCCTCCCTGACAGGCCCCAATTTTCTGAGATACTGAATTTGGGGTTTTCATTAGCTGTAAGCCTTGACCATCCAAATTAAAAGAAATAAATGCTTGAAATATATTACCCTGTGTGTAAGGAATCTATAGTATATGTGAGTTTCACTTTTTGAATTGAATTACTGAAATAAATTAACTTGTTGATGATATTCTAATTCATTGAGATGCAACTTTATTTATGATTTTGCCTCTGAGGGCTTTACAATCTGTATGTGTACAAATGGTAAAGCCCTCCGAGGCAAATTTGTGATTTTGGGCTATACAAAATAAACTGAATTGAATTGAATGATTGTTATGTCATTTATTTGGTTTTAATTTTTACTGCTGTCATTGTATTACTATATCTCATTTCCTTTTTCAAATGACTTTATCACTGTTGAGAAAAGTGCAATATAAAGAAAAGTTATAATTGTTAACCGTCACACTGAGTGTACAGATGGTGAAGACTCTGTATCTACAGGATCTCTGTCTCTGATGCGTACACCAGCATGAGACACGAAATTACAAACCAATACAAACTAGAGGGGGAAATGTACTGTTGTTGTCCCTTCAATGTTCTTTGTTTTTGTTTTTGTTGCCTTGTAGTCATATCCTAATTCCCTTTACATTACCCTCCTTTGGCTGTACACAGATCAGTCAAGTGTAATTCAGAGGACGGGTGGAGTCTTACAGCGTATTGCCCAAAGCTGCGTCTCTCCTTGAAGAGAAGGAAGCCCAGAACAGCAGAGACGGCGGTCTGGGCCAGAGTGAAGAGGAGGAGGGACGACTTCACCCCTCTGCTCAGCATCTGTCAGAAAGCACACACACACACACACACCCTTTAGTTTTGGTCACAGTGACACACACAACGCGTTCACGACTGCAGGCCCCTTCTGCCAGCAGCTGAGAGGATTGTTATTGATTCATAATTATGTTTACATTCTTTGTCAATTCATCAATTGTCTGTCACAGGACGGTTCATTTCATGACTCTCATAGATGATGCCATCCTGGCACCACACACACACACACACACCCAGTGTGTAGCTGCAGTGGACGGCTGACACCTGCACCAGACCAGGTGCAGTTTTTAATACTTCAAGTGTATTTACTACCTCTATTACAAACAGTATATTATTCATGAGTTATTTTACACACGATATCTTCACCATACCCTCATGATTCATGATTTTTCTTCTTTAAAATGAGTTATTCTTTAAACAAAATATTTTCCCCATACCTTCATGATTATTCTTGAAAATATTTTTATCTTTCAACACAGAACAGCACAGCGTTTCATAAACGGGTGTGTTTTTGTTGAATAATAATAATAATAATGAATATACTGTACTTTATCATACTTTACCATGTTTTGTTATAGTGTTTTACCACATCATACTTGGATATTTCAATTTGATAACTCAAGACAAACAACACTAAGTATCATTACATACTAATCACTTTAACTTGTCACTATTTTGCAAGTTTGTCTTTAATCGCGCTTTATTTTTGTGTAGTTTCTAATCGTATACTAGTTGTATTATTGTTACTCCTGTTTTATTGTATTTGCTTTTACTTCTATATGTATTGTACTTCTGTATTTGTTCTGCTGACACCTGTTCAACAAAGGCTCATCTAGTATCTTAGCATACACTTTTCATTGAAGCATTTCAAGTCTCAAGGCAAGTTGTTGGCACGACAACATGGAGGCAGGAAATGAAGCAGGAACCGACCGTGGCGTAGTGCTCCTCGCTGCAGCTGCCATGCTCCACCTTGGCGCAGGGCGACTCCAGATTCCTGTTTATGTCCACAGAGTAGATGATCACGGCGACCACGGCCAGCAGCGTGGACGCTCCGGTCGCCACCAGGCTCACCTGCAGCTGACAAGACAGACACGCAGCAGTTCATCTTTTTAAACACTAGAGGGCAGAAAGGAGCCGGTGCTGGTGGGAGCAGCTGCTGTAGTGCAAGTGCTGGAGCAGAGACACAGCTGGGATTTAAGGCTGAAGCTTGTTTGGATGTTGTCTAGATGTGACTCAGTATAAGACAGTGTGTTTGTATTCAACCACGCATCCGCGCATGTATGTGTTTGCGTTGTCTGGAGACTCACAATCTTCATGGTGCAGTGTTTGTCCAAGACGATAGCCACCACTCCCGCCGTGATGAACTAAGAAAGCGTGCACACACACACACACACACACACACACACACACACACACACACACACACACACACAGGAGACATGTCAGATGAACATTACGGCACAATATTAAGATCCCTGTGCTTTTCCTTGGTCGTGTTATGGGTTTATTTTCTTTGATCGAAAACTAAAATCGAAACAAAATGAGATGAAAAAACAGAACACACACACACACACACACACACAGACTCACCGTTAAGCCGCTCCACCAAGGAACTCCGAGGTTGACCACTTCAGTTTGGACAGTGAAGTGCAGAGGAATGGAGTAGGACATGACCATCAGCCCCAGCATCACCTGACTCACCTAGCACACACACACACACACACACACACACACACACACACACACACACACACACACACACACACACACAACCAACTTAGTCACAAAAGTGAGGACAGTTGGCAGTAAGTCATTTTTAGCTTCACATGGGACACAAACTGCGGCCTTCTAAATAAAAAGTCTGAGTTTGCCAGAGTGGGAACCTGTTTTGTTTATCTCGTGTGATACGATACACACCTAAGAGAATAAGAATGTTTTCCTCTAGAGAGTAGATGCAAACAAGGCAGGATTGAAAATACTTTTTCAAAAGTGACTTAGCGAATGGTAAAGCTCAAGGATACGCATGTGTTTTTGTGAAGTAAAATTGAAAACCTTATTTTGAAGTATAGGCTAGCAGTTTGCCCCTGCCGCCAGTCTTTGTGCTAAGCTAGGCTAAACCCGTCCTGGGGTGGAGAGGAAACAGCTCTCTTGACGCTCTCCTCGGGTCTCATAGTTCACTGGAGTATCTTTACAACGCGTTGGGCCTTTGGTCGGTGCCTGAGACTCCCGCTTATCGCTCCACAGCTCTGTGAGAGAGATCTGCACTCACCCCCAGACATTTGGGCTCTCCCCTCTTGACGGCCGCGCGCAGAGCCTGCTGTCGGTCAATCAGCTTGACAGCATTCACATCCTCCATCACCTGCACCGTCAGATCCTTGGATACCGACACCGCCATCACCTGCGGAGGACAACAACACATTAAGTGAAACACAATACACATCTATGCAATGATTGTCATAATTCAATGAAAACATAGGTTTTAAGGACGGTTATTTAGCATTCTGTCTATAACTGAATATGTTTTCATTGTGACCTCATCACTTACTGCTGATGGGATTCAAACTAAATGTTCACAGACGATTGAAACATACTTTAATGGCCAATAGGATTCAGTGGAGAGGAGAGGAACTAATCAAATGTTTTAACAAAGTTTGACTTTGTGGTCAAAACTCCACAAAAATAGAATATTGTTTTTGGTAGAACGTGCTCATAATGGAGCTTAAATTAATGAACAACTAGCACAGGCTTATCTACATGAAGACAACTGGAACATATTCACACAAACTCAATTCAGATTTCACGCCCTAAAAATTTGATGAATATATGAAGTCAATTCAATTTATTTTGTAAAGACCAAAATCCCAAATGACAAATTTGCCTCAGAGGGCTTTACAATCTAACATCCTGTGTCCTGGGACAGGGAATACTCCCCCCAAAAACAACTTTTAAGGGGAGAAAAAAGAGAAGAACCCTTCGGGAGAGCAACAGAGGAGGATCCCTCTCCCCAGATGGACAGAAGTACATGTACTTGTGCATGTTTGAGCCAATAAAGCAACAACTACGTGCGCTCTACATAGGGGTTCACATTTTTACGCAGCCTTGAGGCTTCTGACAGCTCAATTTTTTTTATTTGTTTACAGTTTTGTAATATGACACCTGGTATGTTGTTGCATCACAACTAGCTGTTTGGCTGCCTAGTACAAGCAAAAGGGACATTTCACGACTAAAGAAATCATCTCTTTTTTTCAGTTTCTGTTTTCGCCACCTTTGGATATGATGAAGACTGATGCGTTACACATCATCACACATGTGAAACATATTTTTGCTGTACAACAATGAAATACAATTCAGATGGAGGAGCGCCAGTATGATAGAGTGAACAATACTACTGCTGCTTCTCCCGTAATGCAGTGAGTAGTACGCGGTGCGCGTAGACGTACGTTTATCAATGAATTTGGGCATAATGTGCGCGTAAAGTGTACGTGAACAAACGTGACAAACGTACGTTTACGCGTACAAATGTCCCAATGCCCAAATGTGATTAGAGAGTATTGCGTAATCTTGACAGCTCATATGACTTGGCTGTTGAAGTCAATGTTGTTTTGGAAACATGTTTGTTGTTATATTGTAGTGTCGCGCGCCTGCGCTCTTCTACAATATATCTCCTCCATCAGCAGTTGACTCTACACATTAAATGAGACTTTACGCATCGTCTAAACAACAGTGCCCACTCACTTTGACAGGGACAAGACACCGTTAGGCTATAGTTATTAGAATGCACAAAATGTCTTATTCCTACCTTTAATTGATAAGTTCTGTCCTCCTTGCCTTAGTTAATGCGTCTTCCGACCACTCCCTGCCTTCTGTTCTGTGCAAGGGGTAAATAAAACGGACAAAGAGAGAAACAGAGGGAGAGAGAAGGAGAGGGAGAAAGCGTTCTCTGTCCCTGGATGAGGACTCAGCGGAGCTCCTCCTACACATCCTCTCTTAGTTTCGTGCATTCCAGAAGTCATCTTGTTGTGAGAGTGGGAGTCTTCACCGTTATAAGTCCATCAGAAGAACAGTTTTCCTCGGTGGGACACAGAAAGCGATCTCAGGCATACCTCTTGTAAAACCTTTAGTCGAGGTAAGTAACCTACGGAGACCTTCTGGGGTCACCCAGAGTCGACATGTAAATCTGAGGGGGGGGGCTGTTTGGGGGAGTCACGCTCTTTCCTTTCTTGAAGTGCAGTGTTGCATAATCGTGTCTTTTGCAATTTTTTCTTAGAATGTAATGACTTTGGAAACAACTCTTTTCAGATCTAAACATCATTATAAAGCTAAAGCTGTGCGGGGCTATTAGTTGGGTGGGCTAACAATAAAGTCTGAGTAGCCGTGACATGAGTGTGCGATATAACTATGTCATGGCAGGGGTATTGCTCAGGACCCAAGGACGCGCAGTGTTGTTGAGTGCAATTCGCATTTCTCGAGAAAGCTACTTGCACTCAACAACACTGCAGGCCAAGCACTCTGAACAGCAAAGTCTTCAGAAACCGGTGTATGAACACTTACCTCCTGACTGTGTTAAAGTGCCAAAGGTTACTTGTCCAGCGTGTTTACACCTTGTAGAACCTTGTATGCACCCTCTCTCTTTTCTATCGGTACCCTGTGTATACCTGTCCTGTCTGTACCCGCTTCCACCCTATCAATATCTGTATTCACTCTATGTAGAGGAGTCTGCCACAAACGGGTCATGAGTAATCCAAGTTGGCGGGCTAATTTGTAGGGGTATGGGCCAACTGTCACTAATGAAAGAGGATGTCTCTGCTGAGTGCAATTCTGCCTCTCACAAGAGTCTGCAACGAAAGTTTCATGAATTATGAAAGAAAGGGGGGGCAAACATTTATGGGGCGGAGATAACCTGTATCTCTGCCCAGGGCAATGATGCCTCATAAACAACAAACTGGCTAACGTGTGGGGGTCAGGACTTTGAGTCAATATTGGCTTATAGATGTATTCAGGCCTGGACTCTGAACCATTTGGGGCAGAAGAAAGCCAATGCGAAATGTGAGAGGATTGTAAGTACCACATTTTGGACCAAACATATTAGGGGATGCTATGGAGTACACCAAGGGTGTCAAGAATGGGTTTGAAGGCTAAAAGTGACTTTCAAATGAAATGTTTACTAGTTTTAATTTGGTGGCAACGTTTATGTGTATCCTAAAGTCCTCAAAAAGTGTGGTAAAATGAAAATGAACGCATCAAATTTTGTGGTATCAATGGACCTTCATCCTTACCCTGGTGTGCATTTAGGGGCGATGTGGAGTCCACTGACCACGCCCGAGTCCAATCATTACAAAACTTTCTGAAGTGTGTGGCAATTGTTTTTTACTTTTCAAGCAACCCAAGCCCCTCAAAAATGTGATTGTGAAATAGAAAAATAATACTAATCTCTATAAAAACAAATGCCAGGGACTATTCAGCCCTGGCACTTGCTCTGGCCCTTATAAAAAACATACCAACTCAAACACTGGATAGCTAGAACCCTACGACTATAACACTCCTTTAACTTGCAATGGGGCCTCGACTGACCGACCGCTGGCCGATGTGAATGAGCCCAGTGACAAATGTGTGCCAGTTTGTTTTCTACTTTGCAAAATGCTATCCCACTTCTGGTGGCCCTTGTCAACTCATTACATTATCAACCTCCCTTTCCCCCCGTCCTCTTATCCTCAGACCAACCCTCTCCCTTTCTTCCTCCTCCTCCATCTCTCCTCTTCCTCCCACCACATCTGCTTCTCGTCCAGCATTCCTGTCTTTCCTAAGAGGATTGCGACATGTGGTTTTGATGAACTAACAGACTCTCTCTCTCGCTCTCTCTCTCTGCCCCCCTCAATCCCCCCCATTCACTACCTCATTTTGGTCTCTATTTCTCAAATCCTTCTTTCCTGTTCAAACAGATACGCACACAGAAATACACATGGATACACTTGCACAATATGACACACATGCTTAGTCGTGGCTTCCCACTGTCCTTTCCCCTTTCTAGTGGTGTGTCTCAGGATCATGTGGTCTGTCTTTGTTGCTCTTTGAGTTTATTCAGGCTTTTTTCTTTCTTGTACAGTCTGCTCCTCTTTCTCTCTGATTTATGGTTTGCTGTTTCAAACATTATTCTCTGACAAAGACGTTTGCCTTGGAAAGAGTTTCCTCCTGCAGTCCGACTTATTTTAATGAACCGTTTCATTGTATCTATGTTACCTATTGTATTGTGGGGAAAGTCAGAGAGAACATATATCCTTAAACTGTTTCATAGAAGGTTCACTTTTAAACAGGTAATCAGTCTGGTTACATCTACTCTATTGTTTATATCGCCACAACACATGGTTTCACTATAATATCCATACCACTATGGCATGCTGCTATTAATCGTTACTTATGCCCTCCTATTGTCGCTGGTGTGTCGAGAGAGGCCTGTCCAAAACGTCGGTAGATGACAATTTGGGGCGAAGCGGCAGTGTTGCAGCCATCTAGTCCCCCACGAAGGAATGTTTTCCTGCAGCATAAATGGCGTTTACCCATGATGCTGCAGGCTCTTGGGCATCCCCCTTTTGAGCCCAGTGAGAGAGACTCCCTGGCTCTGGCCAGTGCGTGCTTTTTCTCAGTGCGTTGTACACACGGAAAACACAAGGCGGGCACAGCGGCTATTTGTTCCTTACAGAGGGCACACGGAGGGATGCCAGTGTCAGACATCTGGTCATTTAATATATAAAGACCATAAAAATCTTAGTTTGTAAAATAGCAAGTAACTAAATATGTCAGATAATTGCAGTCCGAACAATTTTAACCTTTACATTGTAGTGGAATAGAAGTAGAAAGTGGAATGAAAAAGTACCTCCA
Organism: Taurulus bubalis; assembly: GCF_910589615.1. Taxonomy (NCBI): domain Eukaryota; kingdom Metazoa; phylum Chordata; class Actinopteri; order Perciformes; family Cottidae; genus Taurulus; species Taurulus bubalis. Next base: position 23,007,609 of record NC_136594.1, on the reverse strand, counting down.
TTTTTTTTTTTACCACATGTGCTCAGTGGAAGCAGAAGGAAAGTTTACATTGTACATGCACTGATTATATTACAGTGGATTTGTGGAGAGAAAAAAAACCCTCTTCACTTCAAATCAGGGATCTTGTGTCTGATTTACGTTTCCTGTTTTGCAGGATCATGTCCTCTCAGGGAATGGTGGCAGCAGCTGGGCCCATGTCACATCGTCTCTATGCCTGGTTTGACCATGAAGCCGCTGCGGTGAGATCAGGACACCACTCCGTCTGGGTGGAGTCCCCTTAACTTGAATTTGAAATCTAACTTCCCAAAAATTATTCTCCGGTTATGTGTATTGCCAAAACCTTGTGTCTGTGTAGGTGGTGACCATCCTGCTGGGGCTGTTCCAGGTGTTGTTGTCTGTCCCACTTGCTTACGCTGACCAAGCTCTGCCCAAGTTCTTCATACTGCCACTTGTCTTAGGAGTTCTAGTACGTACCTCATGATTTGTATTTCAGTGTTTGTGTGTGTGTGTGTGTGTGTGTGTGTGTGTGTGTGTGTGTGTGTGTGTTTGTAAAGCTCCTTTCTAGTCTTCCGATAACTCAGAGTGTTGCACACTACACAACACACACACATTCATACACTGATGGCCATGCAAGGTGCCAGCTGCCTATCAGGATCCAAAATAATGCACATTCATGCACACTCACAGTGATGGTACAACTGTCAGGAGCAATTTGGGGTTCAGTGTCTTGCCCAAGGACACTTTGACAAGCAGACGGGAACCACCCATTTTCTGATTAGGAGGACCCGCTCTACCTCTGTCTCACAGCCGCCACTGATTTTCAATGTCATAAAAACACCACCAGGCAAGAAAAAGATACCAAAGACGATTAAATATATCTCAAATCTGGTTAATAAATGACCCAAATTGATCCATAAGAGCATGTTTTTTCTCAAATGACCACACAGAAATTGGAAAAGGGTTTGACATGAATTATATTGTGTTACAGAATAACTTGAAACTAAAATAATAATTCTCGTTAAATTCTTTTAAGGCAGATTCCTTAAGATTTCAATGTTTTTCAATGTCTTTAGTTACAAAACTGTTAAATATCTCTTGAAATCGGAGTCTTGATTTTTTAGTTTAGTTCCATTTTTTGTTTCCTTTTGCATTTTCTGTCTGTACTCCTCATGTCATCAACATCTCGATCTGCTGACATGCATTTTAATGAGGAAGTGAGTGAAAGGAAGACTTCCTTCAGCGGTCTGTCCACTCAACTTTACACTCACTAATAATGGTGCACGTCGGTCACCGTGCTCGCAATCACAAAGCGCTTTGCGGCGCAGCTAATGCTACATTCTAGTAGCGTTAACCCAACGTCAGCTAGCTTTGTGTTAGCCACCAAAGTGAATTCATCTCTCGCTGTCAGTGTTTCTGTAGATAAACTTATCTAACAGCTGGCTACAGCATCTTGGAAAATACCAATATATGGGGCACTGCATGAGGAATTTACTCATCGGACCTCAAATGATACAAGAATTTGGAAATGTATTTCATGAATGAAATAGACATATTACATACCAATCTTCATCACTCAACCCTAAAACTGAACTGAGCGTACTGAATCATCAATGACACTGAACGAATCAACAACTTTTTGTTTTAGAGCTCCCTTCACTGATGACTGAAAACAACCACATTCAACTGTCAGCCCTGCATAAGACGTGTTACCTCCCGGTTACAAGCTTATTGAAAGAGCTCAACAATCCGAAAAACGTGCATAATAATGTCACTACTGCAAATAAAATAAAATAATCATCTGGCTCCTTATGTGATGAATAACCTGTAAAAACAATAATCCTGCTGACACGACAGAGTGTGTTTTGATATCCAGAGGAAATGGTTCAAGAGTAGATTGCTGAAAGTACAAAATGGAGGAATACTGCCGAGGTAATACTTTTTTTTACTGGAAATAAGACACAGAATAAGTGTGTCCAAAAAGCACAGAGGAACAATCGATGAAGTACCTTATGTTTACGACCCTCATGTAAAAAAATAGTGCAGCCACCAGTAACCCTTTGAATGTGCATGGGCATGTTGTCTTGCTGCAAAATTTGCTGCAGAAAATGTAAACCTGTCCTTAGAAAGAGACAAACAAACATAGTTGGTGATCTTCAACAAATTCAATTATTTGAATCTGTCCATTTGAATCAGTGCATGCATGCAAAAGATGTCGAAAACGACTAAATGATATATTGTATGATGAAAGCAGCTCCAGTCTCCCAGTTGAAGTCCAATGCTGTGTGTGTTGCAGATTGTGACAGGAGGATCCTTCACCTTTGCCAATGGGAGGAACTCCAGCAGATTCATGGTACGTTCACATGAAAAAGCTAATCTAAAGATTATTGGGAGATTTTGAGCAAACCAACACCTGATACATAAATTGTCCACCCTCTGTGTTCAAATACGCTCAGCAAGTCTCTGTTACATTGTGTCATCGTCTGCCATTTCTATCTTCGAAAGCACTTTGTAACCGTTGTATTGAAACATGCATTATGAGTGTATTATTACTAGTATTGTCATTTGTTAAGCTTACATTCATAGCCAGCAAATAGCATAAACACCCAAAGCCTAAAAAACACAACAATAATACTTTGTTTACAGTAATTTCACATGTTCAACTCCGCAACAATACAGCCAGAGTATGGGTGTAAGTGCACAGTGATGGAACTTGACTGCCCTCCTCCACAGCTTCGAGGTTGCGTGTGCAGTAACGTGGTTGGCCTGCTGGGGGCGCTGCTTGCCTTCTGCCTCTACTGCTACAATCTCAGCATGGTGTCAAACAAAGAGACGTGTACCCCTCCTCACCACGAAAACACACCGTCCCCTTATCACTACTACCGATACACACCGTACGCGTGTGCCGAGGCAGCCCTGGCGGTCAGTTGGCTGTTGCCAAACTTCTCTTTTCTTTCTTCTCTCTTCTCTGACAGAAAAAAAATCCTAAAAAAACAGATAACAGTAAAGACAGATGAGCTGAATGGGGATTGGGTTGGGCGGATGTATAGATAGAAGAATGCCATTGATGTTGAGGAGAACTGGGTGCATAGCTGCCGTAGAAGGGTGGAAAAGGAACACATTTCTGGCAAAATAAATCAGGAAAAAGGGATGTCATAAGAAGATTAAGTGTATGATGCGTCTCATTGTCTCCTGCAGGCCTATTGCTGGAGTCTGATACTGCTGCTGCTGTTCTATGACATCGGGGCCATGGTCCTGCACTGCTTCCTGACTGTCTCCGCCCTCAAAGCACTCAAATCAGACTGACACACATACACACACACACACACACACACACACACACACACACACACACACACACACACACACACACACACACACACACACACACACACACACACACACACAAGGAATTACTCCATATCAGAATTACATTAATTTTTTTAAACCTACTCAAAGTCAATGGAAATGTACTTTCCAAAGTCAATGGAAAATAATAATCATCTTTCTGATTAGTTGACAGGTGACCAATTAAATCATCAAACAGCGGATGAGTTCCATCACCCAACAGAGCCTCCCGGTTGACCTGGTTAATGGCCATGGCATGAGTGGCATAATACACTTTTTTCTATTTTTATACCAAATACTAATATTGGAGCCATACAGATAGCCAATATATTGGACAATATCAGCGTATTGCAGATATATCAATATCAGTGTAAATGTGGTCAGGGTCCTGTTTCATAAAGTTGTTCTCTAATCAGAAAACTCAGACGGTCACGGTTAGTCAACTCAGAGCTCAAGGTTAGACTCAGAGTTTGTTTAACCTGCTTTCTGAAAGAGGACCATGCTGTAAAAGAAAATGTCCGTTAGGCCAAAGAACAATAGTTTGAGGTCGGTTTGTCCTAATCAGTGTATGTGTCGCAAAAAAATGAAAAAATAAAATCTAACGGAATGCTTGTCAACATGGTTTGTTTGTGTGTATGTGTACAAAATAGCATCAGAGTTAGAGCGGGTCATCCTCCGATCGGAAGATCATCAGTTCGGTCATCGGTGAGTGAGTGTGCGTGAATATGAATTACTTAAGATCCTGATGGCAGCCTCAGCCATCAGTGTGTGAGCGTGTGTGTGACTGGGTGAATGTTCACGTGTAGTGTACATTGCATTGAGCTGTCGGAGGACTAGAAAGGCCCTATGGAAATGTTTGACAGCTGTTTTTGTGACACAACTAGTGGTGCAACGGGTCATAGAACATGACATTCTGCGAAACATACGTATGTGTATCCTCTGTATCCTCCTCTGTTGCTCTCCCTCAGGTTTCTTCCCCTTTTTTCCCCTGTGAAAGGCTTTTTACTATCTTTATTGGGGGAGTTGTTCCTGATCCGATGTGAGGTCCCGGGACAGGGATGTCATGTGTACAGATTGTAAAACCCTCCGAGGCAAACTTGTATTTGTGATGTTGGGCTACATAAAATAAACTGAATTGAATTGAATTGAATTAAATAGGGAACAGGTGAAACTGATCAGGGCGGGGGAACGTCATCACACTGGCGGAAAACACACAAGGGCGGAGGAAGTGCAGTTATCTTACACGAGAGGGAGAGGTGAACGACAAAATAAAACAGGGAGCCCAAGAATGACATGAATGTGGAAACGAAGAAAGCACAACTCAGGGGACTTGAGGAGAGATGTCCCTTGCGGAGCGTGGACGGAGCCGAGGCGGGCCAAACGAAGCCGGGTTGCTGAAACAAACCTAGTTTCACGTTACCAAGCTACTTGAGGCTAACGAAGCTAGCACGCTATGATATGAAGCTTAGGCTATAAGCCACTCTAGCTGGCTAACGTTTACCCTGTGGTCTCGTTGCTTGTTGCTGGTTATCCAGCGCAGTCCATCATTCAATGCCGGCCCATTGACCTGCAGGATGCCTGGTGTACAATGTACTGCACAGCAAGCCTTATTATTTGTCCAATATTTGCATTAAAAAAAATTCTAAAGGCGCCAACACCACAAACACGGGCGTGAGGTTCAGAGAAGTTCAGAGACTCAAATTAGCTGAGGTGGCATCTAGCAGAGAGCTGATGGATGTGATCGCACCGACCTGTCACTCAAACAGGCCTTGACCTTAATTATGGATAACTCTAAGCGTCAATATAATTTAAAAGGGTGACTTATATCAAAACTCACCCCTGTACAGCTGTCATGAATGGGGGACACCCAGACTTTAGTACCAGGCTGGCAAACATGCCAATATTACTTTTATTTCTTGGCAACACACTTTATACTGAGTTCACTTTTTAAAACTGCCCTCTTCTTTGGCTTCATCTCAAGTGCATTAAAAGATACATACAATTCACATCATCGACGTGGAGCTCAGTGCAGCAGCTAATCTCACATCCAAAATGCACTAATGCAACTGAAACACAAGTGTGCAAAATTAAACTACTGAGAATCCGGTAAGGCAATAGATAAAAATACATATTCACAATACCGACATCTATAGGACGCCTACAAATACAGAAATACAACAGGCAAGCCTGTCTGCATTCGTTGCAATACACAATGCATCTTCTCTTGTAATTCACTGCCTGATCCATCTCTGGCAATCTTCTGCAGATATGTCCAGACATACAGCATGCATTGTGACAAACCTTCCATCTCCATGAGAAAAAATATTCCTCAATGGAGGTTGAGGAATGGAGAGTAAAGTATAGCAGTCTGTGACTGGGAGAGATGGTGAAACGCCCACATTGCCATCACAAAACATTTGGGATTCTGCCTCATTTGCCTCTTTTCCTCTTACATAAAGGCCACCGAGGCCGAAAAGGAGGCACTCAGTGATGTGTGTTTCAATCAGGAGAGCAGAAAGTAGTATGCAAATATGTGCAATATGGAATTTTGAGTGAGAAAAGTGTTTGTGAAATTTGAGAAACGTGGTTGTAAAATAGTAGAAACTGCAATAGCAGCAAGAATCATCTTTCATGCTGGGTTGATTCTTGCTAAACGTGCAGTTAGAAGTAATTCATCTTCCCACAGGACACCGATGCTGATGAATAAACCTGTCTCCACAGGCCGAAGTATTTATGTTCTATCTTGCTTGCTTCTGTGTCTACACAGACAATATTTTCATTTCTAAAATGTGGACTCAGGAGTGCCCGTTTATGAAGAAAGCAGTGGCTCCTCCAGCAAAGCAGGGTGACATGTATTTAGCCGTAAACAGAAGCATTTGCAGCAGTAGATGGGACATTACCGTCACATAGGGGTTTCCCTTGTATCAGCTGAGCACAGGAACCCACCATTACCCTGCGACATAGGGGACACCAGCGGGACAATGGGCCCGGTTAAATATAACTGCACAGAAATATGTCGGTGAACAGTATGTGTTTAAAGTGTCCACTACTTTGAACCAGGAGTTCATTACAGTTCAACTGCGCCGTTTTATAATATTTTATTTCTGTCCGAACTCCCCCGCAAACCACGGAGCGTGGATAGCTCCTAAGATGGCGGCGGCTTCTGTCAGTGTGGAGTGAAACTTTCCTCATTTCAGTGAAGATTTTTGTCGTTTTCCGACACATTCTGTCGACTGAAGTCGCACGAGTTTTAAAGCTAGCGTTGCCCGGAACACAGAGGCGTTTAACGGCGGGTGCCTTGACCGAGCGGCGTCACCCTGGGATCCGTTTTCACCCGCCAAAAGCGCTGGGCTTTCCTCGGAAGTTGACGGTGGGCTTGATGCCCGACATTGCGATCATAACGACCGTTCTGTTGACATCGGTTCGCTCAACGCGGAACCGTTGGGTGAGATTGGACGCGGCCGAGTAGCGCGTGAGCTCGGCGGTTAACGTGCGTCGAAGGCGACTCGGACTCGGCAGCTTCTGGTTCGGCTGCATTCCGTCGGGGCTGGCCGGAGATCCCGAGGACGTGTCACGTCACCTGTCACTTGAGATACATAGTTGGTGTTGGATGTCACCGCCAGTCAGTGTCGGGCTGAATTTGGTTTGCTAGCGTCGTGTAAGTACCCGTGTGTTTTTATTTGTACCCGTTGTGTCGCTTTCGCTGCTCCCGGTGCTCGTTTGAACAGCTTGTCCTGTTTTGTGGCCTGCGGTCACTTAACTCGGTGGGGTGACTGCCGTGACTTTAACCCGCTAAATATAACACTGACGTTCAGTCAACTGGGTACAAAATAGTGTATTCCGAGTGTTACTATCGTTACTATTTACACAAATTGCCGACATTTGCCACATACCACTGGTTGCTGTTTTATTAAGGGAGTGGCTGCAGGTAACATGGTTTAGTTTTTCCTTGATTTGTTAAAAATGGCCCAATAAGTCCATGACCACTATTTATCTACTCTAGAGTGGTAGCATTAGGATACAAAGGTTGGGCCTCTGACTGTCCACTTTATGTTTCCAAACATTGTTTTTAACTCCTATTTCCTGGTTCCTTTATGACAGACAGCCATCCTGGCAAATCAAATGGAGAAGCTCCAGGACCTGAGCCAATCAGAGCTCCAGGAGCTCCTGGACAACCCAGAGAGGGTGGAGTCTATGGCGCTGGAGTCTGACGAGGTAAAACAAATGTTGCTTCACTTTCCATTTGGCCTTCGTTTTCGTTTTCCAGTTTTCCGAGAGGCTGAACCAACCTAATACTAATGAAATATAGGGATTGTTTCTAGTTTAGTGCACAGTCTGGGTGGGGGGAGTGAGTAATGCTTTCCTTCTTTGGGATCCACAGGGAACTGATGCAATGCTGGTGTCCAATGTACAAAACCCCTATTGTACTAGGGAGCTCACATTAATGTGAATGTTTAGCCCTTTCTCCGTCTATTCCTTCCCACAACATATTGTATGCCTCTTACACTGCTTACCTAAACCCTCCATTTCAGGTTTAGTGTTTTTTGTCAATATAATACTTATACCCTATTACATTACGCTTATTCCCTATTACATTACACGTTTACCCGATTCCCTATTACATTAAGCCTAATACCCTATTACATTACGCTTATACTGATTACATTAAGCCTAATACCCTATAACATTACGTATATACCTGATTCCCTATTACATTACTCTTATACCCTATTACATTTAAACAAGCACCCCAGTGTCCAGTTGCATAACCGCCCTGGTTATGCAACTGGACTGACACAGGCTGAGGCCTTCTGTGTATAGTTGAACATAGGCTACAATTGTATGTCATTGGCTCAGATTTAGGTGTTTATATTGCTGAACTTCACTTTCTTCGGATTTTCATTAATATTTGGAAAAAGCTGGTACCAACACACAGTAGACAGATTTGCATGCAAGTGAGTCAATAAACATACTGAAAAAAGCGCTAGCTGTACTCTGAAGGCCAGCCTGGGATGGAAAATGTTCATACTTGCGATTCACTCCACAAGGTTTATTAAACCTGTAAATGTATTCCATATAGTTTAATTTGGTTGCTGTTGGTAAATGATATTGTTCAATAATAATAAACATGACAAACTGCCAAAATGACACACAGGCCTATGTTTGGCCAGCAACATTTAGCCAGTTGCCTGATAGAGCCACTGCTTGCAAAAATTAAAATAAACATATTCATTTCAGTGTAATCCTTTTCCAGACCTTGCTGCATGAGCGACGTTACTGACTTTGCAGACAGGCTTGTTCACTTCATAGGTGATCATTACAAACAGCGTTCATGTTTAACTGCAAAAGAACAGTCATTGCGTGTTGGAGGGAAAACCTACGACTGGGTTGCACTCCGTACAAGAGAGCCGCTGCGCCGACGGCAAACGGCTGTTGTGAAGCTGAGAAGAAAACCCGAATTCCGCGGCGCCTCCCCCACCCTTGTGTGCTCACAGCTCTGACTGGTTTTCCCAGAGTGCCCGGACGAAACAGCACAAAACGCATCACTTTGCGCTGCTTTTTCCAGTCCCGAAAGAGCGCCGCAGTGGTAGAGAGGGTTATCCTCCACTCTGAAGATCGGCGGTTCACTCCCCGGCTCCTCCAGTCGGCATGTCCTTGAGAAAGATGTGTGTGTGAATGTTGACATGTAGTGTAAAGTGCTTTGAGTCGCCATAACGGAGGCGCGAAGTAAATGCAAGTCCATTTACCAATGTGTTGTTTAGGAACAGATGAGCAGAACCAAAATTCTTTTCTTTTTACGGCTTCCCAGTTCTTGGCATTTTGAATGTGATGCAAGAAGTTTACAAGAAATTTGTCTATCATCTAAAACTGGTCAAATTTGGATTGAAATCAAGGAGAAAGAGAAGAAGAAAGCGTCAGTAAATAAGACGCTGACTCTGACCGAAATTTTATTTAGGGTTAGCAGGGTAGCTTCAGGTTGGACCCTGGGTCCTCAGTCCTACGATGGTGGCTCACTTCGTACATCGCCATGGCAAGCAGGGTCTATTTGAGCGTGAGGACGGGGTTTTGAGGGAGAGCATTCAATAAATAAGGCGCTCAAATTGAAGAACACACTTTTTAAATAACAATGGGAAATAAAAGCTCAATACGTTTAGCCGTTCACAAACCAGGTTTGTCATCCCCATGAAATATATCACCTAACAGGGCCATCTAACAGCACCATAAATTACATTGCATAACCACAATAACACTGAATCAGCATATTTTCTCTTGGCACGTAGTCACTTCTTTGAGCTGTTAGCTTCCAGTCCAACAATCTGTATCACCTTGTGTTTCTTTGCCAAGGCTATTTTTTTCATGTATGCTCTGGGAGATTATAAAATAGTTTGATTATGCCTGTTTACCACTTTTAATTGTGTTTTTTTTTAATACGTCTGTTTCACACCAACGGGGTTGCAGCTGAACGAATCCAGTCAAACTGTCATACGAGACAACAAAAAGATATCCTGGCTATGTTGAACTGGCTTTGAAGTACAGGCCTCTGGTGTCAACTTTGTAGTTTACTATTCGTACTACAAAAAATGAAATAATAAGCCCTGTGCATTTAGTGGAATCCACAAAATGGCTAAAATGTGAGGCTGCCATAGTCTGATGCCTGTTTCCTTCCTCCTAGATTCAGAACATCCAGCTGGAGAGAGAGATGGCATTGGCATCAAATCGCAGCCTGGCCGAGCAAAACCTGGACATGAAGCCTCGTATAGAGTCAGAGAAGGAGGTGCTGGTAGAGAGATATTCTCAGCTGGAGGCCATCAGAGAAACCTACAGACAACACTGCTCCCTGAGAGGTAGGAGGGAGGGATCAGGAAGTGGGCCTTGATCTTGATGCAGGGAGGAACAAAAAGGTGGATGAATACATGTAGGGAAGGATGGAGGGTTAAGATAAGATAAGATAAGATAATCCTTTATTAGTCCTGCAGTGGGGAAATTGCAGGATTACAGTAGCAGTGCACACAAGAGACACATGGTCTAAAAAAAATCAAGTAATATAAATAAACAGTAAAGAAGAATTGTGAGACTTTATAGGCCAGCTGTGGCTCATGGGTAGAGTGGTCGTCCTGCAAAGATGGGTTACGTGCAGAGACCAAATTGTATGTAACATGTGTAATATGACGAATGTAAGTTATTACAGTCTGAACTAACCACAAATACTGTACTGCCCAGCTGTTATCACGGTCTGAACTAACTACAGACACTGCTAGAAAATGGTATGTAATAGTAAAGACTCCGACTCAAATAAAATACCTCTTATTTGTACTTAAGTACACTGCTAGAGTCAATGCAATTCCACTGCGACATCACATCAACAAGATCTTCAGCTGCTTTCTAGGTGGGACCTCACCTCCAGGCTCTAAACCTAACTCAACCCACTGCATCATTTTGAAAAATGATGTAAAAAAATGGGCAAGGAATGGAGGGGAAAGGGCTGAGGATGTGAGTGGGAAGGGGCAGTGCATGGATGTGAGGCAGGAGCTGCTTAGTTGGTATATTTCATGACTAGTTTCATGGTTAGTCCCAAGTTAAGGACTTTCAAAACAAAAGATTTACTTGCATTACAACTATTTGTGATCGTATCCGCCATGATTATGTCATTTTGTGGCGGGGCCCGCCTCACACCGGCTTAACTATAGCGCCAACTTCTGACCAAACTACGCTGTAGCTGGGTTTATTCAGTCAGTTGAGGGAAACACCTAATTGTCATTCTTTTCTGCGGCATTTCTAAAGTTTGCTTAAAATTCACTTGACAATTGAATGGAAACAGGGCGGCTGTCTATCTCTCGGTCTCTCTCCTTCTCTCTTCTGTTGCCAGAGCATCAAAATACAATGGTACACTAGTATATCTGAACATTAACATGACATTAATATTGATATATTTTAGTTGTGTGTGTGTGTTTACATTGAGTATATGCTGTGCTTGTATTTCTCTCGCTCTCTCTCGCTCGCTCTCACTCTCTGTGTGTCTCACCCGTTCTTGCTCTCCTCGTCCTCAGATGGGATGGTGGGTCAGGTGTCCCCAGAGGCATTGTCCTCCAGACTACAGACAGAGGGCAGCAAAACGGAGGAAGAGTCAGAGGTCAGAACTCTCTCACACACACACACACACACACACACACACACACACACACACACACACACACACACACACACACTATGTAATGATTTCTGCATAGATAAACCAGAGTTTCCAAATCATTTTTAATCAGTAAAACAATGGCTTCCACGTTTTCTAAAAAAAAAACATTCACTGGCTGTTGTGGCTAACAACGGCAAACGGACCAAAACATTTCCTTGAGGGACAAATGTGCAGCAGCTTCATAAATGAAGAGATTCAACAAAGGAAATGTTATGCAAATGGAGATAAAAAGGTATTTCTGAAATCCACAAAAACACTGCAAATGCAGAAACAACGTCAAGTCCAAAACACACAACCATAACTAGCGACAGGAACCTGGTGCTCTTTAATAATGGTGTAAAACGACGAGCGCCGAACGTGAGGGGAAAAAAAAAAGCATATGTAGCTTTTTTTTATCTTTACTCCTCTTTTCTTCCTGCTGCGAAATAACAAACTCAGTCGTCTGGTCTCTCTTTCTCAGGTTGAAAAATGAACCGTTCTGCCCGGAGCTTCCCCTAGAGGCCTGGAGCACTTCCTTTGGGTTGACTGGAAGCGCAGCGTTTTGGACTTTGCATAGTTTATGTATTTGCATTGTGTTTTGCTGTTGGATTTGGCTTTCTGCTGGACACTATTTAATTTCCACACCCTGTTTTTGACGCTGAAGCACTTTACAAATGGAAAGTTTTTGGGCCGTTGTAGCTGGGGATTGGTATCGTTAAGACTTTATTGATACTGAGCAGCAATGTTGCTCTAATGTTGCAGAGTCGTTGGATAAAGTCCCCGGTTGTGTGTCTCTGTCTGCAGGCGCTAGCTGACGAGTTTCTGGAGGGCTCGCTGCCATTGGACCCCTTCCTGGATCGCTTCCTCTCCCTGCGGTCCCTCGCTCACAAAAGACGGGTGCGGATAGAGAAACTCCAGGAGATCCTCCGGCAGCGGAGCGAGGGCAATCCCAACGCCATGACCCCGTCAGCAGGCAACAGCCAAGACCCCGCTGCCACCGCCTCACCGTGGAGTAAACAGACGTCAACGGCGACAGCGACGAATCCGCAGCAGCCGAACTCCACACCTCAGCCCTCCGGCTACCAAAACGCCTCCCACCCGGCCTCCTCTGCAGGGGGCCCCTCCGGCCTCCCCTATAGCCCGTACCCCGTCACACCCAACCATCCCACTGCCGCGGCAGCCGGCTCCGGCCCGGCCAACACCCCGTCACAGTTCCCTCCGTACCCAGGCCCCGGCTCACCTTTCACCCCAGCAGGAAGCTACCCCGGTCCCAGGCCCGCTTTCGGGCCTCCGGCTTCATCCGCCTGCCCTTACCCGACCCCGCCCTCCTTCCCTTCCCCACACCCGGGCTCAGCATTTGGCCAGTACACCCCGAGCCAGCCCCAGAGTGGCCCCGCGCCCTACCCGGCCTCCTACAGCTACGGCGGCTACAACTACCCAGCCGGGCCCGCGTATTCCAACTCTCAGTCGGCAACCGGGAGACCCATCTACAGACCAGGATATGGAGTTCCACAGCCGTACTCATGAAAGCACTACTGCTCCTCTGTTTCAATTCTTCCTCTCAAATCTTCCCTTCATTGGTCTCCCACCTCCCTCCCTCCCTCCCCTAATCCAATCTCCCCCAGCCTATATCCCTCTCCTCTCCTCTTTCTACCCTCCTCCTTTCTTTCTCCCATACCGAGGTCTCTTGCTTTACTTATCTTCGTTGCACTATTTCTCTCTTTCTCTAAATATCAGTCTGATGATCTCTCCGTCTCTCTCTTTCCTTTCCCCCGTCTCTGTCGCCCTACGGCCCACCAACTCCCCCCACTAGTCTCAGGTTGTTGCGTTGTGTTTAAGTGTTAAAACACTATCTGGCCCTTCATACCCTCAGCCCCTCCCCTTTCCATCGCTCCTACCCTCTCTTCCTCCTCTTCCATTATGTGTGTGTGTGTGTGTGTGTGTTGCTCTTTGGCAATCAGAAAGTCCTTATAAACACACAAGTGCACTCCCTCTTATGACACATGCATGTCTTTGTAACACCACATCAGTGTCCAGTAGCTGTCTGATTCACATTGTTGTTCACGTGTGCGTAGACAAAGCGGCTCGTGTCGTGACCCTTGGGCTCATAAAATGCAATTGAATTGGCAAAATCGATGGCCGTCACAAAATCCGGCTCTCGTATCAAGTGAGTTTTAGATGCAGGGTTTGAGAGAACCACGCCCTCCTCAGTATGCTGGATCTGTCAGCTCTTCCAGGCACCTCCTCCGTCTACAAACACAAGTATTTAATGATGCACATACCTGTAGACGGTGGGCAGAGGAACCTCAAGTCGTCACTTTATCTTTTTGTCAACCAAAGAACCGTGTGACGATCACAGCGCTTTGCTTCTTTTCTGTTTTCTCTGTCCTGGTTCACTCGCCCTTTTCCGTTTTGGTCCCAGAACAGTTTTGTCCACTTGTGGGCAGTGTGAATCTAGTTCCGCTGTACCAGCGTTGAGTCATGTGATCTGGATGTGTAAGCGGTTGCTTGTGTAGCTGAGGGAACAGCGGACAAACCCACGTAGTCGGCTGATCCACTGACAGATGAGTCTTGAACTAACCTTCCCTTCCGGTCTACGGTGAATCCAAATTGCGAGTCCCCATTCCTCGACCCAAATGAAGACGGCAGCAGCGCGTGACAGGGAGCTGCCGGTTTCACTTGTTAGCCGTCATTATTAGCGTGTCTTAGGTTTATAGTATGTATGTATCTCACTCCAAACACAACACATTATAATATCACAAACAGCTCGTAAGACAAGGCAGGAAGGGTAGTACTACCAGATGTTTGTAAAATGTTTACTTCAACGTACATTAGCTAACTAGCTAGCAAGCTAGCGTTAGCTAATGTTGGGGACAGATTGCCCACCTCTCCCGCCTCAGAACTCGTGCTTCTCCAGAGTCCTCGAGCTCCTTTCCTCTTTCTAAATGCTGGGCTTGCCAGATTGTTTTAGTGTGGGTGGGAGGGTCGAACAACATGGCCAGTTTGTCATTGGTATGGTGCTTTAATGCTAAGAGCAAGCGCAATGAAGTGCGAGCAATGAAACCTGGATGGGTTGATGTGTGTTCATCGCTGTACCCGCTGCCGCAAGTCGATGTCGTTCACCGTTTGAGCCAAACATACGTTCACTCCTTCGTCCGTCAGCTCCAACACCTCTGTCGTCCTCATCCCTTCCTCCTGTCCTGACCTTCCTCTCCGTCACTCTCCCCCTCTCTTCATCTGCTCGTTGAATATGAACTGATGCTTGACAATGATTACCCGAAGAGAATAGTTTTATTTCTATAATCTCACACTATCCGTGAGAATACATGTGATGTGTATAGTTTAAAGGGAGTGACAAATATAAAGTTGGAGATCAGTTTGTGTCAATTTAATCAATACAAATAATATCATTGAAATTGCAATGTAGGAAATTGCTGAAAGCTCATTTATGGATTTTTTCGAGTTACATGCCTCCTCTCTAAATTTGTATTACACTGTGGAATAAACATGAAACTATAATATCTCATGAAAGAGTTACCTTGCAATGTCACATGTCATCCAGCTCATCATGGTTCGTCCTCAGAACACTTTGCGCATCGTGGCTATCTAAGAGCAGAGGGCCGTAAACACGACTACAGAGCAGCGTCAGCACTTTTCATGTTATTTCCCGACTCTGCATGTCATGAAATTGTTGCCCAGAGAATCCCGAAGAAAACCATTCGCTTCTTTTTTGTGTCTGAAGGGACTTTGACCTTGGGTTATTTATTATCGCTGTAGTTGGTGCCCAAGCCACATTAGGAGTCTTTCACTGCTGTGTCACGGCTGGAGTAGTGGGAGAAAAAAGTGTTTTTTATAATAATTCATAAGCTGGTTTTGGTTTTCCTGGTTTCAGCTGTCTACGATCACCTCACATCCATGAAACGACCGCCCCCGGCCTTTTGGGTCGGCGGTGTGTCCTCTTCTGTTTAAAAGCTGTCCGGCTGGTTGTCTGAGGGCTCATATGGACTCGGTTATGAAGTTCCTGTCAGTTATCATATATCTGTTAGAAAGGATGGGAAACCCAATTAAAACAAGACTAGGTTTTTGGATCTCTGGTCCAAGAGGTCATAGATAGTCCATTCAAAATGTTTGGCCCCACTTTCTGTTCACAATGCTTGCCTCCATATTTAGAGCTAAATGTGTGCATTCAGTATGTGCTGTATAATATAGAATAATAAAAATGGATTTCTAGCATTTCACAACTACAGCTCAATGGTGTTTTAACGATGTGCACATGTCAAAAAAGCCTCATGGGAACTGTAGTTGTATATGCAGAGGGAGTTTCACCTGGTTCGTACGGCAACATCTTTCTTTTGTTGGGAATGACCTCGTCCAACCATGTGACCAACCTTCTAAACCTGATGTCATTGGCCGACTCAGAAATGTCCAGCAGCAGTTATTCATAAGCCCATCACTAAGTTTGTGTGTAAAGTTCTTGGTAACCACCGGCCACTTAAAAAAACTAATGATTTACTCAATCAGGTTACACATTTAAACTTAGGAACTGTCTTGGCTAGTAGAGACCTTAGCGCTGTGTAAATTGTTTGTGAGTAAACACACTGTCCAATCAGGAGCTATCAATTATGTAAACAGGGCGTCACTGGAGCGTCACAAGATATGTCTTTAAAATACCCCCAACTTAACTGGCAATCCTCTGTAAATGTGCGTGGATACATGCAGATAGCTTTGTGGTTGCTTTAAAGTTAGCAGACTGGTCACGCTAAACGAGCTAATGTCACTTAGTATAACATCTTGCAATGTGGAGTGTATTACATTCCATTTGTGAAATGTAAATTGAAGTCATTATTGAGCCGCATTTGGATTATTTGGTCGTCCATATCCCGTTCATCCTCAGCAGCAGTTAGTGGCAGCATCTGTAATAATTCATCTCTACATAGGAACTTAATTTGGCCATGCGTAAATCTCCACTTGGTAAGCCCAACGGTCTTACGGCAGTTTGTAACAGACACAAAATATATTCATGGCGTGAATTTAACTTAACGACGAAACCCCCCACTAAGTCAGGTTTGGGAAAACCATCATGGTTAGGCTTAAGATAGATACATACAACTTAGTTAAGTTGAGGAAAAGCCGCCACAAAGGGGTCGCACCAACACCGGGCCCAATCACCGGACCAAAAACACAAGAAGAAGAAACAACCCACGCACACCTATGAATGGATTAGCAACTCATAAACATTAGCAAATGATTAGTTAACCATTAATAAGCCATTTGTTACAATGTGTGTGTCCTTTATGGAGGGGGCCTGACTGGACCCCGTCCACAGACCCCCGTGATGTCCATCAGCAGCTCAGAACCAGCCAGCATGATGCATGTGATGCTGCACGCTCCAGCTGAACTCACTGCTGCCACGCGATGGCCCGAGCTGGCAGGCCGACACAGTCCGGGTCCGACGCGGTTCCTGTGACCTGTGGTCCGCCGGTCGGGTTGTTTTTATGTGCGAGAGGCTGCGTGTCGCTGTGACGCCCCTCCGTGAGGATCACGGGACATGATGTGCATGAAGAGCAGGAGGGGCCAGCTGATGTCTTGCCCATGCAGTACTTACATTCGCTTTACTTGATATCAGTCTGTTCATCTTTACCTCACACAGACCAGTTTTTGGCTGTTTTCAGTTGCCGTTGAGCCGACACGACGAGGGGACTCTCCTTCAGATGACGATACTCCAACAGTCTTGAACATGACGAGCTTTTCATATCCAACTTTAGGACAGGAATGATTCTCGTGGGTTTGTACTGAGGAGAATCAATGGCGGCGTTTTAGAAGAAGCACAAAGATGAATATTATCCAGAGGGAAATAACATTCAGATGGATTTATCTGCTCTGTATCTGGTGGGGACGAATTATATGATGTACATGACTGCAGAATATTAAAAACCCTTTTCCTTTCTCTTTTTGGGGTTCATGACGAATTAAACAGAAGTTGATCTAAATCAAAACCGTCTGAGTCTTCATTTCCACATTTAAGTACTGTTCATTAAAGGCATAGATAACATTTATTGGGGTTAATACAAATCAATTTAAAAGGAGCTGGTATTTAACATTATGAACATGAATATAGTGCCTATGTAAAAATATAATGTAATGGTTCTCAACCATTTCAGTGAAACCTGTGATAAAATATAAATATTTCCAGTGCAAAATAATTTTGGTTGAAAAAAAAAAGAAGTAATAAACAGTGTAGCTGTCTGATTTAATACAAATCAGTTTATGAACTCAAACTTATATTTTATTGAATATTTATGAAATAAATAATTTTGGAGTGCCTTTACGTGCCCCCATTTGAGAACCACTAGTATATATATATATATATATATAATAGTAATATTCTATAGTATTGCCAAAGTTGTCCCCCTACTCTTTAATCCCCAAGGCAGGGCACCCAGAACAATAATCTCAGAGATTTATGTCTTTTAAAATCAAGACTTTATTTGAAAACTAACCTGTCTCACGACGGTCTAATCCCAGCTCACGTTCCCTATTAGTCAAATAAATTTACAAATAAAGTTACAAATTTTTTGTTCTGCAGACCTTAAAAGCGAACCTGTGAAATGCCTTTCATTAAAACACTTTTTTCTCAATTCTAAATTACAACGATGAATCATATATATATATATATATAAATATAACTATTTACAACTGATCATATATAATTGTTTTTCATTATATTTCCGTCCATATCAGTATTTTCACAATGCTGACGCAGACATCTCTGGAATGTGGGAAGAAACCCACAAAAATAAAAAGAGAGAAAAGTTACGTAAATTTGTCTTTTTGAGACCTGAAAAAATAAATCACTTACTCTTTCAGTGACATAATAATTCCCATAACCTTCTGTTATTTACATTTTGTGAGGAAACCCGAGAAAACTCATGAAATATAAATTAATAAAAGTTTTGTAAATTAGTCTACACATCTGAAACAGTAAATCACTTACTCTTTCAGTGACAGACTAATTCACAAAACCTTCTGTTATTTATAACCTGGACCCCCCAGAGAAAAAAGATCACCCAAATCCTCCGGGGGAAACGAACCCACAAAAAAAAAAAAAAAAAAAAAACACCCCACCACGTACCCCCATTTGAGAACCACTAATGTAAAAGGACACGTCCTTTCCAACCTTGTCTGATCTCTGGAAACCTTTTCCCTCCCCCCACATTTCTATATTACATGGAGGTTTTATCAAACGCTAACTGTTGGTGAATTAGGAGAAATGTACAGAGACAAAAGGACAAAGTAGTAAAATAAACACCAAAATGTATATTTTCTTTCCACTAGTGTGAAAGAAGACGTGCCGTGCAGCGGAGTCTAATTCCATGTATGTGTAGACACACATGCCAATAAAGCTAAATTCTGAAAATAGCCCAACATCTTAAAACGTGTCTGGGCATTAAAAAGCAATGATTAATAAGCTTGGCATGACTCTTAAGTACAAGACCACCGACTGGTCACCGCGAGAGGGTTTACTGGCACTCCTCTCCAGCAGTGGCGTCTTACATTGAGTAATAAGGTCTCATCAAAAGGATGCACAGACAGTTCATTAGCAGAATTCAATAGTGATATTTCCTTTGCAGATTGTTTGACCCAGCTGGTTTTCCATCATTTAATTTCTTACCATTCATGATTTTTGCGTTGGCTTTGACCACATAGAGTCCTCCCGCAGCCATTTTCTCGATAGATAGATAGATAGATATACACTAAATGATGGACAGAGTATTTGTCAATTTGTCAGTCAGCGCTGCTCACCCATCATTTCCCAGCGTTGTTACCTGGGTGTTACGAGCCGCTCTCAGCAGCCTCCCCCATGAGAAGATACCGGGCCGAGCGCAGAAGAGGGGGAGGTCAAAGTCGGCGGGACTTTCGGTGTCTACGACTCCGTAAACCAGAGGCGGAGGATGACATGAAACCAGAGTGACGGGGTAATGAAGCGGAGCGCTGATGAGTCAGGAGGAGAAGATATTTCACTTGCGACAGAACCAGGAGGCGATGTGTTCCTGAATCAGAATAGAAATGACTCCCTCATTCATCTTCACAATGAGTTGCACATTTTGGAAACTTGATGTCTTACAGTAGCGAAGCATCGCACCATGGTACATCATTATTATTTGAATACAATATAATCTATTTGCTAAATAAATAAAACCACAAATATATATATATATATATATATATATATATATATATATATATATATATATATATATATATATATATATATATATAGCTTTATCAGTTCAGCAAAAAACAGGCTCTGAGACTGGTCACAGCTGATGGAATAAAGGATTTCTTGTAAGTTTGCTATATATATATATATATATATATATATATATATATATATATATATATATTTCAAATGTCTCGTCCCTAATGTCTTGTAAAAGCAACTGAAATGCTTGAGAGGATGTGGGGTCATTGAATCAGAATTAGAGAGCTCATTGCCAAATTATGTTACACATACAAGGAATTTGCCTCGGTGATTAGTGACAACAAACTATTTTTTTAAAGATGTATTGCATTATGCAATACATCTTTAAAAAAATAGAAACTATGAAAAATTGACAACGAAATATGATAAACAAGAGATCTGGATTTTCCTATTTGGCTGTGGATCGAGAGAATAAGTCCTAGAGTTGGAGTTGTTTGTCTCCAATGATCTTGCAGCTCTTCCTTCCATTATTCTTATACATTTATAAATCGTTGGTTATTTAATTTCCATATTTGTGCAACTTCTAATCGCACCTCAAAACAATGTTTAAAAAGCACGATCCTACGATGTGTTCAACACTTTAAGGGCCCAACTCAAAACTCACCTTTCAGTGCTGGAACGTGTGAGCAGCTTGTTTGACGCTGTGGCGACAAATTATACGATGAAGCATTTCTGTGTTATAAAGGAGCACAAAGTAGAATCATTCATTCCCTTCTTTAAAGTATCACGACAATCTGGTATATTATTCAGATGCAAATGCTTATCAATATGTCGAGGTCCACCTCTAAAGACCCAGCTGAAAGCAACACTGAGACCTTCCGGACACTGTGACTCTTCAAAGACTTCTCGTCGCTGTGCCGACCCACAGAGCAGGAGAAGGTGCAGAGAAACTGTCTTCACTTGTCAAAATAGGTTCGGTGCACAGGAGAAAAATCAGGTGAGGAAACCAATAACAGGCAGAGATCACAAACCAGGACCTTGAAGACGAGGAGACCGCTGGACACAGAGCACACAGGGTTTAAACACACAGGTGATGAGACACAGGTGGATCCAATCAGGGGCAATCACACGGGCGGGAAGGGAAGGCTCTGAAACAAGAGACGAGAAACACAAAAATAAAACAGGAAACATTGAAATGAATGGGAATTAGAGAGGCGTGACACAGCTGGAATAATCTCAACCATGGCAGGACTCTACAAATGTTCATACGTTGTAGTTATTAAAGGTGATCAAACGTTCTGCCCTTCAGTTTGTGTGGCTCTGTTCTAACCACCGAACAGAGATCATGAAATACAGGCATATGACAAAGATCATGTATATATTCTTTTTTTTGCTGGCATACACCTCAATTAAATTAAATAACATTTATTTTATAGCCCACAATCACAAATGACAAATTTGCCACAGAGGGCAATGTTTTTCATTATCACATCACTTTATATTTACATTTTATCTTATATATATTTTTTCTTCTTTATTTTAAATTTAAATGCACTATTGTTTTAATATGTGCATAGGAACCTTCACATATTTGGTACTTTTTTCTGTTTTGAATTTAACAGTTTATTCTTTTATTGGCAATAATTCAGTGTTTTATCAGATCCCTTCTGATATTTGCATTTTATTTGTTTATGTGGTTAATTCCTTTACTTACATTTCACATCTATCATGTGACCTTATTTGTATTATTATTGTTTTTGTTGTTTTATATATATGTATATATATATATATATATATATATACATATATATATATATATATATATATATATATATATATATATATATATATACATATATATAGTCATTTCTATTAAGTTAATGCTCTAACATGTGGATTTCTCTTGTGTGTATGTGGGACATACAGTCTCATTCAGGTTTTTTAAAGTAAAACAATATCTTGTGAAATATGACAAATTAAAGAAGATTTGTCTGCATTGATTATTCAAAATACATTAGAATATAATGACAATTTTAACATTTATTTATTTTAACTTTTTTTCAGACCGTAGACATATTATAAATTAAGATAACATGAACCTGACACACAAAATGAAAAACAAAAGCAATACAATTATTAAAAAAAAACAATTGTACAATGCACAAATGCTCTTATGAATCCCAGGTTAGAGTATAGGATTTACACAGCAACCATAACCATATAGTTCCCTTTAAATTGAATCTATAGAACCAAACTATAATCCAATTATTGCAAGTAAAAATCATTTTAGGGACTATTTTAACCTGTTAACATGTTAATAAACAATTTCAGGACAGTTGGTGTTTCTTAACATTGAGTAAAAGATAATTCAGGAATTTGGTATGGTATAATGTATAGTATTATATTTACTATTCAGTTTTATTCGACTATTTTTGAGTCCATCGTGCCGGTGTTGCAATTCATCCCTCGACCTTCCCTGACGGAGCATCGATGTACTTCGATGTACTTGTGTACTCTGTTTTCTTAGCAGAGGCTCGTGGCTGACAAACATGTAAAAAAAAAAAAACGCCAAATAAGTCACGTAACTCTTCCCTTCACCTCTTCCTCCTACCTCTTCCTCCTTCCTCGCTTCTTATCATCATTTC
Source organism: Taurulus bubalis (assembly GCF_910589615.1). NCBI lineage: Eukaryota > Metazoa > Chordata > Actinopteri > Perciformes > Cottidae > Taurulus > Taurulus bubalis. Next base: position 22,985,246 of record NC_136594.1, on the reverse strand, counting down.
TTATTTCCCCACCCATCTCCGCCTCTCTTCTGCAAACTTCCTTTGAAGAGAGGAAATCTGCACTTTTGCACAAGCAGCAGCAGCGACGGGCCGGGGATGATGAAGTGATTCACTGGAGAGAGAGAGAGGGAGGGAGAGGGAGAGAGGCAGGGAGAGGGAGGGAGAGAGAGAGAGAGAGAGAGAGAGAGAGAGAGAGAGTTTGACACCTCTGCACCGTTTCCTTTCTCATCTGTTTTTCTGTTGTTGGCCTCTTTTGTGTCGTCTGTTCTCCTCCTGTCTGTCTGCCTTTCTGTCTGTCTGTTTGTCCGTCTGTCTGCCTGTCCTCTTCCTCTACTGGTTCATTGTTACTGTGATGGATCTCGGTACTGTTGTGACCTTCTCAACTCTTTTACTCATCGTTGCTGGTAAGTTCACATTACTTTTGGAATATTGCAAAATAGAAGAACTGGGCAAATAAACTGGTTTGGTTTCATGGTAGCCCCAACCCTCTGAGATGGGGTATAACCAGGCCTGAACTGAACTGAAAACAACGTAACATGTTAAAGTGTAAAAGCTTGTACATGTGAGAAAAAGCTCAAAATGATTTTAGATGCATCCTGAACACAATCGATGAGACAAACACGAGGAAAGCAACGGGCAAAACGTGAGACCGTTTTCACGTGCAGAACTTTCCATTTGACAGTCATGATAGTCAAAATGTCTCCCGATAACAGCAGCTTTAATGTGTGTCTCCTGGTTAACAGCGGCTGCCAAATTCCTAATAAAAGGCCAGTTGTGAGTGCCGATGCTAGCCTGTGACTAGCATAGCGCTAAGCCGAACACTAGGCCAACGCAAGCCGAACGCTAGTCGGACAGCTGCTGTTGTTTGGTCCTAGTTCTGCTGACTGGTCCTAAAGTTACCCAAAGAAATATAATTACATCTAAATATATCATGAGTGTGATTCACAGTCCCTGCTGCTCAGTTCCAGAAATATTGTCGATTTCACAACGATTCATGAAGGTGAAATCTGCTGTTCTCTAAAAACTATTTGAGTCGTTTGATAAATCAACTCAATGTGTGACATTTTATCACAAGCTGAAAATAAAAAGTACTCTTTTTACTTGAACCGTTAGCGTACGCTGACATATGCAAAAAATCGCGACGTGGTATTTCCAAATAATCTCAAACTATGACGTTAGAACGCGTTTATCGTACAGACACGATATCTTTACGATTAACGCGTTCTAACTTCGTGTTGTTCCGACGTTCCGTCTCTTTCGTGTTTAATTTATTGACCAATCGAACTGGCAGAATCCTCTCAGCCTGGTTCCACTGCTCCACAATGTGCAGCCACATGGAAATGGACACCTGAGTTAGTCGACTTTTCCCACTGCAGACATTTGGGCTGGTCACCTGAGTTACTCATGGGCGCGTTCCATTGAGGTGTTGTTGTGAATGTCTCGCTCACCGTTTACGTTCATCCCACTTTTCCAGGACAGGTCAAACAGCCTGCTGCGGGAAAAAAAAAGTTCTTTCAACCCAGCAAAACGTTATTTAGAGCGTGAATTACTCGTGCGCGCTTCGATGCCCTGCATCAAATGTGTGTCTTTCAGCTAGATGACTTTGTAGCATGAAAGCTGCGGCCCTATTGTCCACCTGCCAATCATGGAGACAAACAGATACAATGATGGTCACCGTGATAACCGTCCACCTCTGTGCTGTGTCGTGACATCTAGCTCTTCAAACTTATGATCCGTTGTCACAATCAAACTTGCCCTCCTGGACAGAAACTAGTCATCTCAAGCATCGTGTTCCCACCAACGCTCTCTGTGTTTCCTCACATTGCTTCCTACTGTGTTCCTGTTGACCCGGCGGTACGAGCCCTCGGTGCCGTCGTCGTGGAACCAGCTGCTCATCAGCTGCTATGAGTGAGGCACTGTTGACTCACTGTGATGAACAGTCAAGATAACAGTGTAAAACTATATTACACTAAAAGACTTTGATACAGCAAGTCTCTCATTATTTACTAGTACTACTTTTATATTAACTGAAACAATACTTTTGTTTGTTTGATGATTACATTATTCAATCTGCTTATAAAGCATTAGAATTGAGTTTTGAGCCTTTATTTTGAGCCTTTATATTTCGCCGTAAATTGAAACCCAAACACCTGCTGGTGAGACTAGAGACCCTCTTGGAAGTTATTGAAGCAAATGTTTGTAAATGTGTGTGGAGAGTTGTGTAGTTGTGTCTGCACTGTGTGTTTAATCAGATTTGTAAATGTGTAAAAAAAAATCACAATCGGTTCTCAGAGTAGTAAAACAACAACATTGACAACACTGTAAATGCGTACGTTAATAACATTGGCTGAAAAGTTGAAGTCATTTGCTCCATCCGTCCGCCTCTAAGCCGAACAGCTTCCATTCCACCAGTCAGACTATGTTCGCATTTACAGATTTGCCAACACAAATCTTTTTTTTCTCAATGCGAGAAGAGCTGTTTTTGTGTGTGTGTTTTTTTTACATTTACAAATCTGTTACACACACATATTCTGAATACACATTTGTAGATTCCTGTAAACATTCACAAAACTCAGTAAGCATTTAGAGATTATTTTACACATTTACAAATCTGATTACGCACTCACGGCCTGGCTTTAAGTTACACAACTCTCCGTAAAATCATTTTGCTCCAACATTGGCCTCTTAATATCCAGATTACTGTGTGACAAATCATTCATCCTCATTGTCAGTTCCCGATTCATCAAGATTGTTACTTCATTAATAAATCCCCTCAAAAGTAAAAAGTAAAAACTCAAACCGTAGGAGCAGTTCAACATGTATATATGTATTGAGCTATATATACATATATATATATATATATATATATATATATATATATATATATATATATATATATAAATATATATATATATATATATATTAAATTTAAGTTTTTTAAGTTTAAGATATATATATGGAAAATAACAAGTAGTTCAAATTATTGTAAATAACCTGTTTTGCATATATAATATCATCATAATAATAATTTATCAATAATATACTTTGTTAGGGGTCATACTGCTGCATAATGAGACTTTTACTTTTAATACCTTGATACTCATAATACTAATGCAAATTTTGAGTTAATGTTTTTTCCTAACAGAAGGATTTTGACTTGATTCTTTTTAACTGAAGTAAAGCAGCTATCTGGCAACACATTTAAAGGTTCAGACGTTTTTCTGCATCGTTGTGTTGTGAACTTCACGGAAACATTTCAAACATGTCTGTTTGTTGTTTCAAGTGCAGATAGTATTTCATCGTGGCTCAACTTCTTAAAAGGTCATTTTGCATGACGACTACAAGATCTCTCTGGATTACAGAATGCGTTTCTGGATTGCGTTGATCATTACATATTGTGTAAACTAAGTTTAAACTTAACTAAATTAAGTGCTTTGAGTTACAAAGTAAGTAAAGAAATGCATCAAAGTAAATTAAGTGAGTTTGTTGAATGTTGAAATGAAGTACAAGCTCAACTCCTGCTGACCGCTCCCAGAGTTTAATACGATCGGCGTCGCGGCCCAGAACCGAACAGAACCACAGAGACAGGAAGACAAAGAAGCAGCTCGCAAAACTCAAACTTAGAACTATTTTCAGTGAATTTTAACATTTTCAATAAAAGTTTTAAACTTTTAAGGTTGAACCAAATTGAAAAAAAGATGAACCTGGAGTGGTTTATGTATCTAGCCATGCAGATAGTTTCAGTTCTGTTTGCAGAAGCTTTGAAATCCACGCCACTGAAACTAGTGCCGCCACCCAACACAGCGGCGCTGAATAGAAACAGGGCTGTGGGGTTCAGAGCGCCAAAGTGACATTTAAGAAAAAGCAACGTTTGTGACTGCTTTTATATAGAACCAGTTTTGGTAGAAAATTGTTTCTATAGTTCAAATTAAGTATCTACAAACCACGATGGGTAAATGAGAAAACTTGTGAACTGGCTTTTATATCCTTTTATTGTTCATTGAGCATGCTGATTAAGTGAATTATTATTTTTTTAAATCAGCATGTGTCTACATGCAGTAAACGTTCAGTAGCTAGCGTAGCATAGATGCAATTATTGACGCGCTAACGTACTACTATGCTAATGTTAGCTCCCCTAACGTTTTAGATACGTATCCAGGTATCTCCTTCAAGCTCTGCAGGTAACAAGTATCACTGTGACTCAACCTTTAACCAGGACGAGCTCCAAACTCACTAAACCAGCTTGGAACATGAACATCTGACACCAGTGAAGGAGTCTACTGCAGAACTGCAGCTGGACCGACGACATCATGTCTGGCTTTGTTGCACTTCGACCGAACTGCCCCTGTCTTGCTTCTCTTTTGCCTCTGGGCATAATATTAAATTACGCAATGACTATATTAAATTACACAATGCCTATACTAAATTACACAATGCCTATATTAAATTACACAATGCCTATATTCAATTACACAATGCCTATATTCAATGATACGCGGATGTGAGACCGAAATATGGCCTGGCAAGTCTGTCCTTTTACCATCTGCTCGAGCCAAGAGGCCGCCCCATCTCTGGAAAGTCCCCTGTCTCCAAATGGTCACGGCTCTTTTGTATACGATCTGAGTGCATGATACCCAAATTAACCGTATGCATAGTAAGTTGTCTATTTGGATCCTTTGCATTTAATGCCTCTAAAAGACCCTGGAGAAGAGGCACTCGTCTCCGATCTCAGGGCAGTTGCATCTTGAATGTAAACTGTTTGGTTTCGTCCCGTAATAATCATGCTAAACTTTATTACACATCACGTTTCAGAACAAAGTTACAACGTGCCAACTTGGTAACCCTCGCCCATTATGCTGTTAAAGCTGCCGCCGCCAGGGAGAGCTGTCGGTATTCCCAGAAGAGTCGTGGGCTCTGGTGTCTGTGGCGACATTCCCGCGCTGACAATAACAATATTAGAAGAATGAGAGTTATTCTCATAATCGATATTTTTTTTTTTTAACCATGCTTGCTCACTCACGCAGTAGTTTTATTCCAGTGCTCTAATTGGTTGCACGGTATTACCTAATACCTTGACAGGCAGGAAGCGGGGGAGACCATAGCGGCAGCAGCTAGGAGTATAGCGGAGCTATGGGTTCCAAGTGTCTGGAGTGATGGCTTGAGGTAAAAAAAAAACAGTGATTGATGGTGTGACAGAGCGATGGGGGCGGGGGGACTGTAGCAAGCTCCCCTGTAGGAAGATGTCATAGGAATGTTTGTGTAATTCAAATGTAGACCCAGCTCTTTTCAATGACTCACCATTAAAGTGCTGCACTCTAGTTTTGAGAAGTTATTCTACAATCAGTCCGTGTCTCTCTCTGAAGGGTGACTGCAGGGTGATGTAAAAGACTGGGAGTCAGAATTTGTGCAGCTCTTCGCTGTGAACCGTTGTACACCCGGTTCATCTGCTTCAACATGTGAGCTGGAGTAAAAAAGTCTGCAGGCAGGTCATAAGACATCTGCCCTCATCGCCCAACTTCTATAAGAGGCCATTTTAAAACCGTTCCCGTTGCACAGCAGACTTTGGCTTTTGATCGATCCACTGTTTAGATCAGTCAGCCTCCAGCTTCAGAGGAGGGGAGTGGTTAAGATATCTCTGTCGGCATATTGTCCTACGGAGAGCTGTTCAGCCAAAAGCTCTCAGTGGCATCAGCTAGTACGCTTGTACACACATAATTAAATATATTTTATAGGTCAGGCTTTCACAGAACAATTTATTATGCTCAAGAACATGACATTAGATATAAACTGCTGTAATACTTTTAGTAAGCTGAAGTAAGCTTTTTGTTTTAAGTTGTTTTTAAAGATGCCTCCTCATGGTGTGCAGTGCTGTGTGAGAGTCTGCAGGAGTTGAGGGCTAAAGCTATCACAGCCCCAAGCCTGTTGGAAGATGGACATCTTTAAAAACACCTCACAAATGTATAGTTTAATTTTTATAAAAAGCCACGTATTTCCATAAAAAAGCTAGTCACTGTAGTTCTCAGCAAATGTAATTTAAAATAATTATTAATACATTCATTTGTAATTGCACGTAATTAAACATTTTTACCAATGATGCACATTGTTTATTCACATTTACATGTCTACTTTCACCCATTCAGTATCTTGCCCAAGGAAACTTCTCGTGCATGCATTCTGGAAGAGCCGGGAATCGAACCGCCGATTGTCCGATTCCGCTAAGATTCTTGTTCATCTCCTTTTTCTTTCTCTGATGACTTGTATGATTATTTGATTTTAGACATCCCTTATCTTTTATTTGTATGCATTTGTGTTGTGTCTTTTTACTCTTTGTTGTTGTTCTTAGAGTATAATTCTGTACATATCAAAAAGTGCACACACACACACACACTCACACGCAAATGAACAAACAAACAAACAAATCAAATTCGTGATACTCCTCATAGTGTGAAAGGATCTTTTGAAGCAGTGTGTTGAACTGTGTTCTCCATATTAACTGGTTCTTGTCTTCCAGCATCAGACCAGACCAGAGATGGGCCAAACACCACACAGACGTTCTCACCCACCCAGACCAACGGCCCCAGCAGGAACTGTTCCTGCCCCACTGGGACTCCAGCAACCACTGCTGGCCCCACCTCCAAGCCCAGCAGCTCGGCCCTGGGTCTCCTCACAATCACGTGGATCAGTAAATGTGAAGGAGACGTTACTCTGATCCTCTTTCATCCCTCCAACTCCTCCTCGGCTGTTTGTCGTGACAATGCAATGAACATCCAGAGTCTTTTGAGAAATGTGTGTGAAAACCGGAAAGGTTGTAAAGGTACACCGCAATGGCACAAAGGCAGAGACACGCTGAATGGCTATGTCTTCACAGAGAGTGGAGCAGAGAAGAGGACCAGGTGTGAGACACTGATGGTCCAATGCACAGGTTGGTCTACTGTCTGTGTGCTGGTGATCGTCTTTGGATGTGTTTGAGTGAACTAATACTCTATAGCCTGTAGGAGGCTAACATGACACAGTGCATAATGGCATCTAAACATATACTGCCTACTTTTGACATAGGTCAAATGGAAAAGGATCAATGGACTTGTACTTGTATAGAGCTTTTATAGTCCTCCGACCACTCAATGAGCTTTACACTTCATTGTCATTCACACCCATTCACACCCAAGGTACAAGGTGCAAGGGACCCATCAGGACTAACTAACATTAATACTCACACACCAATGGCCTAGCCCGTATACGGGAGTGATTTGGGGTTAAGTGACTTCCCCAATAACCATCGACATGGACTAGAAGAGCCGGGGATCAATCCTCTGATTGAAGGATGACCAGCTCTACCACTGATGACCAGCTCTACCACTGAGCTTCAACTAAAAGCGCTGGTATCTTGCTATGAGTCTTTCACCAGAGTCAACAGGAACACAGTGGAGGGGTTTCCCACAGTCCCACCACTGGGACAAAGCTTGGCATCCATCCTCTTCCTGAAGGTCACTTTCTTAGGCAGGTGTATCCCCACACACCGCCATCTCCTCAGGACCAGGTTTATGTCACCACACCTCTCTGTTTTCCTCCTCTGTCACCCCCATGGCTACTAAGCCCGAGGCTAGCCAGTCAGCAAGAAGGCTATGACAGCTCTCCTGGCCACGGCTTCTGTAGTGGTTGTTCCATAATTATGCCATGACAAACTATGATGCATACATATATGGCTCCACATGTCACAGCTCCCTCCAGATCAGACAGGAGTTGTTGGATGGTCCCATAATCCGCAATGTGCCGTTTGGACAACTCCTCCAGAATGCCATGGCTCATCTGCACGAATCAGCCGAGAAAAGAGAGGGTGAGGAAATACAACTTCTGGAGCAAAGCTGCACCTCAGCAGCAGCATCAAAGACAGCGAGACACTCGCTCGAAGAGGCTGCTGCTGCCGCTGCACCTCAACGTGCCCTGGCTCCAGTGCCTCCTCCTCCCCTGCTGAGAAATCCTCCATCCTGAGATAAGATGCCGCTGCAGAGGCCCAGCAAGCTGGCAGATGCGTGGGGTTTGGATAAAGTGCAGCAGAACATGAGACGATCACTGCCCACGGCATCTTACAACAACTTCGCCAGACCAGGAGGAGAGGGAAGCTAGTTAAGTTAAGAGCTAAGCTAAGCACTAAGCTAAGAGCTAAGCTAAGCGCTAAGCTAAGAGCTAAGCTAGCCCAGCTTGTACCAAAACGCTGCTCCTAGCTAACATCCGGTCGCGGGAAGGTGAACTTTATGAAACACGACTCAGGCTGACCAAGCAATTGGAAACCTGTTTCCAGACGCAACGCCCCCAGATATTAATGTTAGAATAAACGGCGGACAAAACTGAAACTCAACATAATAGGCTACGACAGCGGGATGAACAGTCTGAACCCGTAACAAGCTCAGATGCTTGAAACTGAAAACAAAACACCTTTACATACACCGTGTCCTTTAACACCGTGTCCTTTAACACCATGTCTGGTCTGCGAACATGCGGCGCAGTGCCCCACGTTCATGTGTGCATGTGCTTTTGTGTGTGTGCGTCCAGATGAGGAGGTCCTCCCAGATGTACGGGGGCAGCTGCAGGCCTACAGAGTGGTGACAGCTTTACTCTGCTGCGTGCTGCTGGCCCTGCTACTGATCCGCTTCACCAGACCCACCGTCAACGCCCTGCAGAAGAGATGTGAGTACACACACACACACACACACACACACACACACACACACACACACACACACACACACACACACACACACACACACACACAGATGCATATGCATAGGCTACACATTTGTATGCAATCAGTACTTACTGACCTGAAAACTCTGATATTTTCAGATTAAGACTCGTCAGATTAAAGATTATGTCCAAGATGGAACTGTTGATTTAAATCCAAAGGATTCAGTCAGACTGACACAATAGAACAGACTGGTTGGGACGGGTGTGGTGCTGGGGTGGGTCTTCAGATTCTCATTCAGATGTTACTAAATACTGATGCATGGTGCATGGAAGGATGCCCCGCCCACCTCGAACCAGAGTGCAGAGAAAAAAGAAAAAGAAAAACAGGAATCTCTTATGTAAAAAAAGTAAAAAAAATGTCAAGTTAATGTTGAAAACCAACACTGATGGTAAGCGGCTGATTTACAAAATATATTTTCAGGGCCTTGAACAGGCAAAAATTAATTAATTTATATATTTTATATTGCTAATGATGAATACAACTTTCAGACTGAGGGAAATATGCACAGCTGATAATTCTATAAATTACCCCCGCAGCAGTTACATGCATGTTCAGTGGTTTGGTTTCTGTGTTTTCAGTATCTGAAAAGAGGCAGAATCGCTGGATCGGACCAACACAGAGTCACAGTGGTGAGACACACACACACACACACACACACACACACACACACACACACACACACACACACACACACACACACACAGTATAATGGGTTCATGTCCCATACATGAACTCACATACACAGTCTTAAAGGGATAGATGTTTTTAGACCAGATGGGTGTCTGGTGAGCCCTGGCTCTAGATCTCCATCCCTGCCCTGCCGGTAGGGAGACAATGAATTCCTTGGCTTCTCACCCGCTTTCCTGACATGTCTTTACCTGACTAGCTCCCTTGAACAATTCCACACCTTTGGCTTGTGCTGTGTCCACATACAACCACTGTAACCGTGAGAGAAACAAATCCTCTGCCCATCGAGGAGAAGAGTGGCTGGAGGACTTTGTGTACCTTCTGCTGCTGTCCTCCATGTCTGCTGACTTTAGCCAGTGTTGCCTCGTGGATGGCTAGCATTTTCAGTGTTGTTCTCAATATCAGAACGTGTATTGCACACCTCCGTGTCTACAGTGTCCTGTGTCCTTTACCATCTGTTAAATTGGGTCGAAGCGTGATTCAAGGTAGCAGTTCTCCAGCTTCCCCAGCACAGCCTCCGCTAAGACTTCAGAATGTCACCTCCTTTTCAATCTATTACGAATAGACACAGATGTTTTACTCAATTCAGCCATTTCTTTTTACATAGGATACTCAATTTAGAAAAAGTATTTCAAATATAGTTGTCTCACTGGAGTAAATTAACAAAACACTTGGTTGAGCTGATTCAATCTATGTTGCCATCTTTCTTGTCCAGCCAATCATGTGACTCTTCCATTTCCAAATGTTCTTATACTCAACATCGTATTGTGTGTGTATCTATTATTCCTCTGTTCCATAGAGACAACACATTAATAAGCCACTCTGTTGCACTGTGATATGTTCCTTCATCAACACACACCGTCCTGCTGACACAAATACAAACTCAAGCACCATATGTGGATAAATCCACTGTTGAAAATAATCCACAATGCACAAAGCACTTTTTCCTCATGTTTGTTTAAGAAAACCTAGTGATCAGCTGTTAGGAAATGACTCTTTTTCATGAAACACGTGTTGAAGATTAATGTCTTCAGTAGGAACCAGTTAAGATTTGAACTGAGGTCCACAGACAGGAAGTCAAGAAGAGAAGGACTAACACATTGTTGGTTTGGGTCTGCAAGAGAGATTTGTTGACATTAACAACAATATAAAACAACTCAAAACAAATGTATACTTTTAAAGTTAGTCTCTCATCTGTTTATGTCTCTGTTTAGTGTCTTATCAGCGAGGAAAAACTGCAGTTAAAAACAATGACGAAGAGAAGAGACTCTCCTACCCTGGTAACACACACACACACACACACACACACACACACACACACACACACACACACACACACACACACGTTAGCTCACTGGCCTCCAGCAGTATCCTATTAGTTTGAATCTGGCTACTCTCCCTGTGTGTTGTCCAATCAGCTCTGGAGCGACTGGCAGTCTGTGACAGCAGAGAGCCGTCATCCAACAGGAACAGTGGTTACAACTTCTGACACGGATCCTCTTCTTACATCATCATCATCATCATCATCATCATCATCATCATCATCATTCATATATGGGCTAAGGATACGTTTGACTATTTCTGGATTTCTGGATTTTGTTTGTAATTGGAATGACTGAGTATTGAGGATCATGTGACATTGATAAATACATACATACCATGATCAATCATCCATGTATAGTATGGTATCTAAACTCAATTTAGCAGCCTTTTTAAACAAGTTGTATCATCCTTACCGAAGTTGTATTCTCATGTTGTCGTTTTGGGGTTCGAAGGTGTATTTTATACTTTTCGCTGGGCTAGTAGTTTTTCATTGCTACAGTCTTTGTGCTAAGCTAATCTACACACAACCTGGACCAAGTTTACAATTACATAAAAAATAAAACTCTGAGCATATTGAAAACAACCTGATTCACTGACATTGTAACATAAGTTTTGTTTATTTTGTGGATTGTTTGTGATTTTTGAATAGTATTGTGAACTTGTTCTTTTCAGTAAAATGATCTAAGTTGTGTTTGACCTGATTTTTTGTCTTATAAGTAGGTGAATGGAAAATGTGGTAGATTTTGGACTGAAACACAGAGAGGAGAAGGAGGAGGAGGGAGCGAGAGACGAAGGTGGTTTCTAAGTGCAGAAATGTGGTTTCCTCTGCCGTTGATACAACTTCCTGTTTGTGTTATTTCTGTCGTTGCCTGTGTATCGTTCTCCATCTCTTCTATTCCTTCACTCTTTCTCTTTCTTATCTTCTTGTGTTTCTTTCAATCTCTCCTCATTCTTTTCATTTGTTTCTTGTCCTCTCTTTTGTCTTCCTCTGTTCTTACACAATTCTTCCCACTTTCTTTTTTTGTGGGTGTCCTGCGTGATGAAGTCAGGGTTGAGGTTGATTGTTCATTCATAATCATCCTCACACATCTCAGCTATCACTGATTGGATAAAAAAAAAAAAAGGTCAATTCTTTAATGGCAATGTAGAAAAAGTGAGATTCTAACTCATGAACACAGTCTGGCTGGTTTGTTTGGCCACACTGTGACAGCCAACATTTGGGTATTATGTATATATCACAATACCATTGTCATCCTTGAACATTGAAGCTTTGGTTGTTAAACCTGTGGTGGCTGTAGGTCAGAGTGGGTCGTCCTACAACCACAAGGACAGATGTTTGATTCCCGGCTCCTACTGTTGGCATGCCGTAATGTCCTTGAACCTGTCACTGAACTCCTGACCTCCCTGGGGCGCTGAGCTAAATCCTGCCAAGCCCTACCTGACTCATGAGCCATCCAAACTATTTATTGTTGGCACACAGTCGCACCTGTCACTCCAGTGCTCCCACTACAGTTATTCCTCCTTCAAAACGGTTTTCTTCATCTCGTGCTTTAAGAATGAGACGTATACAGAACAGAATGAAAACAGCATCAAAGCAGGAGTGTAAAGATGGAAGGGTTGCAGAAAAGGCCCACGAAAAAGTCCTGATCAAAGATATCTCCCAGATACCTTATGCTAGTGCTGGATGCCAGGACAATGCCATCTAGAGCTATATCTTTAGACAATTTATTTTCGGATGGGTTCAGAGACAAGTATAATAACCTCAATTTAACATCAGGAAGTTGGTTGGTTGGTTGGTTTTGTCTGCTTTGATCGATAATGAATGAAATGTCCAAGGACAGAGAGTAACTGCTGCTTAATAAAATGACTGGAATAGACGCTTTCTTGACCTCTAGTTTTATTAATTTACAGCAATGGCGTTGTCAACACCTCTGTTAAAAATGCCATTCGATTCATAATGAAAGGAAAATAGCTCAGGAGGAATGAGGCCGTTGAGGGATTGGCAGGATGCGAACAGATCAAAGATGAGTCTTTTCCTCCCTGCATTATTTCCTTATTGCTATGCCGATTGGATTCACGGGAAATGCGAGGAATGGAGAGGACTTGAATGGGCCGATGACTAATGTTTTTGCCTAATCTCTTTCTGAAGCAGTTGAAGAAACCTTTCTGGATCCTTTAAAGCTGACTGAAGTTTTGTTTGCCACATAAGTGTTGATTGGCATTGTGAGGACTCCGACTCGAAAACCCAGAGACTTGCCCATAAGATCTACTGATACAGACACAGGATGAGAAGACAGTTCAAGTCAGTTCTGAAGTGTCCAGAGGAAGGAGGCGGAAATGGCAACAAGGGGCAAAATGGGGCCATGTGGCCCAAATTCCCGCAGGAGTTCCAGGAAATGGCTTAAGTGGAACTGGCCATAACTCAGTGTCCAGAACGGACAAGTTCAGGAGGCAATTAGATTGAGTTAGTAGAGAGTGGCTCTGCTGAAGAAAGCTTTGTGGGGAAAGCTGGCAATCAACTTGATTGGAGAGAGGAAGTCCTGGAGATGGAATAATGCCGCGATCTTCTGCGAGGCAATTTTGAGACTGAAATGTCCATCAAGTTTAGGGAGGTTTGGAGAAACTGTAATTGATGTATGGACACCTTTTCTCCAGGTCGATGCACATGTTTGGAAGTAGTAGCGTCCCATATTATACCATTTAAAAATAGTTTTCGCCATCGTGGAACGCACTCATGACAATGTTGCAGGAGGAGTTTTGTATTGATTGGACGAAGACTTCCAGGCTCTTCTTTTTGCGTATACGCGAATTCAATTCAAATACAACTTTCAGGATATGCTTTTTGTTTAATATCTAGAAAACTAAAGAGGATATCAACAAGCTTCATGAGACTTTTGATAAGCTTAGTCCAATAATGATGCACAGAAAATGTAGTAACTATTAGTAACTAAAGACTTGCCATGACGGCTTTTTTGCTGCTTTGACCAAAGCATGGCCACCGCTCAGCATGCTGCTCGCCAAACACCCAAAAGAGTGTGGTGAAAATGCAACTCCATGATTATCAATTCTCAATTTAATGATGTGATTGGATGGGTCTGACTGAAGTGTCACACAGCTGAATCTATTTACCTCCCCTTCAAGTCTATCTAGTTCCAATCCATCCATTTATTTAATGCCAAACTGTGGTGTGTGTGTGTGTGTGTGTGTGTGTGTGTGTGTGTGTGTGTAGGTGTGTGTGTGTGTGTGTGTGTGTGTGTGTGTGTGTGTGTGTGTGTCCATCTGTGTATGAGTGGGAGTATTTTGCCTCGTCCTCTTCTGGTTAGGTCACGATATGAGATGATAATCTGGCCTCATTGCAAATGTCCCGTCCAGAGACAATGACAGATGACAGCAGATTACAGCAACAGATTATCCACCAGGGGATTGATGTGGGAGGACAGAAATGAAGGGAGAGGGGGTGAGGAGAAGAGGGAGAGGGAGAAAGATACAAGAGTGTGTGACATGTACACACACACACAGATGAAGTCATATCAAGTATTGTGGAAAGAAAAAAGGAAGCCGTTTGGGTGTGATGAAGATAAATTGGAGGACATTTTAAAACAATGATATGTTACATTGCCGCTGTCTCTTTTTCCCAAAGAGTAATCGTTAATGGTCCCACATAGTGCTAATGATGAAAACCATGTATGTTTAACTGTTGAATATTATCATCCATCTCACACCTGCTCTCACTCCCAAATAGTCGAATACAGCAGCTTGGTCAGTAGCCTGAAGCTTTAAACTATGACGCTCTACGTGGACGTAGTTATGGCGGGACTGACCAGCACACGCTCACCAGGAGGCCGGTGACTGTGTGACTGTGAAACCAAAAGTCAACTTTTACTTTTTAAAGTTTAAAGTAACATTACGCAACTAAGCATGATCTTTTCCTAAACTTAAACAAGTTGTGTTAATGCATAAACCTAAAGAAAAGTTTATGAAAATGATTTAATTCACGACCACCCCCCATACCTGCTGTCTATTGTATACTGAGCTAACCCTAATGCATGGTCAACTTGATGCTGGTGCATTCAAACTGTTTTTGCCAGAGAACTAAAGTTGCTGTTGAACTTTATGTGAGCAAGCTAATTAGTGTAGGGATATAATAACGAGCCAATATAATATTAACTGCTGCATCGTTTACGTCATTGGTACACAAGTAAAAGTAGGTGTATATGACTGACAATGACCGCCAATGAAATAAAAATGAAAAGTCTATTTAAAAGTCAAGAGTTCTGTAAATTGTAAACAATGCAAATAGTGCAAGGAAATAAAAACTGAAATATTATTCATATACAGTATGTACGTGTAAAGAGCTCTTTCTCCCGTTTACACAGGATGTAGGATCTATATTGACAGTGACAGATGTGCATGTTAAAAAAAATGGTGGATTAAAGCTGAAATTTTAATCTCCAGTGGCAGCGGTTGATATTTTGGTGTTAGAGGGTTATTGACAGAGTATGAGAGTGACACCCTGCAGGAAGATCATGCTCAGAGCAGTTCTGTTTCTTTTGGTCATTTTTATGTTACAATATAATGTGTTGGACAAGAAAACAGGCCAGCTCAGCAATAACACTGATGTCTAGGAAAACTTGTTCCAATAATCAAAAAACATTTTAAAAACATTGAAATTTGAAAGCGCCTCTCGTGAACTCAAGGACTCTGTACAAAATGGAACTAAAAACATTACTTTCTCTCAAAGGCTCTCACGTCACGTTTGTGAGGGAGGATCGAGGAATCTCCTAAAACTAGAGATTATGTGGATTCCATAGATGTGTTTTATAGTTCCAAGGTAAATACAAATGTTATGATGCACTGGGAGCCGGGGATCAAAAAATCGCTGGCCTTAGTGAAGTAGGCACTACAGGAGCAGAGCAGGAGGTTGTGAGGCACACAGGGATTTGAGAGGATTGGAAGGACATTTAAAATTTGTTTAAAACATGATTATTTATTTATCAATACTTTGTTGTGGGAAAAAAATACTGCGATAGTCTATTAATAATAATCTATATCGATATTTTTGCACAGCCCGAGACAAGTAGTCGTCCAACTCTTGCGATAGATATACTGTGGCTAAATTGAGCTGCGGAAAAAAAAGGGGAGTATTTAAGGTGGGATGGGTGAAACTAGGGCTGGTGCTGCTGGTGGAGTTGCTATCACGTCATAGCAAGTTGGAAGCAAAAATGTCCGATAGATGGTAGCTGGGACAGAAAAAGGTAGAAGCAAGAGAACAAAGGATGCTGGGATGGAGGGTTGTAACTGAAGTCTGGGGGAAAATAGGGTGTGTAACGGGTCGCATCTGGACCCAAGTGCAACACACACACACACACACACACACACACACACACACACACACACACACACACACACACACACACACACACACACACACACACACACACACACACACACACACACACGACTCCAGGGATCTCTGACCTTTTATTTGAATCTCCGGAAACAGCAGGCAGAGGACAGTAGAGTCAGGATCAGAAAGGCAGGTTGTCACGCGGTAATTTAAGGAGGACCCAAGAGCCACAGCAACAGTTCAAAATAATAATTTATTCCAAACAAAAGACAAGGCTTCAAAAACACTAATAATCCAAACCGTTAGGTAGAACACGGAGGAACACACAGTACAATCCGACAAGGGGACAGGAGACAAACAGGGTTTAAATACAAGAGGAGGGTAACGAGGAACAGGTGGAAACA
The DNA here is from genome assembly GCF_910589615.1 of Taurulus bubalis. Lineage (NCBI taxonomy): Eukaryota > Metazoa > Chordata > Actinopteri > Perciformes > Cottidae > Taurulus > Taurulus bubalis. Next base: position 22,968,742 of record NC_136594.1, on the reverse strand, counting down.
ATCAGGGCAGCACAGGTGAAAGGAATACACAATCAGGGAACAGGGCAGACAGACAATCACAGACAATCACAGGGACAGGAAGTTCAGAAACACAGAGGACACACAAGACAAGGACTTCACAATAAGACAGGACACCAAACAAACCAACATCATAACACAGGTAGGTTCACCAGGAGTCAGGTGTAGAGAGTCTAACAGGGCCAGGCAGGGTCAGCAACAGGGAATCAGTCTGTGAACGAGTGCTGGAGAGTGAAGAGGATGTGGAGCTGAACTGTGACAAGGTGAGGTGTTTCTCAGACAGAGAGAGCCTGAAGAGGGTGGATTACGACCTGGCCCTCTGAAAGGACTGAAATCCTCGGCGGCCACGGGGTCATTCAAGAGCCTCGATCCCGAGAGAGAGGCATTGGGAACGCACTATATCTGTTGGACGTCAAGGTGTGGGCTCTTCCAGCTGCTGGAAGGTGAGGGGCCGACGACGACCAAGTTGTTGGAGGATGGATGCCGAGAGGATCGGGGTATTTGGATGGTTCAACGCAACCGAGGTTGCTGGCGACAAATGATGGAGCTTTAGGCGGGTCATTTTTTACTCTGAGGAGTATTCAGAATATTAAGACGACACAAGGGGCAGCTGTAGCTCAGGGGTAAGAAATCTCAAGCCGTCTTGTTCTAACAGAAAAACAAGAAACGTGGATGAACGCATTTAGATTGTAGATACTGCTGTGGGTACAGTAGGGAAAGAGGGCGGAACAATGGGGTAAATAAGGACTCTCTCTTTCCCAAATATTTTGAAGAAGAATGGATGCAAATGTTGAATATATATTGAAATCGTTTGTGGCAAATTAACAAAAAGTTCCAAAAAACCCAGATTAAAACATCTGTCTCACAGAATATATCTGCTAATTCCATTAGCAGACCAAGGCCCTTAGTATTTAGAATGTGTGTAACATTTTGTAAAGTCAGTTATTTGCTATTGCAATACTTATTTCCCATTTTTCTTAATACAATATAATGCAATGTAGTGCAAAGATAAACCACTGCCAGACGCATGGGGAATGTATTAAAGTTATGGAGTGCAGTTTGAGTAAGTGGAGGTCTCTTTAATGAAATGTTGATGCTGTTTTCATATATTTTTCTCTCTCCTCTGTTAAGCTCCTCTCTTTATCGTATCCATTGTTCTTTAAGCCCCTTCTGCTGCTCCATTACCACTCTCACCATGCACACACACGCACACATATACTATATAATATATATATATATATATATATATATATATATATACACAGAGAGGTATAATCAATTACATGAATGTGACACATTTCCCACAGTCCATTATACAGCCTACCTCATGATTTAGGATTCTCTTGTTGGTATCCTGTGACTTTCAGGAATAAAGAGCTTCATTTATTTAGTGTTTGTCATTTTCTTTTTTTGCTCGTGGATATGCAGTAAAACAGCGGACTACTGTATATCTGCCGGTTAAATGTACTGGAGCATCATCTGGTTATAAAATGGTCTTGATACGTAAATCAATGTCTTGTATCTTTGGCTCATGAACAGAGGTCAATGCATTTGAACGAACCAGTAATATCTTATCATAACATATGTCTAATCATTTTTCACATCACTGTGCTTCCAGACAGTTTATTATGTTTCGACGGAAACACTTTTTCTCCCAGATTATGTTTGTTTCTGACGTATCACACGCACATTTCTTATCGAGCTTGGTGGAAGTCTATGTGAAGTTGAGGATAGATGCATGAGTGGATCAAACAAACTCGACTTTCGCCTCTGCTCATCAAAGTTGACTTATTATAACGTTACGTTGAATGTTAAACGTGACCTATGCAACTTCAGTCTTAAACTTCTTTTAAGAATCAACCAAAATCAATCAAATCATGATATTTTACGAAAAATAACCAAGTAGTTTTATTGTATTTTTGTTTTAATTCCAACTAACCACATGTTTAAAACAGCACCCATAATTCTGGATAATGTGTTTCCCTCAAAAACGTAATTAAGAAGAAGAGTTTATTTGTATATTATTATTATTTATTATATGGCAATGCACAGCCACTGTACTGTGTCCAAGTCATAAAGATGCAGTTTGTCTGTAATTACAGCAAACACGGCATACACATGTCACGTTTATGTGGGATTAAAGTCGTTGTGTGATGGTGAAAGCCACATTATCCAAACAGTGTAATACACACACACACACACACACCTACACGCACACACACAGTGAAGTGTTAGGAAACACATTTAATTTCATAAGAGTGACCTTGTGGAGGGACAACAGAGAGGATCAGAGAGGAAGAGAGAGAGAGCAGGAAAACCCTATAAGAAAGAAGAGAAAAAAAGATGTATGTAAAGAAGGGGAGGGGAAAAGGACATAACTGAGAGGGAGAGGATTACTTACCGTTTTAAACAAATAAATCGGTATTGTGTGAATCTGGCACAGGGAAGGAGGGCAGAGAGAGAGAGAGAGAGAGAGGGAGAGAGAGAGAGAGAGGTTTATAGCATCAGCAGACCAGCAAAGAACAGCGAGAGAGACGGAAATGACATATAACTGTTTAGTTGATGTCATTTTAATTCTTTGAACAGATAAGTCATTTTTGTGGAGAATATTTTTTTTTTTAATTCCTGTTCCTAGCAATGATGCGGCTCTGAGAAAGGACAAAGGGAGCCACCTGCTGCACAAATGCCTCGAGGAAAAGATGTAATCTGGAGCTGAGATAGACAGATACAAGTGGGTAAAGAGAGAGAGTGTGTGTGTGTGTGTGTGTGTGTGTGTGTGTGTGTGTGTGTGTGTGTGTGTGTGTGTGTGTGTGAGACTTACATTGTGTGTGTTACAGTATTGTATGATGTGATCTGATCAACAGTGATTGTTGTCTTCTGCGAGCATGACACAACATGTGACATATGTAGCTCTATGTTCTGCTGTTTGGTCTTTGATCTTGTGCAGAACAGCTGAACCTAGTTCCATCCAGCTGATGTGCGTGTGTGTGTGTGTGTGTGTGTGTGTGTGTTCACAGGAGACGCAGACTTGTAAAATGTTGTTTGTCAATTAGTGTCTATGATTTTACATGTGGTGGTGCTGATTGGTTTCGTGTAAAATGGTCTTCCCCTGCAGGTGTTATGTAACAATATTGGGCTTACCAGAGCTGATATGATCCAAAAGTCCAAAGCAAATTGTCACATTTTGATTATTAGCTCTGACATGGAGAACAAAATACCCACCTGGATTGACAATCAATCAATCAATCAATCAATCAATCAATCGAATAGAGCTTTTGTTTTTAAGGGGTCTTTGATCATTTTAAAGGTTTTTTGATAATAATGAGACATTGTTGTTGTTTGTACATGTTTAAAAAAAGTTTTAGATTTTTTAATAGTTAGTTAGTGCCCATGCACAAACGTGCCATGTTGGCATGTGTGCATTCCTTTTCATTTGACAAACTAATGTTTGAGAGCAAACATGTCAAAGAATCAGAATCAGAATCAGAAACCGTTTATTGCCAGGAATGTTTGCACAAACGAGGAATTTAGTTAGGCGGAAGGTGCATACATTAGACATTAGACATTAGACGAGACAAGCAACAATCAGCGACAGCAACAGTGCAATGATGTCTAAATCAGATACGGATAAAGTGCTCAGACAACAGATAACATTAATATAAGTGTTTGTTAAAGTGACGTGTGTGTTTAAGTTTAAAGTTAAGTGTATGTGGCATGAGTGTTTGAATATGAATTGTGCAGTGGAGTGACCGGTAAGAAGAGAGAAAGGAATAAAAATAAAAATAAATGGTCCGAAAGAATGGTCCGAGAATAGTCCTGTGATGGTAGAGTCAGTCAGTGGGGAACCCGGGCTCTGTTGATGAGCCCGACTGCCAACGGGAAGAAACTGTTGGTGAGGTCTTAGTCCTGATGGACCTCAACCTCCTGCCAGAGGGGAGGGACACGGACAGGTTGTGTCCAGGGTGAGAGGAGTCAGCTGCGATCTTTCTTGCCCGCTTCAGTGTCCTGGAAGTGGACAAGACCTGGAGGGATGGCAAATTGCAGCCAATCACCCTCTCCGCAGAGCGGATGATGCGCTGCAGCCTGGCCTTGTCCTTGGCAGTGGCTGCAGCAACAGGAGGAGCAGGATATGTCACTCTTACCTGTCTTAAAAACTTGAGAGCCCTGCATTAATGTAGCATTTACGTGCTGGTTCTGGAGCTTTTGACTATATCACATGTTTTTCATCAGCAACTGAAATTTGCTCAACTGTCTGTCTCAACATGTTCTAATGTTCATTATTCTGAGGACTTAATTTCCATAAAAGTTGAGCTTCACATGACCTGCTGATGAGTACCTGTATTTCAGTTGAAGAATACGTTATAAAGTACAACAGGGTTCGGGAAATACACTTGAATAAGTAAAATGTCAACCATTTACTGCACGTTACTGCATGTATTGAATGTTTCAACTGGATGATAACATTTAATACTGAAAGGTTTAATATTTTTGCATCAGGTCTGTAGTGATGGCAGATTTCAGCTGGGCCGGTGTGTGGTGGGGCAGAAGAGGAGTTAGCATTCTGCTGCTCTTTTGGATTTTAGGTGAGTCTTTACTTGTTTGTCTGTGGTACTCATTCACCAGAGAGTGTAACTGTATATGAAATATGTATTGTTTCTTCCAGCTTTAGTGCCTATTGTTCCTTGATGTTTTTGTCTTACTATTTTCATCCATGAATTCTGTCACATAACTTTTACATTTGAAGTTTTTCTTCAACGATGCAGTCCAGATTTGTAAGGTCTGCAGGAGTCAAACTGAAATGTAAAGAGAACCGTTCCCTCTTTAACAGATGAATGTGAAACCAAACTGCACAGTTAGTTTCTGCACAGTGAAGGAATGAGAGGCAAAACACATTTCTGAGTAAAGGGGTAGTTGTTCCAGATATCGTAATATTGAGTTAGATAAATGTTTTCTTGACTTTGGTTCTCACTTCCTCCCTCTCTTTTCTTTTTATTCCCTCAGTCCCTCCATCCTTCATGCAGCCTCCCCTCCCTCTCTCCCTGCCGGTCCACATGTCGGTGGTCCCTCCAGCCTGGCAGTTCCTCCCTGTGTCTCAGGTGGAGCTGGGCCCTCTTTTCTCCAACTACACCCCCTTCTCCTTCTCCCAGAGCCTCTTCATGGTGCGCCCGCCTGGCAAGGCCCCCAGACCAGGTCTCCAGGCTTCATTTGGCCCTTACTCAGTGACACAGGTAATGGAAAAAATGAGCGGACAGAGATCTGTGGGTGAGTTGACTGATAATGTGAATGTTCACTAATTCTATTGAAACCCACTCAAGCTAAGTACCTCTTTATTTTTCCACAGCGCTTATCAGAGCCTCTCCTCCCTCTCTCTCCGCTTCTGTACGCCTCCCTCCTCTCGGAGCATGTGGAGATAGAGAGGGATGAGGGCAGGCAGAAGAGGTTTAGGGTGAGAACGCTGTTCCACAAGCGGGGTGACAACAGCACCCAAGGGACCTGCATCACCCTGCATGCCTTCAAGGACACAGAGGAGCAAAAGGCCTCCTGTATCACACAGGTGAGCACCAGATTCTATCTCTACCGAGTGTTTTGGCTCCGTCCTTCTCATTTATTCATTACACTACTTCCCTATCCATCTCTCTGTCCTGTTTCCCAGCCTCCTCTAGGGCTGTGCGTGGTAACTTTGACACTGCCGAGCGATTGGTTTGAGGATAAACACTCCAGCCAATCACATCCGGATTTGGAAAATTGGCACGGCAACCACCACCATCGTCGCCGGATGCAGAAGCGAGAACGGCAGCGGAGGGGACATCTTACGACTTCTCCTTCACTGAGGTGAAGTGTTAACGGCGAAATATTATGCAAATGTAGAAGGTCATACTTTTTCTACTTGGAGATGTTTAAGGAAAGGTTTTTGGGGGACACAATCTTAAAGTGAGAGCAATGAGTCCTGCTCTCAAATTGAAATATAGAGAGATAAACATAGGGAAATAAATCCATACAGCAGCAGTTGTCTCTTAAATGATTGCAGGTGTGATCATGACAAGTTACAGTTCAGTAGTTAGGAAAATTATCCAACAGCAGCCACAGGGTTTTTATGCAGGTCAGGTGAACATCCTTTGTTATATTACCTGACTGTGTAACATCACTACTCATCTGTGACTGTCGCATACATCAAAAGCTTTGCTTTGGCAAAGGCATCGAGATCAATGGCAAATCAAATCCTTTTTTATTTCTGTCATGCAATATAACAGACTACTGACACGGATGAATGTGTTTTTCATCTTCTTATTCTTGAGTACAATTTTGAATGAAACTTTCCAACAATTTCCATATATATATATGTATTTTGAAATGTAGGGGAACTGATTATGTCAATGATCAGACTATGCAGGTTCATCAGGCTGAAATAAACAGTTGTTGTACTGCTAAGCAAAGTTTGTGCGGTCATGAGAGTTTGCTGAATCCAACTTGGAACACTCACAGGCAAAAAAAAAAGAAGTGAGGATTTGAGATGAGGGTATGAATAGGTTGTTGCATGAACTTCATTATGTTAAGGCAGGAGGAAGAGGTCCATTTATAGCAGGAAAATCCTGCATGGACAGAGGTCTTTGAAGCAGTTTCCATGGATCCTTGTTTTCCTCTATGTGTTGTCGATGATGATCATCAGTTACCTGTGTGACAAATAAATGTATGCTTTCATTCAGATACCCTCTAGGTGTTGATGAGGACACCCAGGGATATGTTCCATGGGCCTTCAGACACCAACGGGTTCCCATCAGAAACCAAATACAGCTTTACTACTCCTCCTCCGACACTGTGGCTGACCTACATCAGACACCACTAGGGTATGTGAATTCATTTTTTGCTGCCCAAGAACTATTTTTTCTGTCACTCTCCAACATCTTCTCCTTGCACCAATTGTCCGTCCATCCAGATGTGTGGAGGACAGAGCAGCTCAGTCCCAGAGGCAGCTCTTCCATATCAAAGCAGTGACGCTGAAGGAGGAAGAGAGAGAGCGGAGCAGAACCAAAGAGGAAGAAGAAACATGTTTGAACGGGCAGGAAGAGGAGGAGCTTAGCTTGGACCCCCATGTCATGATTCGCTATCACAGGGGCCCGGTCCTGATAGGACAGCCAATCAGAGTGTCTTTGAATCTGAGGGCTAACTTCAGTGGTGAGCTTGTTGTCGTAAGGTAAACACAAAATTATATCAGTACACTCATTTTACATTCTTAAAAGGCTGTTTTGTATTACAGTCTGTATCACTAGCTACCAACCACTCTTATAGTTTTACATTCAAAATCTGTGTGTCTTCAGGCTGAAGGTGAAGAAGGGCTTGGTGTCGATGGTGGCCCAGAAAACTCTGACCTCTGACTTGTGGGCAGTGACCCTGGAGAGAAGCCAAGGCTCCAAACACGACGTGGTGTCTATCCTGTGCCGCAAACACAGCACCCACAAGCACACACACAAGTAGGTCGAGAGTTCAATCACAGTAGCCACTAAATGCCCCTTTATATAGGAACGTGCACACAGTCTGATTAAGCTAACTTAACAAAGAAAGTTAATAACCACCATCAGGATACCCATTATCCCTGATTGGGAATTTAGGTTTTGTTAAGCCAGCTAACGCAAACAAACGCCTGGCTCTGTCGAACCTGCTTCTTAGTACACCCCTTGCTCAAATGTCTCTGGATCCCGAGGTTGATTGATTGGAGTCGAGGCTGACTGCTAGCAGACTGGAGGCTAACTAAAGAGGAAGCATGGTGGGAGCTAGTAGACTGGAGGCTAGCTAAAGAGGAAGCATGGTGGGAGCTAGCAGACTGGAGGCTAGCTAAAGAGGAAGCAGGGTGGGAGCTAGCAGACTGGAGGCTAGCTAAAGAGGAAGCAGGGTGGGAGCTAGCAGACTGGGGGCTAGCTAAAGAGGAAGCAGACTGGGAGCTAGCAGACTGGGGGCTAGCTAAAGAGGAAGCAGGGTGGGAGCTAGCAGACTGGGGGCTAGCTAAAGGGGAAGCAGACTGGGAGCTAGCAGACAGGGAATCAGGGTTGTTTAAAAAGTCTCCAAGCCGCTAATAAAAGCTCCTCGGCCATGGCTTTGAAGTAACCTTCCAATGTGCCACTCAAGAGCTGCCTCTTTGTACTCCCAATCAATTTGCTGGGTTCACAGTTGGTTGGTTTGTACTTTCCCCGTGTCAGGAAAGGGTTTGAACATGAAAGACCTATACAGACTAGCAGCTCAGTCTCTGATCTCTGTTGCCCTGCAGTCCTACTTTACTACAGCAGGTGGTGTGTCTCTCAGTCCACGGCCTGAGGCAGAGCTTCGGTGTTGCCATGACGATGTCTGCTAACTGGTGGGTGGAGTACTCTGGTCATATAAGACCCGTATCGCCACATGGAGCAGCAGTCAGCATCTTCTCATTTGCCGATCGACACATCTTTAGCATCGCCCCCATCACAGAGGTATTTTATCCGTTTAGTCATTTCTTTAATCCTAATCCAGGGATCATCATTTCAAAATGTTTAAAGATTCATACAATCTGATCTGTTTAAACATACATTTTTTCTAATCCTTCTAATCCTCAGAGTAACACGATCATCAACACAGCCATACTGACCAACCAGCCAGTGTCACTTCCTGTCATTGTGCTGGGCATAAGCCACAATGGGAAGGTGTCAGATGTCACCTCTGCAGTCACGTGCCACTCGACCAACGAGAACACTGTCAAGGTGCAACACAGTCAAACACCAACAAATCTGTCGAAAGAGAAGTCTGATATTATACATCGTACAGGTTTGCCCGTTGATTGTGTTACCTAGGTTCAGAAGATTAACATCATCTCTGTCCAGGACAGAATAAGACAAAACATGGCCACTATCAACTCTGGTGAAACTCTAACTCTTCTCTCAGGTTGTGGCATTATGAGTACATTTCTCATTCTTCCTTATTTCCTTGAGTGGTTTACATTTTAGGAGGACGTGGATCTTTGTCTCAGCCTCACCTGCAACAGAGACCACACACTCTGTTTTCTGCCATGATTTATTTTTGTGTCTTCCTATTTGTTTGCAGAATTCTGCATAGAAGATTCTGTTGGAAGTCTGTCTCAGCGGGTTTAGCTATATATGATCACTAAGTAACTAAAAACTAACTTCAGAACCGTAAAGCGCAATGGGCTGACTGACACTTTCAAATCATTTAAGACCGATTTAATTTGGAATTTGGAGATTATAAAATGTACTATGAATTGCAGTTAGAGCTCTTGGAGTTTTTTTGTTTGGTGGATTCACTGCCATGTTGAATGCCGCTGGTGCTGTTAAGGTAATACCAAAACTGGTATTTGTTCTCCTGACATCTGGTGGGGCTTCTTTGAACATTTTCTTTTTAGTAGTCTTTTTTTGTATCAAACCTTTTCTTAAAAGTTGTTATTGCTAACGTTTCGGCAAACAGCTCATTATTATTATTATTCATTTGGAGTCATGTTGTGTGTCTGATGGACATTAGCTCTGTGTTTGGTCTACTAACTCCTGGGGGAAATATCTGGCTCTTTAGCTGCTACATGAATACTTAAAGAAGCAGCCTGCCGCTGCAGCTGGAATAAAAGCTGAGGAGAGCCATGAGACTGAACCAAAACAGTAACGTTTTTATCTGTTAAACCAAAACCATAAGCTGAGAGAGGCTTTTAAAAAACGCTGCAGAGGCGATGGGAACTACAGGGTTGGTGATCATTCTCTGTTTCGCATGACTCATTTAACTAACTGATGATAATAATGATATTGATTACTGGACTTTAAATAAGTGATATCGTTACATTTTAAAATTCAATTAGAACACAAACAAATGTATGTGTAATGTATACTGTGCTAATGTCCTTTAATTGCCAGTTTAATGGGAGTCTTCTCTGTGTCCTTCATAACCACAGGTGTCCAGCGATTGCTCCACCCTCTTTGTGGACGGCAGTGAGTCAGGGTTGGGTAACACCTGCGCAGTGGTGGAGTTTCTACTGGGATCACTTCGCGGCTCTGTGTGTGTGGAGGTGTGGGCTCCTTCAGTGCCCCTGCGAGTGTCCTTGGCAGACCCTGTTCTCAACGCCATCGATGGCTGGAACCACTTCACAAAGAGCGGGTAGGATACAGAACCAGTGTGTCTTCACTGTGGTTTATTGAGCCTCTCTATGGTTTATGCAACAGAGCAATCACCAGTTTTTCTCCAAAGAGAGTTTAAAAGAAAGGCCATCACAAATAGATTATATGTTTTTGCATACATAAAAACTGTTTTATTTCGGGGACTGACAGGGTCATAAAGATAACCTATCGTCATACCCTCTCACCTTCTACTTCCACTCTCTCCCCCAGTCCCCAAAATAGACTGCATGGTTCCCACTCAGCAATGTTACACAAAGCATCACTGGTGAACCAGACCCCAACAGCAAAGTAACATAGTGCAATGAGCATGTAAATGGTTTTTAGTGACACTTTCATTTTTTAGTTATCACTCAATGGTCATTTTATTCTCATAAGGGACTAGCACAGCCCTATCTCTGGAGAAGGTGAGTGGGCCAATGGCTGACGAAAGCTGCATGATGACATGAGAAGAAGCTTGCTTCAGATTCAACTCATGATGTATTGGCTCATTTCTATTGAACTTGATAACATAGTTTTGTTAGAGGCCACATTGTGAAATGTTTCAGTGGCTAACTATGTACTTCCTGTTGGTGGCGTTATCTAATCAAACAATGAAAAGCACAAATAAAACCTCATTTGGACCCCCCACTCCTGTTGTCTCTGCTAGCCCTAAACAAAAACATATTCAATTACATTTTCTTTGTAAAGCCCCAAATCACAAATTAGCCTCAGAGCTTTACAATCTGTACACATACGACATCCTCTGCCCTCACATCGGCACAGGGAACACTTCCCCAAAAATAACCTTTAACGGGGAGAAAAAAGGAAGAAACCAAGACCCACCGATAGGAAAACTGCTCCATAGCGTTCCCAGAGGCCAGAAACTGCACAGGACACCTTATTCTGAGATCCAGGTTTATGATGTTTGACTTATGATGTATTTTCTGATCTGCATATGTGTATTATCTCTCAGACACACTCAGATAAGTTAAAGCATTTAAGTTCTTCATGCGTGTCCTGTCTCTTCAGGTGTGTACCAGTGTATCAACGCTCCTCCGTTCAGGTTCTGACTCAGTTCACAGCTCAGGATGCTCATAGCAGAACCACACACCTTCTGGGCTCATCTGATTGGTTCGTGGATGTCACAGAGCTGGTCCGTGACTGGCTGAGAGTAGAGGACCCTCGAGTGGCTTCCCTCGGCGACCACAACAACCTGATTGGTTTACAACCAGGAAAGACATCACTCCATGTACGTGATAGTTGTACACCAATTCCGTTGAACATCTTCACTTCCTGGGCATCGTCATCATCATCATCCACTGTCTCTTTCTCTCAGGTCGTCTCTGAGCAGTGGGATGGCGTGCTGGGCAGATGTGACGTCACTGTGACCTCTGACCCCGTTACTCCTTGGGACCTGTCTGTGCAAGTGGTCAGCGGCCTTGGCATGTCCGTCACGGCTAACCCAAGCAACCCTTCCATTGTAACAACCACAGTAACTGCCTACAACATCCTATACAACCATCACCAGGTACTGGATGGATGATGATGGGCTGTGGCTCAGAGGTAGAGTGGATCGACTGTCAATCAGAAGATCCCAAAGGCTGTGTGCCTACAGTGTATACATTATGGCGTGAATGTTTACTTCGTCCTGATGGGCATTTGGCAGTCCGTGTTGTCAGTGTGTGAATGGGTGAAAGACATGCAGTGTATTGAGTGGTCGGAAAAATACAAATGCACTGTACAATCCATTTACCGAACACAAATCCAGACATTTCCACGTTCTTTGTAGATCAGACAAAGACTACGTTTCATGCTTCGTGATGGCTTTGAGCTAATGTCAATAACACATGGAATATGTGGAAGACTATTACTATGAAACATCTGTGCAGGAAGTGTTGTTTCATTGACAGTAGCTTAGCACTGAACAAAGAAAGGTAAATTAGAACCAAGGACAGTCTTGCATGTTTAGTGATGAATATGACATGTGGTTATTTTATTTAGTTAGTTTTTATAAAGAGAAGTGTATTAACAACTACATGTTAAACTGTAACAGATCAGAAACCATGGAGGCTTCTACAAAAATATGACTAAAAATGCTTATAAAAACATGGAAAATTATTAATAAAGGCCTGGTCCTCTGAATTAAGGCCACTATTTAAGAATGTGCATGAGGTTAGTTAGTTATAAACACAGAGCTAACTGTTATATATTTAAAGTAACAATGTGAAAGTTGTCAACCTAATTTGATTTCCAATCATATCCTGTTGTGTCTCTCCAGGAGGCGTCCATCAGTGTCTGGCTCCAGTTCAGTGACGACACCGCCTCCCTCCTCTCTTCCTTTAGCGACCTTCCCTTTTTCCTACGTCTCTCCTCATTGGCTGAGACTGTGGTTGTTGTGATGCCCGGTTCCAGCCCACGCATCTTTGCCCAGGGGGACGGAGGCGGGCCTCTCCTGCCCGCAGAACTTCTGGTTTCAAGCTGCACTGACCAGCCAATCACCTCCAACTCTATCAGTGAAGGAAACAGGGAATGGACGGACACCGGAGGAGGCGGGGCCAGGAGGCTGGCGAGGGGATCTGGTTGGATAAGAGTCAACCTAGACCTGGGCTTCCTGCAGCCAGTAGGGGATAAGGATGATGAGAAGTTTGATCTCGACATCTCAGGCACGCTGGCTGAATCAGAGGGCGACGTCTACGCGTCCAACTTTGACGAGGACGAAAGTGAGAACGTAAGCAGTGACTACTATGACAAAATCAGTGGGAAGAGGCCTGAACGACCCTGGAACCAGCTGGGGTACGGTGAGATGGTCAGTCGGAACAATCTGGAAAGAGCTGTGCTGATGCCCAGCCAGGAGGAGGGCGCTGTGTACTTCTCCCCCAGCCAGGAGAAGGACGCAAAGCGGGAGGAGGAAGTGGAAGGCCGTGGAGCGAGAGAGCTGGAGGTGGGCGTGGGCGCCGTCCTCGCTCTGCTCTGTCTCTCTGCCGTCCTCTTCCTGGTGAACTGTCTGCCATGCGCCCTGCGAGACAGAAGGAGGGCGACGATGGAGAAGGAGACGGAAGGAGAACCAGAGGGAGGTGCGAGGGCAGACGAGGAAGAGGAGAGGGAGAGGAGAGAAGGTGACGAGGAGAGAAAGCAGCAGCAGGAGACGAACAATAAAGAGGATGTTCGAGAGGTCGAGATCATGTGCTGATTGATATATGCACAGGCCGAGCTGGATGCAGGCTCAAATCTGTGCTCAAAAGTAACATGAAGGGAATTATTGTATTGGCATGATATCTTCCTGTTATATTACACTAAGAGACAAATGGATACCGCCTCCGACAAAATTACTCAAAATCAGTTTGTCCTTTTCTGTCGTTCCTGTGTGTCTTGGAGCCGCTATGGAGGTTCGGAGTTTGTCCCAAAGATCAACACTTTCATTTGTTCTCTTTTTCCTGAGGGGCCAGGCTCACCAGACATCGTGACACCAAAAAGCAGCTCTGATGATAAATGAATGGCTGGTCAGTCCTCACTTTCACACCTCTGAGTTTGTAACAATATTTCACAGCAGCATCTCACACATGCGGCTCAGGGCCGTGAGAAGTTGTGGATTTTATGTGGATATCTCTGGACAGAATTACAAGCTTCATAAAACCACCAAACACACCATCCATCATGGGGCGTTTTCTCCAACAGACTCATCCAGCTCCGCTGTCACAAGGACCGATACAGGAGAACACTCCTGCCAACTGCTATAAGACTTTATAATAAATCACATCTGGCCAGCTCCTCCCTCGATTGAATCAATATCAATATCGATCACTGTATATACTTCTAATTCACTGTATACTTGCATTTTCTTTATTATTTCATTTTCTTAAAGTAATATGTTCTGCTCTGCTAATGTATTGTATTGTATATATTTCCCATACTTAATATTTATGTTCACTATGTAACTTGCTTCCCAGGGGATGAATGAAGTGTGTGTATATATATATATATATATATATATATATATATATATATATATATATATATATATATATATATATATATATATATATATATATATATATATAAAATCTATTCAGCAACTATGGAGGTCTCCTCTTGAAGCACTAAAACCAGTTTCATCCCCCAAATTAAAATGTATTAAATGCATTAGAATACTAAAATGTATCAAGTCATCGTTAGTCCAGAAAGAGGTCCAGCGCCTGACTCCGTGTTGTTCTGCACCTCGGGGCAGAGGGGAGGAGCCTGAAGGCCCTAAACCAGATGTGTGCTGGATCGTTGAGCATTGTGCTGGCTATCCGAAGGGCCCGTCGCTGCTCCACAGGAACCAGTAGTAATACTGATGATGACGTTTAGCTCGCTAACATGTCAGGACTCACCCCAAATAAGTTCCGCGGCCCCAGGAAGAGCCGACACTGCTGGGGCTTTGTCCCGGTTTCATCTCGTTCTTGTCAAGCTGTTCTATGTACTTGTACCTTTCCAACACCTCTGCTCTGCGATAACTGTCGTCCCTATTATTCTGTTCCTAATGAAAATAAAAAAATATATATAATACAACAGTTTTTCCCTATCGGATGCCCCTGACTGTTATAATTGGTCTTTCCTCAAAGCTGTTACAAATCACAGGAAATAAACCTGTTTTATGATGCGACAACACACAACAAACTAACAGGAAACTTCATGTTTTGGGTTTCGATGACTACTTGGTGACATTTGGGGAATTATGATCATTAATGGCAAAAAGAAATCTACAGACTGACATCTCCTTTTTAAACTGTTTTGTATATGAATATCAGCACCTTTTTGTTTGCTTCCAACAGACGAGTCATAATGACTACTGCTGCTAGAGGGCGCTGTCACTTTACAGTGCAGATATGAACTTTTGAGCATTTTGTAAAACATACAGTACATACAGTGCTTTTATGACTTGTCTTTTAAACACAACTTTTTTAGAACCTTCCTATACCAATGTCCTTAATGAGTTATTTAACCTACTATATTATAACTTTTAAATAAGTGTTTTCATACAATAATATAGCTTTTTGACATGCTATACTTTTACTTAATAACCTTTAACAGACTATTTTTGCTTTGACATATTACGATTTTTTTGAACATACTAAATAACTTTTATAGCCTCTCAAACATACTACTGTACTGTGCTTTTCATGATTTTTTCAAGTATATTGTAATATTAATTTTAATTTAAAAGAATACGTGCTTTATTATCACTTTTTCGTGAATATTTTTGCCATGCAATACTACGACTTTATTGCGCTCCAGGATTCTACCTCCCAGCGGACCTCTTGTTGGTCGTATATTCCAGCCCTTTATGTGCTCAATGTCCTGACTTCCCTTTATCCTCATCATCAGTGGACAGGGCCATTCCCCTCTCGCCACATGACTCAGCAGCCTGTTTTCCTAGTTCAGACACTGCTGACGATCATACAAAGAAGTGACCTTGTCTGCTCCTGCCCTGCACATGTAGTGGTTACAACACTGATGTCAACAAGAAGGCACGACCACCTCTAGGAGTCGGATAACGTGACAACGATAGTTTACATTCGATTATGATTATACAGTAACATATTTTCACAACATGCATAAACATTTTCCTTCCACAAAACCCAGTTGTCTCAAGATATACACACACACACACACACACACACACACACACACACACACACACACACACACACACACACACACACACACACACACACACACACACACACACGTCGTTGTTGTTTATGCTTAAGCCTACTGAGGGAAAGATATGAACCATTATGCACTGAGGTGAGTCTGAGTTACTGACTGGGTATATGTGCCCAACAGTATTGACCAAATAAAGGGAGACCTACAAAGAGAACATTTTCAGTGTGGTGTACAGATCAGGCTCTGTCATGACTGATGGAAGATGTTCTCTGTCAATCTGTTAAGGAGGAATGAAGTCTCTGAATCAAAGTTGTCTTTGTCGGTTTATTTCTTGCAAGAAAGGAAGAGTATGCAGCAGCTACTCAGAGCTACACAGGATTCAATCAAACAAAAGTCACGACTTTACTTCATACAACATGAGGGTTACGCCTCCAAGCCACGATGAAACAAAGAAAAACGCCGAGTCGTGGTATGTGCGAGACCTGATCCCCCAGTCCTCGTCATCAAAGAAGTTACATTTCCTTTGTCCTGAAGTCAACCCGCTATCTGTTTAAGTAAACATCCATCCAGTTGTGTCCGGGTCGACTTGATCAAATCTGATTGGTGGGAAAAGTGGCGTGAAGGGAGGTGTACAATTCAGACTGAGGGATTCTGATTCTCTGGGGTTGTTGTAAGATTGTATTCTTTAACAGGAAAATAAACGTCTTCACGCTGGTTGCCCGAATCCGAATGTCGTCTTCCTCTTCATTTTGCCACAAAAATGATGCAACACGATTGTGAATTACACTGTTGAGGTATAAATACATGCAGTACTACTAAAGGAGACCAAGCATACCATGAGCATTTCCATGTGTATGGAAATGAAAATCTGGACAAACGCTTTATGGTAAGGGTACTAATCGCATTGGAAATAGTTTTGACACATTTAACATTTTGGGTTTAACGGAGTTGAAAACCTCCACTAAAACTAGAAAAGCAATACAAACGGTTCATCTTCTGCATACTTTCTTATGCATGTTAATCCTCTGACATATTTTGCTTTTCTGCAACACTTGTATTGTTTTTGTACATTTCTTAAGCAATGTGATGGCCTGAGCTGTGCAAACATGCCACCATATATAAAACTGAAAGGTGTCTGAGTGGAGTTTTCCTCCGATGACAACTTTGTATTTAAAAAGCCACTAAACTAGTTTTGAAAAAAAGAAATCATCATACATTTTTGTATCACTTTTCTCAGATTATCTGAAGCATCAAGTTCTATGCACTGCAGCCCGAGAAAGCACATGTAGGCTAGTTTAGAACAAAGGCACAAAAAATGCACACCCATCCTTTAAATCTCCATTGTGGGGAATTGCAAACATTTGTTTTGTCTTGAAATACATTTTGGGTATATTATGTCTTCTTGGAAAATCTCTTTTAAACAGAGAATATAAAGCACTTGATGTTGCTACAATATGCACTGAAATACTTGTCATCGCGTGTCCGTGTGTCTTGTTTTCTGTCTCCTCAGTCTTCCGAGACACTGAAAGACAAGAGAACAAAAACGGAGCACGTGAATGCCTCTGGGTCTCGTCTGAAAGAGAGTAACACTTCCTGCAGTCACTAGATGGAACCAGGACTACAGCCATGTTGTAGTGAACATCTGTCCAAGATGTCCCTTTGATACATTTGTGTGAAATTGGCATATTCATTCTTGAGTTACAGCAAAAAAAAATTGTTTTGCGAGGTCAGTTAAGAAAGGTTTTTCTGAGCTCTATTCAAGAACATGTTCCTTCAATTTTAGAGCGAGACTCATTGAACCCAAGAGCAGTTGAGAACTTTGAGAGCAGATGTTTCACGAGCACACAGAAATATAAGTGAGACATTATTATTGATAACGCAGATCATCAACGATAACAGGACTCACTCTATTGTATGAAGGCAGTATTTCTGGTTCTTTGTTAGTTCCAGAAGCGCTCTGATTCCTGTGTCTTCCAGATTGTTGCCCATCAGATGCAGCTCCGCCAGATGTTGGGGGTTTGACTTCAGCGCAGCGGTGAGGAAGGGAACGCTCTTGAAGCTCAGGCCACAGGTCCTCAGCCTGGACAGAAACAGAACCACTTTAACCCCCGACACTATATGGAAATAACCCATCATGGTCAATGCATCATGTGGTCGTTGTGTCATAAACCATTGTTCAGTTAGCATGACAATGAGGATCAAAATATGGACTATAAAGTTATAGAGCCTTTCAAACACAGGCTGTTCCATCTGGCCGGGTATCAAACCTCAATGCTTCAGAGCTGACCTCTCCATATAGATGCCTCCAGCTTACTGTACATCTCCACAGCCCTGCCACACACAGCTCCTTTTTTTTTTTTAAATGTGAGCATTAATCCTTCAGGGTCTTAGGCCTTTTTCTTGATTTTACATAATTTCTTAAATTCACCATTAAATTCATCAAAAAATGCAGAACAATCTCAGCTCTCTATATGTAAACAGATAATATGGCCGTAAAGCTGAAAAATGTAAGCTCGATTTTTGAAATTCTTCATTTTCTTGTGAAAACATACCTTCACTCATGTTGACGAACTGTTTTGGTGCTTGAAATTGGTTTACCAAAGGTCTTAGGTTCACAAAAGCAATGGCATATATTGTTTTTTTTTCAGTGTAAGGTGGGTTAATAGTAGGTATGTTGTCTCTTACTGAAAGCCAGTGTATTTTTGCAGTGTAGGTGGGTAGGTCCTTAGGGATTTCCTGAGTGTTCATTGGTTAGTTTCACACAAAATGTCGATGAACACATGAATTGACAAATCATGGTGAAAGGTGGAGCTTGACACAAACTCCACAGGCTGAGAGCTCCTGTGAGAGTCACGTAGGAGCTCACAGAGCAGGGGGGCGGGAAATCAGGAGTCTGGCGCATCCAACAACAGCTGAATCATATTTCTGTGCCGTTTTTTCGCAGAGCTATGAATATTTACAAAACGTAAACATTTTTTAGCCACACGACCCGGAAGGGTTAAAGCCCTACAGTTGCCACGCAGCATATCACGTAGGACTACGTCCACACAGGTTGCAGAAAACCCCCGCAAATAACACAATTATATAGTATTATAAATACGGTAACGGAGAAAGATCTCCGCATGGAGAAATATTACATCTGGTGAGAACACAAACAAAATATGCTGCAATGTGACAACACATCTTTTAGAGGTATACAAACCTAAATATTTGGGAATTCTTTGAAAAGTACTGAATGAACAAAAACTTACGACAATTTCTCAAGTTTACTTTGAGGGTTTCGTAGTCCCACACAGAGCTTCTTCACTCCCTTATCTTGAAGGTTGTTGCCCGACAGGTCCAGCTCACTGATGACGCTGTGCTTTGAGGAGAGTCCTGATGCCAGCTCTGGACAACAGACATCAGTCAGGCTGCAGTGGCTCAGGCTGAAACCCAACGGAAATCACATTATAGCATACGTGACATTTGTGTAATGAAGACTAACGTTTTTTTTTTTAAATGGTCTCATTGGGGACCTCCGTCTAACTGCCTTGGTGATGGCAGCGTAGAGCGACAGGCTCCGGACAGTGAGAATTAAAAGTTGCCCAATATAACGCAAACCGTCTTGAAGAAAATGTTTTTTTCCCCCCCTTCTCCAACCCTTTCAGAGGCTCTAACAAAGTATTGAGACTGAAGAGAGATACCATCTAACACAGTGATATCTCAGTTGCATTCCAGAGGAAGTGTTCAATGGAGGATAACAGATATTGAGGAATGTTTGACGGCTGGGTTCACACTGAACTCAGAGCAGTAGTGTGGCTGTTCCCACCAGAAACACATTTACTGTGCCGGTCAACAATCTTTTGTTTTCTACACAGCTAGTCTGTGGAATAAGGACACAATAAAGAGCCACTGTGGTCCCAAATAAAGCAAAACATGTCAAATAAATAAACAAAATATTTACTTGAGAGTTTTCAGATTACTGAAGGGATTCTTCAGTCCAGATGAGATTTCTTTGACTCCCTTGTCTCTGAGGCAGTTCATGCTGAGGTCGAGGTCTTCCAGCTCCACTGCCTGCCAGTCGGTTTTTTTCATCAACCCACTGTAGAGCTGCGAGACCGAGCACAGGACAGTCGCCAAAGAAATGCAGCCGTGACCAGTGATTCCACATCTCGACACACTGAAGGGAAACAAGAGAGAGAAAAAAAACATTTTCAAGTTATCGGGACATGAGCGTCAAATGAAGTCTCTCGTTTGAACTTTCTGAATTTAGCAGCGACACATTTTATTTTTCTATCCAAGCATTTTTATTTCAGTCAACAAGTCATCAAAAGAGGCATTCTCACTTGAGTTTTTCCAGACGACACCACGCGTACATGCCCTGGCAGATGAGCTCAAACCCCTCATCTTTCAAGTTGTTGTTGCTCAAATTGAGCTCGACCAGGTTGCTGTTCTCTAACTTCAGAGCTTCGCCGATATTTCTGCAGCTTAACACAGTGAGGCCACAGTGGTAGATCCTGCCAAAAACGAACGTTACCTGATTATTGATACGCATTCATGCATGTTGACAAGATGAGGCAACTGCATTTCTATGAGGTCATACTCACTCCAGCTTTGTGAGCTGCGATATATCACATTTCTTAAAGAGCTCATTGGCGCCTTTGTCCCCGACCATGTTGATGCTCAGATCCAACACTTTCAGGCTGCTGGAGTTCTTCTGCAGAGCTGAGGCCAGATGATAGCAGCCCTTTTGCTCAATGTTGCACTGTGATAGTCTGTGAGAAATATGATAGAACTGCATAACAGAAACGCTACATGTGCAGAACAGTATTTTCCTTTTAAAGCCAACACATCAACACATTTAGTTGGAGTTACTTACCTCAGTGTTTCTATCTTGCATTCAGGAGATCCCAAACCATCGGCAAGATGTTTCATTCCGTCATCTCCCATTTCGTTCATGCTGAGATCCAACTCTTTGAGTTTCAGGGACTGTCTCACAGCCGTTGCCAGGTATTCACAGGCATGCGAGGTCAGTCCACAGCCGGGCAACCTTAAGGTTTTCAGCCTGCAGTTTTGATCCCTCAGCCCCTCCACAAGTTGCTTGACTCCATCGTCACTGATGCTGTTGTACCCGAGGTCCAGCTCCCTCAGGTAGGACTGCTCTGTGCTCAGGATTCCTGCCAAGGCTGGACAACACTTATCTGTCAGGTTGGAGAACCGCAGCCTGCAAGGAGATGCGACATTATGGGATGTGTTGACATTGAGAAAAACAGCCTTATCCCATCATAAACAATACGCAACACCAAATATAGCACAGAAGAAGAAATTCATACTTTTAACTGACTTGTTCCTGGACGTACAGTGCACTCCTTAAGAGTACTGGCAATTTTTTCTTTTTTAGCATAGTCCTCATGCCCATATAAAACGAATTGAAATGTACACACACACACACACACACACACACACACACACACACACACACACACACACACACACACACACACACACACACACACACACACACACACACACACACAAAATGGCCTCATGCAACATTCTCTTCAATTTCTTTCATATTTTCTCTTAATTTGACAGAGAAAAAAAAAACTCCAGACGGACCAGATGTGCTGAATGATGACTCCATGTGATCATAAATTGAAGGCGTGTGGCATCTTATTAATATTGTCATTAGCATAGGTAAAGCCCCCTACACACCATTTCAGGGCAGCTGTTGTGCTGTGTGAAAACAAAAGGCTGTGAGCTGGAGAAGTTCAGATGAAGTGAAATGAAGACGCACGGTTGAGGTCAGTTAAACAAAGTAAACGTGTGATTCTGCAGAGCGTCGGTACTGAGGTCACAGGAAAATCTAAAAGCCTCTAAGAGCAGTACGTAAGCCGTTTAGAAGATGACGGTAATTACTCTAAAATATATAATGTTATGTAGGAGTGATTTCGTAAAATGTTGTCTTACCGAAGAGAAGAGCGAAATTGTGAAAACACTGTTGGATCCCAGAAATCAATGGGTAATAAAAACATAAGAACAAATCATGGCTGTAAGATAAGAGGTTTACAGTTTTGGGGGCGTTTAAGAATGGTAGGTATCCATATGTGAAATGTGTACAGAGTCATTGCATTTTTTCATACTTCATACAAATTGTGGGTTTGTGCAGGACAATCCCTGTTGACCCAAGATGGTGTAAATGCTAACTTACTTGGCTTTCTTGGACTTCAAAAGACCCGGCAGCTGCACGAGGAGGCTGTCGTCACATCTCGTGGACAACATAATCTCAAAACTATCCCTCATCCCTTCAAAACTGCTGGTCCTTTGCATCATAAAGCTCCAATGCTTTGGCGAGAACTCCTGGAACGGAGAGAAGCCGAAGTTCAGGAAGAACTTGACCTCGTCTAGTAAAGCCCGGTGGTCGTACTCCCTCAGAGAGTGGAACAGAGGCACAGCGTTGTAGGACGCAATGTTCCCCAGGATCTTCTTCTTGGTGTGCTCAAACAGCGGATCAGTGGGCTCTAGCGTGCCACGTTCCTTTAGGAGTCCAAAGATGAAGCGCAGGAAGACATCCATCTTCCCCTCGGCATTCTGCAGCCCCTGGTCCACCAGACACTGACAACGTTTAGAGCAGAGCGAACACTTTTCAAGGTCGTCCAATTTAGCAGACGCAGCCAAGAACTCCTCAATGCTCGAGTGACCGAAGCGAAACACCGTGGTGTTATGGAGCCCCGTCTCTTCTCTCAACACCAGAGGACACTGCTTGGAGAAAGTGGACGCTTCCTCAACACTGAGGCCACACTCTGGAAAATCAGACTCGTACATTACATGAGCCTTTCCCATTCGACGCACTGCCAGCTTTTTCAGCTTGGCGACAATGTCCGGGTTCGATGCTTTGAGCAGATTTGTGTAAATCTGGGTTAAATTCAGGGGATTGATTTTAAACCCAGCCTCTGGTTTTAGATGATCCTTCAGCACGTTTACCATGATGTTGCAGATCGGAGGGATCTGACAGAGGAAGTCCAGACTCCTTGATATTTTCACGTGGTTTAAGGCTTTGTCGGCCAGATCCTCATTACCGATGAAGTTCCTGAAGCGCTGCTCCTTCTGTTCCTCACTGAACCCTTGAACCATAGTCTGTTTTATCAAATGGCAACCGGGGATTTGTGTCGCCGCTGCAAACCGGGTCGTTATCCATATATGAGCACTGGGAAGTAAATCCCCCCTGATCAGACTGGTCACTATATTATCCACTGTGGATACCTCAGACGCATCACTCACAGTCGGACAGCTGAAGTTTAGCGGGTGACGGTACTCATCCAGTCCGTCGAGGACAAACCACACTCTGCTTTCATTCAGGCAGGACAAGTCAAAGTCCTTCAATTCAGGGTAAACCGTCTGGAGGAGTTCGATGAGGCTCAATTCACTTCTTAGCAAATTCAGCTCCCAGAACGTGAGAGGAAACAGGAGCTGGATGTTGCGGTACGCTTTCCCCCCGGCCCACACTAGAGCAAAACTCTGCACTGTTGTGGTTTTGCCAACTCCGCACACTCCTAAGGTGATGATCGTTTTTTGGCTGCCATTGTGTTTGCAGTCGCACGATAAAATCTCCCCGAGCGGGTTGGTTTCAAAATAATCCCAAGCATTAAGGTCAGAATTGTCAACATATCTGAACTCGTGCTGGTGCAAATTAGACAGCGGGTAATCGCTGAGCTGCCGATAGCAAAGTCTTGGAGGAAGCAACGACTTGTCTGCGTATGCGTCATTTAGTTTCTGATATCTGCTCTTCAGGGTGATTTTCAGGGCGGTTTGGAGATCCATCACGGAGGCAGTGGCTCATCACACAGATAGTGGTTCCTGAAAAGATGAGAATACGGTAAGGGGAAAAAAACAAAAGCTATGATCACAATACCTTAAAAAGAGGTCAGGACATTGAGCATGCAAAGGGCTGGAATATAGAACTAACAAGAAGTGTGTGTGTGTGTGTGTGTGTGTCTCCTGTGTTCTGTGTGTGTTCCTTATTGAGGTCAGCAGGTGTAATAATAAGATCATCTCTCGATCCTCAACAGTTTGTTTGTATTGAGGCAAATAAACATTGGGTTCCTTTGTATTGAGACCAGTGGCGTCTCACCTTGTGTCAGATAGCAACAGTCATTTACTGAAGACATATCGATCCTTTTCTTCCTTTAGTTCAGTATCATCACCACAGTGAGCAGCACGCGACACCGATGTGTCGTTTCCGATGTGTGGCAAATGAGAAAAGGTTGGAAAAAAACTAACTTTGTCGTCCAAAGTAAAGCAGAAAGAGTATAACGGTTTATATACAGCATATTCAACCAAACAAACTACAATAACCGTCTCTCCAGCGTGACTTTCTCCAGTCACAGTTCCCCCTAGTGTTGGTGAAAGTGTCTGGAGGAGAGGGCGGTGGCGCGACGTTACTTCCGTGATAAACACGACATTTTACATGGAGTTAAACACACGAGTTGTGCGACGTTGTGGTCATAAACGTACTGCGTCACGTACCGCAAGACGCGAGGAAAACGAAAGTAGCGACAGGACCTGAACGGTTACTCGGGGCTTCTCGCGAGAGACGCGACGAGTTCTGTTCAGTCCGTGTAAAGCTCCAGCTGAGCCGCCCACGAAGCGACTAAAACGCTGCTTTTTTGTGACCCAGTGCTTACCGAGACGAGCGGGCAGCTTCCAGGACACGAGCCGGTGTCGTTGACGTGAGCTTGAGTGGGGCGTCTTGTAGTAAAAACACACCGGGACAAGGACTCCGTGGAGCTGCGGATGTAACTAACGTTAACTAACTGCCACTATGCTTCTTCTCAGGAAGATGCAGGGGGCGGGGCCTGTTTTGACCTCGCGCGCTTCAGCAGCGCCGTTGACGACTCGTCTCTGTGCCGCCCCCTGCCGGCCACCGGTGTCCATGCACATTCATATAAAACAATTAAGACGTAGGTGACGTTTCTCTCCTGGGTAGAGACTACTTTCTGTCAATTAAGATTTAACTTAAACCAAAGTTGGCTGGCATTCAGCCTGTAGATGTCCATGCATAGTTTCGTTCATATTACAGCTCGAAAGTTATCTGAGTGGTTGGACATTCTTCCTAAATTCCAGATCTCAGCCATAAAAATAAAACAAAAAAACACACTTTTCCCTCCAAAATTAGCCTGAAGTCTGAGAACATTTCAAATGCATCACTGAACTGTGAACGGCTGCTGCTGTGACTTCATGGCACAACCATACTTGGACAATGTAGCAATGCATAGTGCACTTTATACACTAAGCAATACTGTTATACCTTTTATATTTTGTGCCTTATTTTTATTTATTTTTTACCTTAAGTTTATTGTAATTCTTTGTGTTAGGAGGACCCAGCAAAAATAAGCTTTTCATTGTATAGAATAACTGTTGACTGTCTGTTATCTGTGCATATATGACAGTAAAAACATCTTGCATCTTGAATGTATTACGTTGCATGTCCGTTCTGCAATGACAGTTTAACAGCTGGTTCGATCACATTTAGAAGGACTCTATGTTATACACGTGTTGGAAGAAAAACTTATTTACTCTTGATTAGTACTAATGTTACCGTCAGAATCATTTAGAAGGTTTATTCATTAGCTGTATTATTAATAAGGCCAGTGACTCTTGATTGAACTCTCTCTCTCATGGTAAATACTTACACACAAACGTGGCTGGTCTTCTGATAGAGTCATGAGACTGAAGTATCAGTATGTCTTTGTTTAGGAACATATGCCGTGTAGCCTTGTGACTTTGGCCCTGAACAGCCGAGTTATCGGATGACAGGCAATGGCTCATGATAAAGCCATGAAGACATCATGTGGACCTTTGTGTATTGATAAACATATGTATTTAAGAAGGTGGTCCTTCGCTCATTCTGAGAGCAGCACCTTATATGTATTCATATCAATATTATGATCTATGTCTTCACTGTTCAAATGTGTTACCCAATCACCAACATTGAGTATCTGCACTTATGAAACACTGTATACTTCATGTAGAGACAACAGCACCGAGTGTGTGCACAGAGTGTGTGTGAGAAACAGGATGCAGAGCCAGGCACGGAAAAGGGAGTCGTCTCAGAGGGGACCAGGAAGTTTAGGATAAAGGGAGGTTTGATGGATGACTATCACTGGATCATTTGCAAAACAGGAACTAGAGGTTTGGGGCCTGCTCTCATGCACAACTCATCCCAAAATGCTATGAAAGAATGTCAGTAATGTGTTTCCCTGATATCGGGTAGCAGCCTGTGGGTTAGCAGCAGGGTGAGACACCTAGACAGGTCACTATGACCTGCGGCAGGAACCACAGGAAGACTGAAGTTTTTAAGTCAGCATTAAGACATGAGGACTATAGCATATTCAACGAAGCTGCTTCATAAAAAATCAACCACGACAAGTTTTTATTCAACCTTTTGTTTCTTTTGTGTGTGTGTGTGTGTGTGTAACTGGGATTATTAATGGAGAGAGGCAGAGAGCATGTCTGAGAGCTGACACGGGAAAGTGGGAGAAGCACAGCCAGCTGTTTCACTTCGCAACCACTGGAACAAGACCCGATCCACGTCTCTAAACCAGAGAGAGTCTTGTTTATAGAAGCCTGAGAGACAAGCGACAACAGAAAACTGTCTACGCATCACTTCTCACATGATCCAAATTGTTTTCTCCTTTATTTATGATTTAAGAACACGTGGAGAAAGAAAAATACATCTTTAAAAAATGAAAGTTCCTCGTGGTAGCTTTAAGGAACCCAGAACGATTATCCTGGCACAAGCTTTTCTTTCACATGTTCTTAAGCAAGAAAAGTGACCAAAAAGTTTAGTTTTATTTTCCTTATCAAGTTTACTTTTTTACCTTCGACCTAAAATAAAAGGTTTCTTGTTTTGGACAAGTGAGAAAAAAACTAATTAGCTCGGAAAATGGATCACCAATATATTTTCTCTCGCTGGCCTCTCAGGGCTTCTGTAGATTATTGACCAATCAGGAGCAAGTCAGGTTTTGTTGTTCTGCATTTCTGCACAGACGAAGATTCAGTAAATAGCAGGACAAAAACACAGTGACAAATAGTTCATTTGAATTTATACATCAAACCACAAAGACGCTCCACAAATATTCCCTTACGTTACAACCTCTGGTTTAGAGCCCTGTCGGCTCTGCTAATCCTTTGAAATCAGTTCCCTGTCTGTTTGTGGATGGAAATGTGTGTGACTGAACTGTCTGTGTTGCATGTGGATTACATCCTAAGATCTACTAAAATCCTGTCGTTCCTGTGCTGGCAAAATGAACACAAAAATAATGTCGCAAAATATTAAAAAATAAAATAATATTATGTTTTGTAGAGGATTGTTTATATTTCCAGTCAGCTTTGAGTTCTCCATTACAAATGATAGAAACAGTGTCATTTGAAATATATAACTGGCATAAATCCAAGTCCACTGTCGAGTCCTGTACAGAAATATTGAATCTTTGGCGATGGAAATTTTGAATATAAAAATATTTCTACACGGACATACAAGTTACAATTGACCAGCAATTGTAGAAAATATACACAAGAGCAATAAACAACTTTTCCAAAAGTTAATTTGACTTAAATTAAACCAACTGGTTCATTTTGAGGAAAGCTGACTAACCCCTGGATGATGGCTGACAGCTTTCAGTAGCAACATACTGGAGTATGTTTGATTCCTTTTGAAGGCACCCGGGTCAACAGCAGTTAAGGCAAACGTTGGTTACATAAAATGCAATATTAAACCGTATGACCTCTGCTTTAAGGACAGCATACATGTCAGAGAAACCTTTCGCCTCCATTATAATACTTCACATGCTCAAAAACCTGCAAACCAGCCTCTATACACCACCTGACACCACCTAACCTCATGAACATTCTTTTTGACCCAAACTGAGCCACAGTCTTACTTCTACCTTATTTGCCTTTCATCATATTTGACATTTTATACCTGCATCAATATGCCAATGTACAGCTCGGTTTCTCTTTCCATCGGGACGTCCTCAAAACTATCTACAAAATCTACCTGTGCCACCATAATACCACAAAACTCAAGTATTGCTTAGGATCAAGTGCAGCACGTTGTGACAATCTCCGGCTCTATTCAATCTGAAGGCAGTTTCCATTGTGCATGATGGCAGGGGAACAGAGGTTGAGGTTCGGTACCCTCTTGTAGATAAAGTGGAAGGTCGGAGCCCGGGGCCGGCCGTGGAGCTCGGCTTTGATCCGCTGAGGGTGTGTGTCCGGGGCCAGCTGCTGGCTGGTTTCCTTGGTGACCAGAAACAGTGCGAAGGTGTCAGGGTCCGGGATCTTGAACTTGTAAGCGCAGAGCGAGCACACCTCCTCTGTGGTTGTGTACGGGTGGACGATCAGGGTTTTGGCCGTGCAGCCTGTGTCCTCTTCCTCCAGGGCCACGCGGAGAAAGTTCTGCAGAGAGGAACAAAAGGTCCTGTGTGAACGTATGGCAGGGATGGAAATCGCCACAATGAATGAAGGTCAAGAGCGCAGGCAGAAAAAGGACATGCAGTGATAGCCAGAGAAGAAAAAAAGAAAAAACCACATGCAGTTTGTTTCATGTTCCAGGAGAGGGGGCTCTCTACCCGAAACTGAACCGTGGCTCAAGGTCCTCATGCTGTGATATTAGTAGAAACTGAAGATGTATTCCTTCTCACTGACGAGGGCCGAAACGCAGCACATTTCATGCTTTTTTGGGAGAATAAGTACAACTTAGACTCACTGCCAGGGTGTTCAAATTGGGTTCAGGTCAGGCGCGATACCTGAAAGTCGTCCACAGACGGCGCCGACCGTGGGGTGGTGCGCCGTCTGTGCCACTGGTGCAGAGTGTTCCTGGCCTCAGAGCTCAGCACCCGCGCTGCCTGCTCCTCCTGGAAGTTCTTGATGAGGGCCATGGCTCCGTAGGCGCTGGTCAGGTAGTAGCCCCCTGGGGAGAGGGAGGAGGAGAAAGGAGGGACAGTTGTTTTGAGGACGGACCGAGAAAAGGAAACCAAACGGAGCTAGTTCTGGAGAAATGAAACCAGTGGACATGACATGGGCCAGAGGGGAACACTTCCTCTTTTGGAATAGAAATGAATCAATCACATTACATAATGAAGTGAAGCTAGAGGACACACACCACATACATTTGATGAATTCTACAATGAGCTGTACTGTACGTGCCAGACAGGTTGGCGCTGATAGGAAAATATTTAATTCTGGCAGGGGTCAGCCTCTTTCCTCTGAACCGGCTCCAGCCCATTCAAATCTAACACAGACTGGAATTTCCTGCCAATGTCTAATGGACTTTTCCTTCCGATGTCTTAAGTTTCTCAAGCCGTCTCACAGAAGCTTCCTGGTGAACTCCACTGAGCCGAGAGGGCGGCGGTGTAAGACTTATTTTAGAATGCTATAATAATAGGCAAGAATCACACAACTTCCAAAAACGTGTCAAAAAGACTTCCTCTACCACAAGAAAAAATGTCTTTAACAACTTGTATTTTTAGCGTCACGTGATCATAGGAAGGCCTGAGGAGTCAGCGGATGTTGCTGGTGCTGGTGCTGATCCTGCAGTAGGAATAGTCAGGTCTTCACTATACTGCAGTGATGGATTGGAGAGTTACAGTTAAACTCGAGCCACAAAGCGAGCACAGAGCCAGTGCACACTGTTGGTTCCTGTGACAGACTTTTGACAGGACCAGACGTCTTAAATTACTAAATTATAAAACAGTGGCCACTTTGATTCGTGGCACAAAATGAATAGAAAGGGATTACAAACATCTTCAGTTCATTAGACCTCAAAACGCCAGACGATGTGGTCATTTAAACCAATATTTAATATTTAATCCATGTCGTACTTTGATCCACTATTTCTATAAACATATTGATGAGCGCTTTAATGAGAGCTTTAAGAAGAACAGGAGGCATATACTGTCATCGACCTCACATTACTTTGTGTTGATGACCACAACAAGCGGGGCATTGTGACAGAGATGGTGAAGACTTCTGATATTTCTACTGTCATGAACCATTTCCAACCATTACACTGGAGAGGATCCTCCTGTTGACACACCGTAAAGCATGTCTCCTGTTACACGGTCATACGACACACGTCTACCTCACACCAAAGTGACCGTCCGGAGCTCCTGAAGTGTGACGACCCCTCCCTTCCACTAGCGGCCTGTGTCCTGTCTGCTGCTCTTTCAGGATGTTGACCGTCGGCTAAGGGGCCACACCTGATCCGGCTGTGGTTCCAGCTTTAAAGCCTCTCCACCTGAACAGTGACGGTCTCTTCCTTCTGACACAGCTGCTGATTTGTTTCAGACATTTTCACACATGCTGACATTACCGATTACTGGCTCTCCATGGTTGATTAATGTATCTATTTGTTACACTCGTCTGGTCTCCCATTCATGTTGCAGCCTTTAAACCGGGTTGTAGCATATGGGGGCTCATCCGATTTAGATTGGTGTCGTGAAGTTACCTCTGCTGGCTGTAATTGGCTTGATGTGCACCATGTTTGGAGAGTGAGATGTCTAGTTGTTTGGGAGACATTGAGTGTGGTGAGGAGGCTGTTTTCCCTGTTGGTTAATGTGAGCAGCTTTACTGAGTATTGTTCATGAGTGTGTTTCTGTCAGAGTTGTCTTATGCTGGTGGGTGCTTTTTATTTTATTTTTCCGGTGGCCCTGTGTACACTGCAAGTAAATTGCTGCTGTTCTGTCCCTGTTAGGTTCGAGAGCAGATCCCCTTTGACGTTCGTTGGGAAGCTGCAGGTGGGTAACCGGTTCATGGTTGCTTTAACGGGCCTGCTGCTTTTAGTACCCACTACAAGTAGCACCTAAAGACATTATCACATCATTTGACCTTGTTCCCTCCTCTCAGTGTGTTGTGTTTTCTCTCAATTGTCATGTATGATATATGGAGCAGACTAACAACAGGACCTACCCTCTCCTTGCAGCAGGGCCGGGTCCAGCAGCTCCATCATGTACTGGATCTCTGTGTCCAGCTGAGGCATGTCACACTGAGCCACCACATAAGTCAGCATGGGCAGGAAGTCGTCTGCACCGAACATCCTCCCTGGTAGGAAGCAGACGCAGAGCGGTGAGGGAGGGAGGGAGGTGTGGGCACACAGGTCTGACAAAAGGCATCGCTGTAAACAGAATCTGGTTCGCAAAACATTTGCTATTCCAAACAGAAGAGGAGACTTCCTCTGGTGCTCTCACTGAGCTTTCTTGTTTTTTTGTCCCCTGTTCCGATGTTAGGGTCAAAGCACAGAGCATGACGTATGCTGTACAGAGTGTAAAGGCCTTTGTGATGTTGGGCTACACAAATAAATTAGATTGAGTTCAAAATAACCGCTACTTTACTTCCAATATTTGTTTTATTCTCTTATGTCGTATGCAGGCGAACACTTCTCCATACCTGAGTTATCCTGCATGATGGTGTAGATGAGTTTACACACACGCAGCAGCAATGACACCTTTTTCTCGGGGGAGTACATCTTCCTCATGTTCAGGAACTTGTGGCGGATCTTCTCGATAGCCTCGGGGTCGGGGGGCACGGCTCCGTCGACCCCTAACTCCTGCGGCCTCTTGGCCTTAGCCAGGGCCAGGTTCTCCTTCAGCTGCTGCAAAGCGCCGCTGCTCACCTGCAGAGAACCACAGACCGATGGTTACTTTACCCAGTCGACCAGTAAAGACCAGTTCTTTTTTTAATGTCTCGTATCTGCTCTTTTTGGGGATGTGATCCTTTGCGTGGGAACTAGTGACTTTATTATATTATGGGATGGTAGAGTAACGCTTCAGGAGAAGAAGATTCCACTCATGTCTCACCTGGAAGTCGTGTAAAGCCGTCTCAATCACACTCCTCAGAGGCTTTAGGACACACTTGTGCATGGCCTTCTCCAGCACCTGGTCTGCAGAAAACACACACACAGAACACACACACAGACACACAGACACACACACACACACACACACGCACACACACAGGCCACGTTACAGCAAACCAACAGATCAAGAGACCAACGAGAGGACACATTGCACAGCTTCTATAAAAGTTAGAAACACAGCACAGTTTGGTCACCTGAATACTGTATCGCATATAAAAATATACACATATAAAAGGACATTCAATACGTTGTGCAAAGCCAGCTGACAGCCCAACCCAGACCATCACAGTGGCACATTCAGCTCGGAGTAAACTATCTCCTCAGCCGACGATGCACACTATGGGAGCCGGGGTCAGTGTGTCACTCTCACCAAACACTTCCTAATGTTCCACTGTTACAGAGCATCACGCTGAGGAGGCCGCGGGCTTGTTGAAGGAGAAGACTGTCTTTCTTTAATATCTTTCTTATTGACAACAGAAATCAACAATCTATTCCTATTTGCTGACTTCTCTGTCCTGTCCGTGTCCCCCAGCCTCTGGCCCAGTCATTTTCTTCACACATATTCACATTTCAGGTAGAATGCAGTAAATCAAATGTGACCGTTTTCACTTCCTGGTTTGAAACAATCTTAAAAGGACCCGTGTGCAGGATTTAGTGGTGACTGCCACTGAATACCCCGCATACGGTGTCTTCAGGGGCATTCAGGGGCCTTCACAGTGCATCCACGCCACTAAGTTCAAGTTGCCCCTTCAACTTATAAAACGTAACAGTCTCTCTCTAGAGCCAGCGTCTGGTTTGGCCCTTCTGGGCCGCTGTAGAAACATGGAGGAGGTGTAACATGGTGGATCTGCTCCAGATGCAAATATAGAGATGGCTCATTCTAAGCTAACGAATGCATGAGGACTCTTAGTTTTAGGCTAATTCAAACACAAATGAAAACATAGTTATGAACATTATAATACATTTCTGCCAGTAAATACCCCGAGTAGCTACACACTGGGCCTTTAGGGCAAGAAAAGTGACTAAGTAACTAACCTCAACGTGTGACATTCACAAGTCAGGTTTTACCACATAGATTACAGATTTGTTCTTCAAGTTCTTTGAAGAGTTAAAGAGTGTCAGGTTTGTTGGGTCTCCGCTGGAGTCTGTGATATTTAAAAGTATCGCATTCATTCAGCTCGACCTCCACAATGACTCCATCTGTCCCTCCCACCTACACACACCGGCTTCAAATGCTGTCCTGCCTACCTCAGCTATGTACAGCTTGTTGTATTTACACAACTGTGTCTCGTTGTTCACTGGCAGCACTGACGCAGCTGTTCCAGGCGGAGTTCGTGCAAAGAGCTACACAGAACGCGCTGCAATTACACTCCAGCATAAAAGCCTCCACACAGTGTGTGTTGTGGGTCACCCGAGGTACGGACTCTGTAGTTCTTTACTGCACCCTGCCCAGACCAATGCATCTGAAGTGAAGAACAAGGGGAGCGCCCCAGGTGTTTACAGAGGCCGGAGAGATTCCCCTGATCCTCATGTGTACACAAGGAGCAGCACAGAGGCTGCTAAAGGACACACAGCATGTGGGCACACACACATTTTCTGACTGTGGACTTCCTGATTTCCCCCCCAGAAAGGCTCATTTCCTGTATGTTGAGCAATGTTTGTTATTGGGCTCGTTCTCGACTCCAGCCTGTTCAAAGTCTTCCTCGACTTCAATAAACTTTAGGAGACCCTGTGAGTGTGCACGCGCAGGCGCACAACGACAAAAAAGCACCCGAAGTAACGAACACAGAATTGTGCGGTTTTTTGATGTTCGTCCCACAAATGGCAACTTTCCTTTTCCTTACCAGCCTCTCCATTGGCCATGAGCTAGGGCGTGTTCGGACAGGTGTACAGCCTCCCTTTACAAACACCCAAAGGGTGATCCTTCTAGCTTGACCTGAAGTATTACAGTTGCAACAAACACTCAAAAAGTCTGGACTTCCAGCGCCCCCTTTCCCTACAAACACAACATTTCTTTCCCCCGATGTCAGACTTTCAGCCGTAATCTTTCCGTAAACACTCAAGAGCCCAGACGTCAGCTCAACTTCACTTCTCCTTTCTTTTTAACCTATTCTGTGGGATTGTAGTTGACGTCAGGCAGACCGCCTACTCGCGGCTCACGGTTTTGTTTTGATTTTTCCACAGAATAATGAATAACTGTAATTTTGACACACCTTTAACCATCTAACAATCAGGCCTGAAACTGTTATTAAGAAACTTGATTCTAATTTCCACAGTCTCTTTATTAGACAAACGTTTACATTTCTTCACATTGGCCCTCTCCAATGGGAACGTTTGTGTGAGTCAGACACTGTGGTCTGTTTGCACAACCAGAATGGATCACTGCTCTGTCTCTGAACAAGGCTTTGCTGTTATTGTTTACAATGAACAAGGGACGTGAGATGAGTGCAAAGACATGCTTACATATTCATGCGAATACTCAAGTGCACAATAATCTGATTGGAATGAAACGTCCCTTTGATAGAGCGGCTCACGACGGCAAACTTTATTTTTACAATCACCGTGACCTCAATGGAGAGAATCAACAGCTTTGACACGATGAAATCAGAAAGAGGGATTCAGTCCTAATGCCGAGTACTGGGTTTCTTTTTCTTTTTTCATGTAACTAATACAGTCGACATACTGTATGTACCAGCTTCCAGTACTCAGTGCTGCTCACACATTTCAGTGAGGACCAAAATTAGGTTGAATACCAAGCAGGCCAAATTAAAATGTCTGCTTTTTAAAATATGAGCCCTCAACTGCGCTGTGAGCTTACGGCAACCAACGGGAGCCAAGTTTTACTCGTTGGGGCACAGCACACTGGCATTTCTGAAACTCAACACCAGTAGTGAGGAAGACTGATATGGAAAACTTCAACTTGTGTATCTCAAGGCAATGACAAGCCTGGGCACTCACTGAGCATCGTCAATGAATCACCCACAAATCCGCTCAAGGCGTTTTCCTTCTCAAATGACACTGGAAGGAAAAGGTGAAGAGAGGTGCCCGCTGTCAGAGATGGGATATCCAAAACAATGTGCCCACGCATGCAGAGGCACAAGTTTCACCAAGTCAAGACCCACGATCCAGCCACTCAAACAACAAATCTCAAATGTGGTTTTAAAGATTCGCAGCCTTCTTGGCCCACTTACCGATCTGGTCCTCCGGTATGAGTGACTCGATAGGGGGGTCCAGTTCGGAGCTCTGGTGCAGGTAAGCCTTCATCTGCGTCATAAACTGCCTGAGAGTCTGCAGGAAATCCATCCCTGAGGTGTGACAGCCTCGG
Organism: Taurulus bubalis; assembly: GCF_910589615.1. NCBI lineage: Eukaryota > Metazoa > Chordata > Actinopteri > Perciformes > Cottidae > Taurulus > Taurulus bubalis. The sequence goes on along the minus strand of NC_136594.1, from coordinate 22,933,743 downwards.
TTCTCCTGAACAAAGCTGATGTAGTCCTGGACCAAGGAGCCGAAATATGAGCTTTTGTCCCTGGACAGCTCAGCGATCCTTTTCACCGCCCGTCTCTCGGGGGTCATGAGGGAGCTGAGCATGCCGCTCACCTTAAGGAAGCGTCCCTTCAGGGCCCTGGGGAGGATGAAGGAGCCGCCGCTCAGACTAACGCCGACCTTTTGCCTCCGTGCTTTGAAGGACGGACGGTGGCGCATTTCGAGGTCAGTCTCCAGCCCGACACCGTAGTCCTCCTCCTCGTCTTCTTCCCTGTCCTCGTCGTCTTCACTGCTGTCCTCCACTGGGTCTTGACGAGTGAGGTGTCGGGATGGACTAGGGGCAAGGCCAAGGGAGAATCCAGGAACCTGAGAATAGTCCAGTGAGTCAGAGGAGGAAGTGGACATGCTCATGTCACTGAGCCGCTGGCGTCCCCTCTCCTTAGAAGCGGACGGACTCCCAGCGTTCTTCTCCAGTAGCACATCAGCAGGGACAGCAGGCGGAGGCTGGCAGGGTGGAAGCTTGGCCCGGGACAGAGCCTTGGCAATGGTCTCATCATCCAGGGCAATGTGGCAGCGGTGAGCTTCCAGATCCGGCTTCTTTGGCCTTGGAGGTGGTGGGTTTGAGGACACAGGGACCGGGGAGCCGACAGCTTTGGAAGGGCTGCTTTGCTTGGCACCCATTGATGGTCGAGCAGGAGCCCGGCGCTTGATGATGGACGGTTGCTGTTTTGTCGACACAGCAACGGCCTCTGGCATGCTCTTGGGTCTGGTGGTTGCAGCTGGAGGTCCAGGTGGTGGTGGAGCAGGGCGCCGGCGCGGCATCGAGCGCGGGGGAGGAGGGCGTGGGGGAGGTGGCCGCAGTTTGCCGTTCAGTTTGATCTCGTCCACGTGCTGCTCGCTACCTTGGCTGCTGCTGAGCGTCTTCACGGACGATCTCTCCGCATTCTCTAGTTTGCTATCGGACTTGACAGCATGTGAAGGTGGGTCGTCCTCACGCCGGTGGTGGTGGTGGCAATGTGTCTGGAGAAACAGCGGGTTGACAAAACACAGGGGACCGCTGGAATGTCTCCTCTCGAGATGAAAAGAAGGTGGAGGAGCGCCGGCCCTCAGGGTCGGAGGTGCGCTGTCGCAGTGAGCCCCGGTGTGCCTCAGCCGCGACGCCTCGACCTCCCTGTTCCTGTTAGTCCGCTGGGGGCTGAGGGTACGGCTCAGAGGGCGACAGGGCCGGGGGGAAGGGCGCCGCTGACTGCACAGGGCAGAGTCCCAGAAGCCTGCAATAGAGACACAGACCATTTACTATCTGGAAGCTAGACGCATACCTCCCCTCGGACAATTCAAGGTCCGGACTCCAGAGTGTTCAAATGGAAAAAGATCAGTTCAAGAAAAGGTGGAAAGGAACAAAAGACAGCATTCTCAACTATTTCTCACCAACAGCTCAGACTTTTCCTCAAAGTTTCCCTAAGTTTTTCTCTTTGCCGGTCTTTGGTCTTGCTGGTGGCAGAAGCGCAGTGAGCTCAGCCCGTGTTTCTTGGCTCAGATTCACAGCGTGCCGGCACACACCCAGAGACACACAGAGGGAGTCGCCCATGCTAATCACAGAGTGGGAGGGCACTGCACACAACACACACAACTCCAGTTCCTCCACTCCTTCTTCCTGCTCGGTTTTCCTCTCTCTTACTTCTACGTGCTACTGAGTAGTTGTTGTAGTAGTAGTCGTACAATGTTACGTTGTTAAATGAAGCTACTGCTACCAGCAAACCTCATTGCAATGATGTCCTTTCATTTTATATCAACAGAACCAATGGAAGACATGTGCTATCATTTTGGTGTGTGTTGTTCCACTGAATCCATCCATTGTTTTCTTCTATTTGGCCAGACAGTCTTCAGGCTAACGCTCTGAGCTTTAACAATTTGAAAAGTGTACAACACAATGATTAAACCAAACTGAAAAGAACAAGCAACAAAACATGCCACTCCAAAGTATCTATGCAGGGATTGCAGCATGAGCCCAGTGATGACAGTTTCCACAGGCTAAAAATGGAAACGACACTCTTGCATTCCTGTGGCCATAAAGAAGCTGGTATTCATATCTGAGATAGTACCTCAGCGTCTGGAGACGGAAATCTGCCCGTGGTCTTCATACTAGTCCATGTGAGCAATGACCACCTGACACTGTGTCTGCAGCACCTTTCATGTATGTTACTATGTTAACTCAAAAAGAGCAAACTATTAATTCTCAGATCAAAGCTGGTGTTGAAACAATGGCTGAGTCTCAAAAAATATGCTTTGATTGTGACAACTCAACAAATAAACGCTGGTCACCTATAGGCCGGCAGAACTAACCCATATGTGTGATACATACATCTATACATCTATACAGTATATACATATACATATATACATACATTACACACATATATATATACACATATACACACATATATACATGTGTGTACATCTCCTCAAAGTTCTCTTGGATGAATTCATAGATCGCTGTTCAACCCGTCTTGATGTCTGATTCACTAATAATATTACAGTGCCAATTTGGCCCTTTTTTTTTGCGTCTGATTGCAAACAACCAGGTGGCAAAGTAGAGATGTTGAGTTTAAACGCAGAACGTAGTGACCAGAACACTGGCAGAGAGCAACAAGTGACTTTAATTAACTTCAGTTCCAAAATGTCCCTGTTACTGCTTGAGCCCGTTAGCGCTGATCTTTGTGAATTGGATTGTTTTTGCAATGAGGCTCATTTGCACGGACCAAATGTTTGCATATTACCTGATATAAATACACGCAGAAAGAACAGGAGCGCCAAGATGCTTAGCCTTTCTTTAGATTTTTCCAACTCAGCTCTGCTCGGCGCTCTCGTGGCTCAGAGTGGTTTCATAGCGGTGTGAAAAGCCCTCTATAGGCATCATACAGATTGTAGAACATGCTAACAGCTATGTGAGGCTGCACTTTGCAGTAAACGCAACATTAGAATGCTAACATGCTCACACTGACCAAGCCATATTTCTGCAGGTGTAACTTTAACCAGAACTGTTGTTCTGAGTTTGTACTCATGGTTGACTGCAGTTATTGTAAGTCGCTTTGGATAAAAGCATCAGCTAAATGAAACGTAATGTAACCAAATGTAAGCATGCTAACATTAGCTAATAAGCTGATGTACAGCTGAGGCTGATGGGAATTCCATTAGTTTTGCATTTAGTCATTAACCATTTAATGTGACTAATTCAATTCTTGACCTGATTACTGCGCTAGAAAGGTTATGATACGGCCTGAGGAGACACAAACATTAAGAGGTTCAGAGTCAGTGCGGAACAAAATGGTGGACCGACTCAACATTGCCATCCTGAAAGAGTTTGACTACAAACTAAGTAAGGTCCTGCTCTCATGAGAAATAGATTTTTTTATGAGCAACAACAGCAGTTAATAAGTGCCTCAAACGTCGCTGCTGAAAATCAGTTCCAAAGTCAATGCAATATTCAAACGTCTCCCTTCGTGTTTCACATGTGCGTGACCAGAACATATAATATGATGGTCTGCTTTCGGCCTTTAAATAGAAGCGTTCTAGTGGAGGAGGGAGTTTCCCTTAATGACTGTACGAGTTAGCTAAGGGAGGCTCACAGACTGGCTCTAACTCATGCACATCAAAATGGAAGAGCAGCAGAAAGCCATACAAGTGCAGGCTAAAGCCTGATCTATGATATGTGTGGATTTACCACAACTACCTCACATGGGACTACTTCCTACATCCTGTCACAACAACAACAACCTAATTCATTCCAGCTACAGGAGTTCCTTCTCAACAGTCAACTCCTCCATATTGTTTTCATCAAGCCATGAGTTTTGGGACAAACTTGTATGGGACTTCTGAATGTGTGTGCAGCTTTTCATGTCTGTTCGCATCTATGACACACATTACGTCAGCACTCACACTTAGTGTAGCTTTCCACTCGCCACTCCCTCCTCCCCCACACTGAGCTCTGAGCTATGTCGAAGGCTTTTACTGTAGAAAGCTGATTCACCGCAGATTCACAGAGCCGGGCCTGGAATAACTTTCAGAGATGAAGTGACTCAATCTGCTGTGAAACCAGCCCGGAATGCTCAGCAAAGGAAAAGACACATCCTGGCTGCTTTATCTCTGTTTGCCTGCTTCTTATAGCAGGTGGAGCACTCTGAGGTTAAAGGCAATGTACTGTATTAAAGTGCAACACTGCTGTTCTGCAGCTAGTAGCCTAGCTTAGCATAAAGACTGGAAGCAGGGGGAAACAGAGGGAAGCTCTGTATGAAGATTAATAATTGACAAGAAGTATCTCATCTGTCTATCAGACTTCTGTACATCCTGAAAGATGGATCCCTGCTCTGTTTCTTCCTTTTCATTTCCTGGGGGGGAGTTTTCCTGCTCCGATGTGAGGGTCCTGTGACAGAAGATGTCGTATGTTGTACAGGTTGTAAAGCCCTCTGAGGCAAACTTGTGATTTTGGGCAATACAAATTCATTTAATTGTATTAATTCATAGTCTCCTGTAGTGTACAGATAAGGTTTGTGTGGAGGTTTCAGTATCGCTCTGTACAGACACACTGGTACAAAACCTGACAGCTGTTGTTTGTCAACAAATAGTCATGGCCACAAACTCAACTTAACACCCCACATTGTCATTTATGCATTCATTTTCATGTATTAACAAACTAAAATATATTGTTAATAGGAGCTTTACAAGTGCTAGTAATGCACATTACGCATTAGAGAGAACCAAGCTGGCTGTCTCCCCTTGCTTCAAGTCTTTATGCTAAGCTAGGCTAATCACCTCCCATCTCTGGCTCTATATTAAGGCACACACGCCTCATCTAACAATTTTCTCATTTAAATTCCTAAAATGTTAAACCGGTCCTTGAAGTTTGACAAAAGAAAACTCAACCGAATGTTCACCTTAATGGATTATCTTTCTCAGGCACATTTCAAGTCCCTGCAGATCTTCACCAGTGTGAAATGAATGTCAACGAATGGCTGAACGGCGAGAAATCAATCAAAAACTATAAAACTCTTTTAAAAACCTGTTTAACTGAAGCTGGTTTATAGTTAAAACCACCCGCGGGATGTTTACGTCACACAATAAAATAATCAATGAGGCTACCTGCTCCCAGCTGAGCCACCTCCTCCAGTTCTTTCTGAGTCTTCGCCGATGCAATGGCCTCTGGGAGTTTGAGTGTGAAAGGCAGGACATCCCTAAGAGAAAGATGAACAATAAATATGACAGAAATACAATATCAGAAAGAATGATAATATGTTGATACTCTTCAGCATGTGTTGGGATACTGTACCGATTGGTTTTTAATCAAAACTTTACAATATTTATTTGTATGTGACACAGAAGAAAACACAGAGAAGCTGGGGATGTGACGAGTGGATGTTTACCTGCTAATACAGTAGAAGGCCACCAGGCGAAACAGATCTGCAAAGCTGATCCCAGACTCCTCCAGAGAAAAGGCTGCAAGCAAATAAAATGTTTACAGATTTAATTACAATCCATAGACTGGAGCAGCTGTAGTCGCTTACAGATCATTTGCATTCAGAGGCTTTCTTCTGTCACTAGAGAGGATGCTCAACAAGAGAGGCCTTTGGTTGTCCAGCGCAGTTCCTTTACTCTGCCCCAGACTAAATATCTCAAATACTGGATGTTGTTGAGAGGTTTTGTACAGACATTCAAGGTCCTCAGAAGATAAACTTTAATTACTTTGGTGATCCCTGTCTTTTCTCTTAGCACCAGAGGGTAGCTGTGACATTTTGTTGAGATATTCAGGGTTTCTAAGGGATGTGGTCTGACGAATTTGGTGAACCCTGACAGTTTATGCAGTGCCAAAGTCTTCAGTAATCCTCCAAGATACTGCATCTCCACATCTATACTGATTGGCACAACATTTGGTCCAGATCATGGTTCAAGAGTAGCAGTGGAATTTGGTACAGACATTAGTAGCAGGGTTCAAATCCCCCTTCAGCCCCCACGCTCACTGTTTCATCAAGGTACTCCTACATCTGCTCCTTACTGTACAGAACCAATACGTGGAAATATCTTTGCTTTGGAGCTGGCGAATCTGAGACTTCCAAGTTCTTTGATATGAATTAGCAGCAATTAGTTTCTACATAGAGCAACTATAAAGACAGCATGTACCCTTCCCAACGTGACATTTAAGCACTGCTGTGCATGTTAGTGAGCAGTGTGCCCTAAAAGGACAGGTGATTTGTATTGGTTTAAAGTCAAGTTCAAACCGTCGGTGCATGGCTAACTTAAAGCAGCAGGCAGCGCGAGAGGCCAACTGGAAAGCAGCTGACCCACATCTAAAGGACTAACCAGGCCAAAGGCCCTCCCTCCCATGTGTGCTGTCATTTCAGCGGGGAAAATCCACAGCTGGTGTTTCAACACACTATGACACCGTCACAGCTCCATAAACTGAAGCGCAGACAAATATCTAATGACTAATTACAGTTCAGTTACAACTGAAATGACGGTCAATGTGTTTGTGGATTACGATCACAACAGTTGACCACGACGAGAATGCGGTTGCTTTTCTCGTCTGGCATCATATGTCAACATCTTGACTATCTTCAAGTCAAGTGTTTTACGAAAGTCACACATCCACGCAACTGTTACCTGTTCAATGTCACTGCTGAGGCAGTGCAAACAAACGTGACCATGACCAAACAGTCACATTGGAAGAACAGCTCACTGCTAGCAGGAATCTACTGGCTCTAGCGCTCTCTGACCTTGAGGTGGTTGTGGTGGAACTCGACAATCAGAGGAACTGATCAGGGAAACTGAAAGACCACAACTGGAGCTCTTTGATCCATCGGGCCATAACAACTTCTTTTTCCAAACAAACAACGCATGGCCAGCGAAACTCTGGACAGATCTAGATTGCGTAGCGAACAGCAAAGACTGACAAACATTTTGAGATGTGCTATTATGGGGTGTTCCTTACTGTACTGGCTCTCTCTGACGGGGAAGTGGCTGATGGAAGTTCCTGACGGACCCTCCTTCAGACGCACAGACAGAACCTTTCTCTGCAGCGCGGCTGACTTCCTGACTAGGAAAACCTGAAAGTCATGAAATGTCCAACGTTAGACAATAATCGAATAAGACGCATTAGCGTTTTGTAGCCCGACGGTGACCCCTCACCCCGGGAGGCTGCCGGAGCAGAATGCGACTGGCCTCCTCTTCACTGACAGCCAGCAGCAGCCACACCGGATAGGTTCGACTCAGCCGGTCCAACACGCTCATCCTCCTTCGCAACGAGTCGTATCCGGAATCCCTCTCGCCTCCCTCGCCCCCACAGTGGGGGGACTGCAGGTAAACGCCGCTCACCTCACCCTCCAGCCTGGCAGAGGAACACACAGAGAGGGAGAGGCGCAGAGAGTGAAACTCTTTTGCCATCTGCTGGTGACAACTAGCACTAATGCGTGGAGGCATTCACAAACACTGGTGAGGTGAATCCCATTGGACAGAACGCAGAGCCAGCTGACGGGGAAACCCGGTGCTGCTCAGACGCGATAAAAACACGACGAGTCAGGCTGAAGATAAGACGACGTGCCGCCTTACCCTCGTAGATCCATGGGCTCTCTGTTGGCTGTCGGAGAGGTCTGGACCATCTCTCTCTTCAGCTCCCCGATCTCCAACGCAAATGTATCAATCAGCTGGTAGGAGACAGAAAGAGAGGACAAGAAGGAGAAGAGGAGAGGGGACAGCAGTGAAGGACACCGACAGCATGGCTCAAACATAAATTAGGAAGTGGGAGATGGAGGGACTGCGCTGGTCACATCTAGAATAAAGGGCAGGGTAACCACTTCCTGTCTGCGGACCTCATTTCCTCCAGGCAGGAAAACACTGAGACAAAGCGTTGTCAAAGAACAGCATCAACACCCAGAGTGAGAGGTACTGTGTGCAAACACATGCAGAACGCTCCTCCTGTGTCCCGCAGGGCTGTTTCAGGAGATAATGTGTGGATCACGTAATCTATGTTTAGCACGAATCAGTCAACAGATGAAATAATAACGGCATGTAGGATTGTGTCTTTGTACTGCGTTTAGTTTTATCTACTTATAACTACTGGTGACAGAGGTGGAATGTGTTTAACGACCGCTGACACAAAGCATACCCAGGACGCTTGTGGTCTGCTGCCCAGTGGCCTCGGAGAATGCAACAGGAAGTGCAATGTAGCCATTTGGTGAGTTACACTGCGGGCTGCAACTTCAGCCCTGTTATTTCAGTCTACACTTGTTGACAACTTATGAGGAGTGTATGATAATGTGCAGTGGATGCATTAGAGATAACGGTAACCTAAGTGAAGTCACACTGAATAGGTGGATCGTGTTTGCGCTCGGGTGACACACATTGCTGCCATCGGGTAAATGTTTTGTTATTGTCTCATACGCGGTGTTGTGCTGCCCGTGTTGATAAAATGGACCAATCAGTGGGACAGAATACCAAAAGCCTTCGTGCTCCCGCCCCCTTCACCTCATGCAACATCTTTGCCTTTCATCTCCCTAACAGTTTGAAAACCTCTGGTGTAGAGTAACAAAAAAGTTATGAGAATATGTTCTGATAGAATTTAGTGGAAAAACTGCTCAGCTGCGTTCAGACCTCGAGCAACTAATTGCTTCTTGTGTTGTTGTTTTCTTTTTTCAACCTCAAGTCCACATTCCCTCATTCTGCACTGCAGAACCTCTTTAAAACACATCCGAGCAGATGTTGACATTTGGCTGCTGTACCCTGATGATCTGGGTCAAGCAGTGCATCCTCACAGAGAACAATATAATGAAGACCGGAAATGTGAGGTAATGCAGAGAAGGCATGTCAGTGTCACAGTATCAGCTTTCCCCAAGTCGTGCAAACACCAAGCACCCCGCAGGAACACTTTACATTTCAACCAGTAGGAGGCCTCCTTGCCCAGCTGGGCTCCAGACCACAGAGACCACAGGCCCCTCTGACTCCCCCCTCGTACGACTAAGTGGAGCCAGGCCTGTTAGAGCCTCACACCCTTCGGCATGAGCAGACAGCATGTTGCTGGAGCCCTGAGCGCTGTCCACTTCAAACACTAACTGAAGACGCTCATTCAGAGCCCTGGTGAAGACAGGGAGCGGGGTCTAGACAACTGACCAGCGCTCTCTCAAAGGTGTCCTGTCAAAAGCAGTGAGAACCCTAAAGCTACAAGCTACAAGCAGCCAAAGGTGCTGACTCATGCTTATTCCTCGCGTCCTCCCTCTCCTCCGCCATCACAGAGGATCTTCAAATCCCTTAAATACACCTCGAGGAGACGAGGAGGAGCTTGGAGCGAGGAAACACAGATGCACCCTAGAAGCATGCTGCCCTCCACCTCGTGTGGCAGAAGATACATAAATTGTTCCCGAATAAGAGGTTCTGCACACCAAAGGCTTTAACAGCTGAGGCACGCCATCAGTAACGGACGTTATGGAACCAAGGATTGCTCCTCCGTCCTCACTGGGAGGAAACACCTGAGCGTAATGAAAAGCAGCAGAAGTGGATGGAGGATGTTAAACTACCAGGACTACAAGCTGTTGACAGAGATCAGTGTTGAGGTTACAAAGTGTGAATCTGATTGTAATATTTAGAGAAAAAAGGTTTTGGGATTTGCCTGGTCGGATGAACAAATCGTGTTAAGTTATTGCAATAACTTTACTTCATGAATTAACTTTATAGAATATATTTGTTTCATATTCATTTTTATTTAAGTCTGATTAATACACTATGGATTATTACATATTCCCTATATTTCACCACTGTATCTATTTAAAGCTCAGGTGAAACAACTGGACAGAGAATGGACAGGTGTCCCACCTCACTTCCAGCACAGGAATGCTGTATACAGGGGGTGTGGAGCAGCGGCGAGACTTATGAATGTGGCAGTGGAGAGAATGAAAATGAGGAATGGAGCCAGAGCAGAGCAGACGACATAGAAACTCTACTTGTGAATGTGTGTGTGTGTGTGTGTGTGTGTGTGTGTGTGTGTGTGTCGAGGTAAGTGATTCTCTGCATGGACTGCTGTTAAAGCCATGGATGGAGTCAACGGGAAACTATGTTTGGTTTCGACACAGACGCTTTCAGGGTTAGCGAGGATGGAAAAAACAGCAGAGGAAGTTAAAAGCGAGACAACGTTCAGTGTTTGTTTCGTAGTTCAGTCTTGAGCCTGGTCCAACTTTTGAAAGTAGAGACAAACAGCCTGAGTGAACTAAGAAGCTCTGATGACGGCAGAACAGCTGCTGCAGCAACACTGGTAAAAATATACACCGGTCAACTCTGTCTGAATTAGCATCCCTTATGGCAGCCAGAGCAGATTTTTTTTTTGTCAGAGCATTTGTTTCATTGATCGCTGTCAGGATGTTATTAGAATTTCAACAAATATAACAAATTTATTTTATCTAAAATACATTGCCCACCCTGGCTTTAATCATCTTAATTTGTCATATTTTATAATCTATTGAGTGTATGAATTCAATGAGAAGTGTGTAATGATTTATGAAAGAAGTTGTAATAAGCTGAGGTTTCAGCCAACACCGTTACATTAGCATAGCATGTTTTTTACTTAATGTGTAAATGAGTCGTAGAACTTGAAAACGAGAAGTAAACTAAACTAAATTGTATATTTCGTCATTCTTTTCAGTGTGCAGCTCAACATCCAGCGTTCCTTTTTGTAAACACTTTTGTAAGACCTTCTGCAGCAGACGCTGACAAATACTGTACATTACTTTACATGAGCCTAGAGTAATCATGTATGTAAGTTACGCAACAAAAAGGAGGTAAAATGAGTAACGCGGGACACAAACAGCTGTTTCCTGAGAGTCCTGTGTGTGTTTGAGCTCTTCCACACGCAGACTTTGACGCTAAAATACATCTCCTGAATTCTTTCGCCTCAGTCGTGTATGTCCTGGCTCACGATGCAGAGCCATAGATGAACTTGCCGCAGTATGGACTGTGCGAACAGTGAACGATCTTATTATCAGAGGTGCTCATGGGAAATATAGTCTTCATTCCAGGAAAGCATGACCACTTTTGTCCACAGGGGCCACCAGGAAACACCAAAAAAATAAGTGCCCTTCATTTAACTTCAGCCAAAGTTAGGTGTGTCTATCTCACCAGCCAAGTTGTATATGCTGTTCATGGAAATTATACATTTCTTTATGGAGGTAAAACACACGTCAGACAGTTTAACTACATTGTAACCAGATGTTGCATCGTTTTTAGGTTTTGGTTTTGCAGCACAATGCAGTTTTTTCCTGTTCTAAACAAACCAGTGTTGAGTCAGCCTTTTCCAAAAAAGCACATTTGGTACACAGGAAGTGTTGAGTTTTATATTTCAAAGTCAGCTACATGAAGCATCCATCAGTCCTCACCTTAAAGAAGCTCCCGCTCCTGTCTGTGAGGCCACTCAGGGGGCTCCTGGGCGGAGAGCTGGAGGCCATGTCGTCTTCCTGTCCACAGGACGGGGAACTCTCACGTGTGAGTCTGCAGGAGCTCTGTGGGTCAAAAGAACGCTTCAGTTCAGACGCTTCAGCTGTGGTGCAACCATGGACATTCCTGCTTTGGCCACAGCCCGTTAAATGGAGATGTTATCCCCCCCCCTCACTTCTCTTCTTTCCTTTCATTATCCTCCCTCCTCTCTCTTTGTTCCCCCTTTCCATCGCCCCTTGATCTCAGACAACTGTATTAATCCTTAGCCTCTGTCCTCTCATTATCTGTCTCTCCTGTTTCCTCCCTGTCTCACATTTTTCCTTAGACTTTGTTCCCATGTCCTACATACATAATGAATTCTCCATCTTGTCCTCGGTTCTAGCACAGCTGCCCTTCTTTCCCACCATAGTATATCTATTTCTCTATCTGTATCTATTTGTCCTCCCACCTTCTTTCTTTCTCACTGTCTCATCCTTTCTCTCCAGCCAGGCTACAACCTCCCCTCTTTTTTGTGTGTGTCTGTCACCATCTACCAGAAGTGACACTGGAGGGTGGAGCTAAGAACAACCGAATGCTGAATAAGATATTTTTAGGACCAAAATGTTACAATTAACTTTGATGAAGTGAAAACACACGGTGAAAGGGTTAAAGTTGTACGACGAAAACACGGACAACTCTCGGACCGCACAACGACGTGGTAGCGACCTGTCAATCACAAGCTAGCCCCGCCCTAAAGCCTACCCTGCTTTATGGTCTGTTGGACTCAAAATGATAATAATTTAGAAAGCCAAGTGTGTGATGAGTCTCAGGATCAGATTTTTTACTTCACGATTATCGTGTCCAAAGGAATTCATGAAAACAATGTTATATATTATCCACAGAAAATGTGAAATAATAATAACGATGCCATCAGTCAAATTAATCTTTAAAGGTCCTCTATGCAACATCATACCCTGTTACCCCGTTACCCGTCTGCTCTGCCTGCCTTGGACTCATTTCCCTTGAGTCTTTTTTGTATCATACATTTGTTGTTCCAAATATTTCACTTCAATCTTTGCATGGATTGTATCGAGGCGATAAAGTAGGTCCATAAATATCTAGTAAGAGATATGAGTTTATAATTTATTATGCTGTTGTCAGAGCGGCAGAAAAGAACTCCCACACCTGGGCCACGTTATTGCCCCGAGGCAAACCAGATGACGGGCGGTTTGTGTGTGTGTGTGTGTGTGTGTGTGTGTGTGTGTGTGTGTGTGTGTGTGTGTGTGTGTGTGTGTGTGTTCACAGGACAGGAAGGGATGGAAAGAGTGTTTTTGATTTAAACACACTGACTTGGCTGTTTACTTTACTTACTTACTTTAATTAGAACGGCTATTCCTTAAAAACAGCTCCAGCATGCTTTTTTCCATGAACTGTTTATGGACGTCCTGTCAGTCAAACACCAGCCTGACCAGCAGCCTAACCTCTAATTATAGATTCAGGAGGCTTGCAATGGCAACATGCAAACGCTCAGAATCACACCAATGAAACTTCATATTTAAGCGGTATGAAAACCAGACACTGGCCCCGCCCAGCCGCAACTTTCCAAAAGGTCGACGAGCGGTTTTCTCTGGGCTCCTCCCTTTAAACGAGTACCAGGAACACTGGCGAGCCAAGGAAGAAGGAGGGCAATGTCTCTGCATAACTCCGGTTTCTGAGATGTCTTAAGGAAGAGGGGGAGGAGAGATGAGCAGATAGGTGGGAGCCTCCCAACGAACAGGAAATAGTCCAATACCTCCATTACAGCAGCGCCTGTTGGGGTTGAGTCATGGAGGAGATATGAAAGACGGGCAAAGGGTAAACAAACACAGGAAAGTGGATTTTAATGACTTCGGCCCAAGCCTGGCTCCAACCAAGACCGTACTGCAACCCCGGACCCCCAGAGGCCTCAGAGGCCCCAGAGGCCCCAGAGGCCTCTCCCTGTGTGGCAACTAGATAGTGGGATTTTGAGTTATTGTATATTTCCCTGTGAAAGTGCACCACTAAAGCACAAAATCAACTCAAATGAACGGGAAGCTTTAAGGGGGTCCTCAAGTCAGAGATGAGCTTCCACTATAAACAATATGCTGGATGCTGCCCAATAAAGAAGATGTGTAACCTATTTCCCAGGTTGCAACACTTCTACAAGTTGGTATAGCTGGTCACTGAATATCTGAGTAGCAATAAATCCACTGAGAAATCATAGAAAACGATGCCTCTTATAGCTTCAGATCTTTCCTAATAATCATGAACAATCAGACTTTCTTCAGTCTCAAACGGGACGCGGTGATTGTTGTCTGTTACACGATGCTCAAGGTGTAGCCCAAAAGCAAACTCACTGTCTCCATGGCAATATTATACGTATTGTTTGCATCCCCCAAAGCATGATGGGAGTTGTAGTTCCTATGGAAGGATGGCAGATAGCTCCCCTATGAATGGGAATCAACGCTTGATATCCAGTCCAGTTAGCCGTTAGCGCCTGTGGAAGCGTTCAGTGTTCACAAAGCTGCTGCTTTCATGACCCTGCCAGGCTCTCGGTTCAGAGAAGTGCTTTGAAGAGAGTTTAAAAGCACAGAAATCACAGACACGTAAAAGCAGAATAATCTCTCTCTCTCTCTCTCTCTCTCTCTCTCTCTCTCTCTCTCTCTCTCGCCCGTTAGAAACAAAAGCTCCTGAAGACAGCGGAGGGCAACAGCAACCGTCCTGTTAAGGGCCCAGCAGACACAAACCCCATCAAGTACCCACAAGTTAGGACTCATTAAAATACCTCGCAGCTGATTCACGTCCACAACGCAGCAGGCAGCTTGTGTGCCAAAAAGCCTCAGCGGAGATAATCTCTCCAGCAGATTCCTTGAAGCAGCTTAAATGAGTGAATTGTTCCCTTTATTACAGCGATAGACATCGGCTCGCCGCTCAGGAAGAGAGCAGGACATGTTGTGTTCTGTCAGGTTCAGACGGCTCTCACAGTTCAGGTGGAGGTGTTGCAACACGACGACAAGACAGACGTTCGTACCTCCGATGACTTGAGAGTGGAGTAATTCCTGGGAAATAAACAAGTGACGGCACGCACTTCCATTCCCAGAGACGAGGGAGACGTGAGCACGTTGTCTTCTGGTTGGAGGAGAGTTGAGGGAGCAGGGGATTCATTCTCAGCACAGATTCAGATTGTATTCTTTATTTCATAACTATTTATTATTTGGAATCCAAAGTCCCTCAGCATCCCCAGAAGAGCTCTTAGTATTTCACTCTTTTTCCACCAAAATTAATCCAATTAATACGCAGGTTGATTTTACACCAATGAAAGTAGGCGATGGTAAAACCCTATAGACCTGATTTTATTTGTATAAATCAATGAATGTACAATAGAGAATAGATCACTCCCTAGTTATACATTGTTTTTCTTTTTCTTCTTCGTTTCATTCTGCTTCTTTTTGTTGTTTATTCTATGTTGTTCACCCCTTGTTCTCTATATAACTAAAATGAGCATCATCTAAAAATGTGCACATGCAATGTCAATCGTTTGAAAAACATCTGTAAATATCTAATTGATATTGTTATTCAGTGGCAAAAGCTTATGGTCAGCACATAAAGAGTTTAATGCCACTGTGAGAATTGATGTAAATTAATATTCCATCAACAAATTATGATTTAAGATGATTTGACTATTTTAGTTATTATTAAAGCAAGGTATTATAATAATGTCTGGGAGGGTCTTGTTGTATTAAAAGGTGAATATTGGAGGTGTCGTGTCCCTGTGTGAAGCTTTATAGTTGAGGCCAAGCAGCACAGTGACCTTCCTGAGCCTGTGATCACATGCAGGAGAAGAGGGAGCACAGCACGAAACAAACAGATAAGAGCCACAGATAATAAACCAGAAGAAGAAGGGAGACAGCATTCCATCTGCATCACTCAACATGCAGCACGTCCCAGCTTCCTGCTGAGACTCCAGATCTCATGTCTCCTGCATCCAAACAATAGAGAGGACGAAGACGGAGCACCAGGTTGGGCCTCTGAGAGCCTCTCTGCTCCATCACTGCGCACGGCCACCGCGCACGCGAGCATCGGTTTGACTCCAAAGACTCAATGATCAGGGACTTTTTCCTCTCTGGTAAAAACAACCTAAAATTCCCTTTTTTTAAAGTGTGCATAGATCCACTTCCGCGCTGGTTTAGAGTCCAGCAGAGTCCCGCTGCACAAAGACAACTTTACTCACCTCTCCAGCGCGCGCAGCCGCCGTTGGGTTCGTCGTGACGCCGAGGAGCCTCCCTGTGTCCCCTGCGCCCGTTACATGGTTTAACGCCGGACAGAGAGACCGAGACACCGGGTCCTGTGTGGCCGGACCCAGAGAGACCCAGATGTGGAGCAGGGGGGGCGGGGCCGCGGTAACATGACGCCGCCTCCTGATTGGCTGAGCACGAGTGACGAGGTTTCACCTTGACTTCACATTTTGTCAAGATGTTCATGAGATAAGAGTCCAACGCGTTTGGCATGTTTCTCATCGTTGTTCTATGGAAACATAATTATGAGATAAAAAGTAATAATTATGAGATAAAAAGTAATAATTTTTATGAGATTAAAAAAAATCCTGATTATGAGATTAAAAGTAAAAATTATGACATAAAAAGTAATAATTATGAGATTAAAAAAAGTCATGATTATTAGATTAAGAAAAGTCTTGATTAGGTAACAAGTCATGATTATGAGACAAAAAGTCATAATTATTAGATCAAAAAAGTCCTTATGAGATAAAATGTCATAATTATGAGATAGAAACTCATTATGAATAATAAAAAAATACTGGTGGAAATGGGCTTCCATATTGTTCATAAATCAACTGCTATGAAGAATCATAAGTGTGGCTCACTCCAGGTATTACTGCGAGGAGAGTTTGATATGTGGAACCGTTACAGTATGATATTGAACATGTACATAATGTTATCATTACAATACTGAATATACATATGAATATGTTTGTGAACAGCCCACAAAGACATGGGGGGAGTGATTTGTGTTTGTAAATCAGTTTATTGCAAGAAGACCACTGGGAACCAGGCCACCATCTTCATCTCTGTGCCCAGAGGTCCTCGTCAACAAAAGAAATGAGGATTTACAAACAATTCAAAGAGACATGAGCAGAAACGACACTAACTGCTGTAAATAGGGTACAGATCCTCGGAAATGCATTAAAATTACACACAAAATAATCTGAATGATGAAAGATGCATGCAAACCGAGCGGTAGTATCTCTATATATAGACTATCTGGAGATGTTCCTCACCTCCTAGAGTGTGTAAATAACACACACACCTCAGCAGCACCCTCTAGTGGCTGCAGGAGGAGCGGCAACACCTACAGAGGAGGCTTTCTTTTCTTTTTATTAAGCAGCAACTCTATTTAATATGACAATTCTCAATGAGAATCCTTCAAGGTAAAAAATTAAAATACATATCTCTCCCACATTTTGTTAGAACACATGCTGAAACAGAGTGCTGTTGACAAAGGTGTTGTTTTGTTTTGGGCTCAAAGACAAGCAGGAGGTGTTCAAGCCTCAAATAGACGGGATGGCACAAGAGTTAAAGCACTGTGTTTAAGAAATCGCTCTTCATCACCCACCACATCGTCATCACAACGACCACTGTGTTGAAGAAACCGTGTTTGGTGACTCTTCCTCACACCACTGGATTATCTTCCGCCCATGTGATAAACGTGGCGTTTCTAGTGCGTCTCATTGAATCCATGTGTTTGCAATAATATACAAATGTTGCAATATCTTTCCAAACTGTACACAACTTATAATTTATAAAGTACTATTCTTAAATATAAACAACATCAAGTCAGTTCCCAGTACTTGGATTACATATTAGGTACGCTCCAGTAATTACACCGAGCCCATCCAAAGGGCTGAAACTGGTGGTTAGACATGATCTTTGAATAAATTAATTCATAAATAAATCATGATTATGTCTTCCCAGTAACAGTCATGCCTTGGCTCCCCCTCGAGACTGTGACATGCATGCGCGCGCGCACACACACACACACACACACACACACACACACACACACACACACACACACACACACACACACACACACACACACACACAGTGCACTCGAGCTGACTCTCCAAATCTAACATTTTTAACTCCATTTCTAAAAATACTTTTGGCTTAAAGCAGTAACAATTATTACACTCAAACGGGATTCTTTAATATGAAAGGTGACATCTACCGTGGAGAGGGAACTGTAAATTCAGTAGTTCTATGTTGAGAGTACCTGCAGACGCTTTGCAATGATGGAATAATACTTCTAAAGTGACAGTGCTGGATGTCAGTTCCCTCATCGCAGATCCCTTATCTATGTGTCTTTTATTCATTATTATTATTACGATATATAGAGAAGAAGGAAGCCCACATGTGTTGGGATGTGCCCGTCTATGTGAACAGTGTGTTAAAACATCGAGACTGTCCGTCAGTGCAAAGCTACAGTTGACTTGTTAGTACAGCATGCTGTGTAGCTGGTGCTGAGCACGGGACACAGATCACTACAGTAGGACGTATAATAAAGTCACCTGAAGCAGTGGTGCAGAAGAGAATCCCATGTATCAGCTAATATTATATATATTTATATACATATATATGTACACATAGAATGCCAGGTTTTAATTCAAAATACCTAAGTGGTGTGTTTATATCCAAACTTTTACAAAGAGTAACAAAGAATCCAGCTAAAAAGGTTCGTTAGCGCAGGATTTCTCTTGCTCCTCCAGCCAGTAGCAGCGTCTTCAGCAGCAGGAGCAGAACTGTTGGAGTCCAGACGACCTTTGGGCTCATGAGGCAATCGGAGGCCATCTCTCCGGTCCGGTCCCAACGAACTAACTACAATTTTGGTGTTATTGCACCAAAGATAAATCATACGGAGCTCTATTTTTCTATTTCTATTTCTCCATCAACCAGAGGCAGAAGTCGATGCAGGAGAGGGCCAGAAGGAGGGAGGTCAGTGGATGTCTCGACACATGGGGAGGTTGACGAAGATGAAGACGTTGAACTCGATGAGGACGGAGAAGCAGAGGAAGATGGCGTACAGGATGATGCAGGCCAGGCCCAGTCGCCAGTCCAGAGTCCATTTGTTCAGGTGGACGCCGAGAACCTGCAGACAGGAGGAACAGAGAACAGACGGTAACTGCAGTGCACAGAGAATCTACATACTGGCAGGCTAACGATTAGCCAGGTTCCAAATGGTCCGATCCACCAGAGTTGCGGGCTGGGCGATATATGATGCGTCGGTCATTTCATAACCCCCATAACTGTATATTTCACAATGTAGCACATCTTCTGTATTCTGCATGTTCGTGTAGTAAAACACGCCCACGGGAAAGGATCAGAACAAGAAGGACTGCCATGCGACATCAAGGCAAGAATCAAAAAGGAATCCATGAAGAGTAGGAGCCATAAGAGGAATCCATAAAGACACTCGTGTTAGTAAAATCTGATCTATTCCCTCCCTACTCCCAGGATCTAATATCCTGGTTTCCATATTCTACATTCAATGTTCATCCATTCATCCACCATATCATTTATCACTGTTGACAGATGAGTGACTTCATGTGGGGAGAAGTTTTCTTTGAGCCACATAACCAGACTGTATCAGGGACATATAGCAGGGACTATCCTCCTATATGTAGCTATACGCCTAAGGTTTGTGGATTATGGCTACTGATTTGAATATTCTAAACTTTATTATTTTTGTTGTTATCAGTTGGGCTGGCCTCTGATCTCAGGAGCCTGAATCACAAATCTAACAGTCACGGATAAATGTGGTTATGAAACATGGATCGTTCCATTCTCAAAATATAGGGGAGCTTGGTTTCATGATGATATGTAGCTTGCTTTGGGTTAAATATCAACCTATTAATGATACTGTTAATATACATTTGAAAATGACTCCTGTACTTTCAATCAAAGTTCTTCGTGTGCATACTTTCACAAATGAGCAGGACCACCGGAGCAGCATCTTGTGACAACAACAACAACAGAAGGCTGCTGTTACAAATTTGTAAAAAAAAACTAAATAAAAAAAAGTGTTACTTACTGTGACGAATACGGAGGCTAGCAGAAGTCCAACGGAGAATATGAGTCCTCTGCTGTTGAGATGGATCTGAGGAAGGGCCAAACACACATTCTGTTACACCTTTTTCCAAATGCCTTTTCTCGTGTGAAGTGCAATCAAATGGCTAATTAGCATATAATATGTCCTTGTGTGAGCTGCTACACTGTGCCCCCCTCCCCTCCATGAATATTGTGTCTCATCGCCCTGACTATCACAGACTATCACTCACTTCGGAGCCGTAGTCGATGCAGAGCGTTTGCAGAGTCCAGGGCAGGCCCAGGCCCACCAGGATGTCAAACACATTACTGCCGATGGAGTTGGAGATGGCCATGTCTCCCAGACCTGAGGCAAGGAGAGCAACGGCGTCACAGTCTCAGAAGCACAAGTCCACACAGGGATTAATTTCAATGTGTGTGTGTGTGTGTACCTTGCCGGGCGACTATGACACTAGCCATGCAGTCTGGGACGCTGGTGCCTGCTGCCAGGAAGGTGATGCCCATGATGACGTCTGGAATGCCCAGGGTGAAGCCGATCACAGTCACCTGAAAGCCAACATTCACTGCTCATACGAGGCTCAGCGGGGAAACAACCGCCTCACACAGCCGGACCGTCTCCACTGAGCAGCGCCAGCACGGTACAAGGGTTCCTCACGGCACCGCTCTGCTACGGGGATGGTTTCTGTGGTTCTTTAAACCAGGACCACTGGGCGGAGCTACATGTCCACTGAGGGACTCTATGGACAACAAGTCCCCGTGCTTATTCATATTTATATGAGAAAAACCTGCACTATCTTACATTGAGACAACAGTATTGACTTTATACATACGTTGCCACTCCATTTTGAATGTTGCCTCTCTATTAATATTTCAATAGAATCTCAAATTATGAGTGGCATTATGAAAATGATTACCAACATAATTAGTGCTCATTCCAGTAACAAGAGCTAGTGAGGGAACAGCTGTCTCTACATTACTGAAGAAGGCACTCTGAGGTTGTATACTAACCAGTAATGTGCTTTTCAATTCTGCTTTTTAAATTATTCATCCCGTGTGAGCGGCTAGTTGAAGCCTGGATACAGATTTCAGTCCTCTGCATCTGGCCGAACACCTTTCTGATGCGACCACTGAGTCACTCCTCTCAAGAGATCAAAAGATCGAGCCTTCAAGATCAAATCTTTTTTGTGCGGTCCTCAAACTAACAATACGAGTATCTCCTCTGGCAACAGTTAAAGACCAGAGGCCTCATGATAGCAACATGGAACTGCTTATCCAATCTTCCTACTACAGAGGCCATTCCTAAAGTCATGTCTGTGTCCCTTCCCGGATCAGAGCTCCTGTCCGGATCTAAGTTTGGGATGCACAGGATGTACCTGAATGCACCGCAGGCTGCTAGAGGCGGACAAACCAAGATGTCAAGGGTTCTCACGTGTCTCTCTCCGATCGAGTCTGTGCAGAATTGATTATTGTTTATTAATCACCTATTATATTGTCATTAACAGTTAAAGTAGCCTTTTAAAATGGGTATAGTTCTGTGTTCATGTTGTTCCTCGCATTGGATGGGATCGTTTCCTAAATGCAGTTTAGGAAACATACCAATCGTCCTACATGTAATCTACAGAGGGATGAGGTTTCAGACTTATGCTTCTGTAATGACGCCTCTGGACGTGACTGGACTGACCATCCAGACCATGATGTAGGAGAGGCCAGCGATCCAGAGGGTGGCGTTGAAGAAGGCGACCATGAACCATCTCTCCCAGCGCCGCTTGGCACAGTTGGGCACGGTGAGGAACAGAAGCAGGGACAGCGGCCACATGATGAGCCACTTCAGCTTGTTGCAGGCGCCGGCTGGAGGGACGGGGACAAAGACAGGGTGATGGCCTCAGAGCCCACGAACACACACACTTATTGTCAGGGCTCGTTTCATTTCAAAATGTCCGCCGTGCTGTACCTGGAACTTTGAAAGGCACCAGGGGCCCATGATCGCCATCCTCTCCCTCTCCGTCCTCGTCGTTCTCGTTGTTGTCATTATCCTCATTCTCCTTCTCGGTCTCGTTGCCGGACTCCAGCCGCTGAAGTCCACACCTCCCGTTCAGACCCGGCTCAGCTCCGCCCATCCCGTTTTCTAAGCCCCGCCTCCCCTGAACTCTGGCGGCGGAGTCGGGGTCGCCGTTGGTGACGCGGTTGACTCGGGTCTCGGTGGTGTTGATCACCCGTTGTCTCTGGGGGTGATTATAGAACATCAGCACAGACGCTAAAGGGACAGCGCTCTGAATCTAGACTGCAGCTCCGTGTTGGAGACGTGTCTGCTGCTCTCACTTGGATGCTTCTAGATGAATGGTGGAGTCCCAGTTAACCACTCAAGTTTGCTTTCATTTATTTAAGCCTCTTATATTTATCTGAAGCAGAAGTATTCTTTTCTCCTCTTTCAGTCAGTTTGGTTTGGCTTTACATCCAGACTGTCGTCGGCAGCAGACAGGTGTCTGAGAGGAAATTAGAATCCGCTCCATCCCTCTCCCGTTGAGCCCAGACTGGATTATCTAGTTTGAATGCATGCAAAAACTCTGAGGACCCTTTCAAAGTAACGTCAGGTGACCAGACGGCTTTTGTTGAGCTGAGCGTTGCTGCTCTTCAACTCCTCTCAGAGTGTGTGTGTGTGGACATGTACCTCGTTGATCAGCATGCGAGAGGCCATGGTGAGGCGCGTCCTGGGGGAGAAATGACTGGTGATCATGATCCTCATGCCGGCCTCGGAGAAGGACAGCTGGTGGGGGTACGCACACAGCAGCTCGTCCACCATCAGCACAGACGGCTTACAGTGGAAGTTAGCTGGAGAGAAACCACACACACACACACACACACACACACACACACACACACACACACACACACACACACACACACACACAGCTGACTGCAGAGTTGATTGTTTACTTCTTAATCCAACTCAAAGCATAAATCAGCCAAAGATACGTAAATATAAATATACTATCATATTATTAGAAGAAAGAAAATGTTGTTTTTGCACGCGTCCTCTCTAACCCTCTGAGTGGGTGGGCCTGTGTGCCGCTTTGATTGACAGCTGGGGCTGCTGGATCTCGCTTCCGAGCTAATTAGCGCCTGGAGTGACAGATCATGCAGGTTTTTTTTGTTTTCAGCACTGTTTAAGTCAGCGGTGTTGCTTGGCACATAACAGAACGATATCGGTCTCTTCCTCACGGTGAGGCCTACAGCTTAATAATGAATCACTGCTATGCAATCCTTACTCGGTATCCGCCGACACCCAGAGCCCAGGTATCGCTATCGGTGCCAGGACTGAAAAAGTCGGATGAGTGCATCACTAAGCCATAGCAAGTGATGATTTCACCCCTAAAAGCTGCACACCATCTGCCAACCGTGATCAGATCCTACAAAAAGTCACGTCAGAGAGGCCTGCATGGAGACAGAAACGATAGGAGGTTATCTCCCCCAAAGGGAGGAGGATCTGAAGATCCAATAGTCCCGGGTCCCTGCTGGTTTCTGTGGGCTCGTGAAAAACTCAGAGGCAGGACAAGCTGACGGAGCGAGCTCCGCTGAAGCGAGTCGGAGGAAAGAA
This sequence comes from Taurulus bubalis, assembly GCF_910589615.1. Taxonomy (NCBI): domain Eukaryota; kingdom Metazoa; phylum Chordata; class Actinopteri; order Perciformes; family Cottidae; genus Taurulus; species Taurulus bubalis. The sequence continues at coordinate 22,910,551 of NC_136594.1, read as the reverse complement.
GGATGAACGTGGGCCAGAGCCAGCATCTTGTGCTGCTCTGAGACCCGAGACACAGAAAACACGCTGGAGCGATCAGTGGGAGTGCTGGCTGACAAAAACAGTCCCTCCTTTGACGGTGGAGGCTGATCCTTCTGGAGGCCAAACAGAAATCGCAGAGTGCCAATAAAACCGTGGCATAGCCAAAGGCATCTCTGGTAGGGAACTATTGAAAGCAACTCTCCTGCCCACGACGAGGATTTACAGGTCCATCTGCCCGGTTGGCACAACCAGATGCCAGGTGAGCATTCACCGCGCTAATAAGCAGGTGAATCTTCGCGGCTCTGGTGTTACTGAGGGCCGGACGGTGAATTTGGACTCATCTACGCGGCGTCAGAGTGAGACTCAGAGTCAATTTGGGAGTGACACCGGCTCGGCTCTACGCCGGTAATCCTCCCAGGGCGAGCAGACAGACAGAACATCGTCCACCAAGTCATCCTGACCGCCTGGGTCCCGGAGCTGAACACAAATAGATGCCTTCATACCGACGCAAACAGCAGAGGCTCCGCTCAGGCCCACAGAGCCCCGTGTAAAGCCGAGCAGATGGCGGCTACCTTTCTTGAGCAGGACTGCCGTGGCGTCACACGTGACATTGTCCTCCAGATCCGTGCTCCCCGTCAGCCCGTTGGACAGGTTCACAGAGCTCCTCATGCGGCGGCTAAAGTAGCGGTGGGCCCTGTTGTTGAACCTGGCAATGACAGACGACGAAGACGAGGGCCACAACTTTTACAACCGAAGGCAGCTAATCGGTCAACTGAAGGCATCGGCCGTTCCTGATGATGACACTCACTTCATGATGAGGATGTAGACGGCGTACATGAGAATCAGGACGAGAGACTCCCACCTGCACACAGACGCAAGGTCAGCAAAATGTTTCGTCATGCAGTACATTTTAAATGGTTATGGTTTAGGATTACTCACCAGCACACCTTCTCGTCGTAGATGAACTAAAGAGGACAAAGAGGACACAAAGGGACATTAGGTGGAGGCAGGGAAGCATCTACTCCACCAGAGGACCAATCCAGAGCTCAGACGGTCATTGGGGTTTTATTTTAAAAGGACTCTTGAGGTTTGCTTTGTGGCCTCCTGGAGTCATGGATCTCACTGCCACAGATCACCGTGGTGCCGACTTATCTGTTTCTTTTGTGTGTGCGTGACATGAAGCAACACATGAGCCAATTAGACTTGACAAAGAGAAAGCTAAATGTTTGCCTGCAAATTAAAAGCCATCTGCTCTGATGTCTTTGTGGAGCTGGAGGAAGCAATCACATCTTCACATAATCACATAATCAAAAGTACCAATACCACAAATGTCAAATGACTGACTGCTCCACATGCTGCTCGAGTAAAAGTACCCGAATATTGTCAGCAGACTACATGTGAAGTATCAAAAGTAAAAGTATTCATTTTGCAGAATGAACCAATTCACTATTATGTGTGTGACATTATTGGATTACATCATGGGGGCATTAGTGGACTAGGACCAGTCCAGCCAGCGATGTGGTCTTTCTTTGACATGATTCCTCTCTGGTCTTGTGTGAAAAGCTGCTGAGGGGCAGAACGGACACAGCTTCACCCTCTCATGATCCTCCAGACGCACTACGTTTATACAACCAGACACACTCCGCAAATTAGCGTTAACAGTTGATGAAAGGCATGCTGGGTAGTGTGAGCTTCACAGTAAGTCTTTCTGCAGAAGCCGAGCTCTTACCGCAATCAGGGCCGTGATAGAAAAGGTGTAAAAAATAGAATCTCGGAGTAGAGCCCAATGAGAGAGCTTCACTGCCTGTAAGGGGGAAAAAGAGAGATGAGAAGAATACGTATGCAGCTTCAAACACTTCAATAGCAACACTTATCCTCGCTGGAGTGCATGCAGCTCTTTGATACAGAAACGCCTCTGACATCGTTAGACACAGGAATCACAAGTTACCCTCCTGTGAGAGACCCGATGCTGGAAGCCCCCCGGCGCTCACACTCTGTTACGCGTAAAAAAGTGGAGGGTCAGAGGTCACATCTTCAACGGGCCGCTCCCGGCCGTGGAATGGTCTGCCGCTGCGAGGCGGAGCCACGTTAAGAGCATAAACAGAGACGGGAAGTGCTTGCTTGGCCTCCGCCGCGCTGGACGATCCTGCTTTGGAGAGGGGAACGCGCCACGGCCAGCCGGCTAACGCTAACAAACAGCGGCGAGTTGCAGGGGCTTTTTTATACCGCACCCTGTCCCGCCGATCCCCGCTCATGATATTACATATTGTTCACATGGCTGGTCAAGCACATCGAGCAGACAGGGGAATACGAGAGGAGATCATCGAATGAAAAGTGTCCGATGAGTGTTCAGGAACTGTGAAGTGGAACATTTTAATCCTGGACTTTGTTCTTTTAGAAAGTCACATGAAATAAAAGACAAATCTGAGGCTGAAAACAGCATGAAATATATGAATAAAATCTACATTATGTGGTTTAAACAGGGAGTGGATTTCCTCTGAAGCGGTAATTTAGTGCAGTCATGGACTCATCGCATGCATGAATCAACTCTGTGTGTGTGTGTGAATATTTAAAAGATGACATTAGCCTGTGTGAAATGCCACCAGGTCAGCGTGGGGATCAGCTGCAGCAGCGTAACGCCGCTGTGACGTCATACCTGGCCGGCGAAGAAGCCACACACACCGATGATGCAGAGGATGTTGAAGACGGCTGAGCCCACGATGGTTCCAACACCCACGTCACCTTTGGTTATGAACACCCCTGAGGAGAGAATGAGCCAGCAAACACACACACACACACACACACACACACACACACACACACACACACACACACACACACACACACACACACACACACACACACACACACACACACACACACACACACACACACACACACACACACAGCATGAGGCCTCCATAGAGCAAACATCACGTGTTGTACACTACTTGACATTTCCAATTGCAGAGCAGCGCTGACAAACAGATGTCACGCGTAGGAATGCCACGTTGGTCATGTCTCTCCCTCCCTCTACACCTCCATCCCTCACTCTATTCCACTCCCTCTCTATTCCTCTCTCTCTCCCTCTCCAACCCCCCTCTCTCTCCCTCTCATTCCTCTCTATCTATCTCTCCCTCTCTCTTGATCTCCCTCTCCATCCCTCACTCCCTACCTATATTCTTCTCCCTCTCCATCCCTCTCTCTATCTCTATCCCTCTCAACTCTATCCCTCTCCCTCTCCCTCTCTCCATCTCTCCCTACCTCCATGTCTCTTTCTTTCTTTTTTCCCCCTCTCCATTTCTTACTCTCTCATAAACAAATAACACATAATACATGTATTACCAAAATGATATTGGCATTTCATTTTTAAATATCCGGGTTATCGTCAATACCGGATTATGGAGAAATTGAACCTCAGCTCCTATAATAAACTGTGAAGCCAAAATACAGACAGACCGGTTGGGTTGAACATGTCCCCACTGTGTGCCCCAAGGATTCATTTCAGGTCCATTGTTCTTTGTATATCAGTGATTTGTGCATCAGTAGACAACTGCAAAGCACATTTTTATGCAGACGATACCATTCTTTATGCAAATGCAGCATCTGTGGAGCAAGCCGTGTCACATCTTCAATGTGCATCTGACTGAAAAACTAATATTGGGTCAAAATGAGCCTAAGAACAAATACATGCTATTTACAATGTCGTTCCCAGAACAGAACGTGTCACAGATGACTCATATCGGAGCGTTTGCCTCGATGAGCAGCTCTCATTCATAACACTTGAGCTCGAGCTCACAGAGAAGTCCTTGGTTCGGGTGATGCTTCGTATTTGCACGACACAGCTCACTGGGAGAGATTTTCTCTCAGTGAAAAAGGGAAAGACTTGCTTGGCAAGTTAGCACTTCTCCTCACTTCTCTATTCAAATTAAAATCCATTTGTCATCACACACACTCCTCAGATCAATACAGCGGTTGGTAAAATAGCTTTTAGTTCTTTCATATTAGAAGAGATATTGAAATGTTGATTGTTTTAAGTGAATGCTCGATGGTGTTGGACAGTGTTCCTACTTTGGTTCACTTGTTAGTTATTGTTTTCATTTCACATTTCAAAATTGTATTGTTTGTATTGCTGGTATTGTTGTATGTTCTTCTGGCCTGTATAAATGCCCTGAATAAACCATGGATGATGAAGGACATACATTTTTTATGATGGGATTCTGAATACTGAAACGATGTGAAAGACGGGCATGTTTCCTCCCTAGTGCAGCTCCACTTGTTGTGGCATGTGCTTCAGTTGGAACGGAGGAGGCAACGAGATGGAGGGCTGCTTGAGGTGAATACCTATGATGGATGTGAAGAGCTCAGGAGCCGAGCTGCCAGCGGCCATGAAGGTAGCGCCTGCTACGTCCTCGCTGAGTTGGAGACGCTGCAAGAGACAAATAAAACGCTGCGATTAGGAATCCCTAACCCCTAAACTCTAACCCTCATCATACTGATCTACTGAAGGTTGCACTGTGAACCTGGGATTTCATCACTGAATATCAAAACCTGATGGTCAGTCTGGAAAGAGGAAACTGAATTTGTCCAATAAATGAAAGATATTTCAATTGTTTCTCTCCTTTTTACTGGGAACCAGCAACAGCTTGTTTATTGCGATAGAAACAGGAATACATTTAGATACACAACATACATATTAACAGTTAGGTACTCAGTTCCTTGAAGAACGCCTGGGAGAAAGCGGTTATGTATGATTTGTGGCTGATTTATTTCTACATGTATTAACTGGAGATGTGGCTGTATTTTTTTATATTTGATATAAAGCGGAATGTTATAATTATGACTGACACCAACACAGCCCTGATGAAGTAGATTAGCTGAGTTCTCGACTGTTGATCTATTTAAGGGATAGTTGTGAAGTTGTGAGCGGTGAAATGTCCTAAATATATATTGTGCATTTACACTGATATTGATTCTCTTAGTGTGTAAAAAACATCCAGCGCAGAACGTTGCTTTGTTCTGCAGTAAAACACTATGAAGAACCTCATAGCGCCACACTCCAACACATCCCTACTACATTAAATAATACCTACGAGCTTCTTTTTGTAGCTTATTCAGTCTTTAATATTCAATGTTATGAATAAATATTTAAGATGTGAAACTTAAGTGTGTCGGACCCTTAACACCTCACATTCATACCTCACACAGCTTCTCCAGCGAGGGGACGAAGTAGTCATCACAGACGAGGGCCAGGGCACAGAACATGTAAACCGTCTGCAGAGACAGAAATGATGATATAAGGACATTCATATTTCTGATTGGGAGGGAACAAGTGATGCATGTCTTCTCTTGCGTTGTATTCTCCTTTGAATGAAGGTCTCTGTAGCTCTAACTGCTCCATTAAAGTTTGATGTCAATTACCGTGAAGGAGGAAAACAGGGATTCAAGTTATTTAAGGATCAAGATTCAACGATCTGATCCCATGCAAATGTAGTGCAGTGCATTAACGAATACATAAAACACAGACATAAAAGAATGATGAATAACATATCTGCAGGACCACACTTTATACATTTTTAAATAGGAAAGTTAGTGTTCTCATTTAAACATCCTGGCCTTACAAAAGGATGCATGTGGCCCGACTGAAACAAACTGTAGGAAAGCAACACGACTTCTGACCTGGAATAACAAAAGAAAATGATATTATGAAGCTATAGCTTGGATGCGTTCAGGTAAAGATTTACTTTGACTTTTACACGTAGTTTGCATCGTTATACAATCTCTGAATGTTAGAGCCGATCAGCAAAAGGTTTGTTGGTGTTTAAAGGGACAGTAGCGATGTGTTGACGTGTGCTTGTGTGAGGTTCTTCCCCAAAGGGTTTCACTACAGGAGATATAGTTTGCAGACAGGAGTGTCAGCACGGGAGCAAAGCAATGCACTGCTGCGGACGTATTTTAGACACCCTAAGAGAGGGAATATGTACGCTGTATTTAGAATATTGTTACCGCTTCACCTTGCTGGCTGACAGTCCCTTTCCCTCGTATCCCTCCGTCTACTTTGGTGTTTTAGAGGTTCAGGTTCCCGAAAGCCACACAATAACACTAACTAACTAACCGATGGAGGCAGCAGTAGACCAGCAACTCCTGTGTTCTGTGAGGTAAAATTAAATGCTCTGTTTCTCCATCAGGTGCAGTGAAACACTCTGGAGCAGAACCTCTAAACATCACAGAACCTCTACTGTCCCTTTAAGAGGTTTTCTTGTGTTGCTTTATGGCTCTCTTTTTACAGCATTTGTACTTTAAAGCATTTCCGGAAACTTCCAAAAAGTAAGTACTGAACTTGTTTGAAGTATAAATGAACAAAGAAAGCTCAGGCAGCTTGTCCTGATACATGTTGTTTATTATTATACATACGACAATGTTTAAATACCTTTCAAATCCGTGCTACTAAAAAAAATGAAATTCCCTCCCGAATAGTGTGTCACGATTCATGAATACAGCAAACAGTCTCCTGTATGAAGACTTTTGACGGGTTCTTTCCCGGCTGGAATATGCAGCATAGCTTTGACATCACAGAGCACGGAGAAGCAGAGACAGACTGGAGATGAAAGACAGATAGCGATGATCAAGAGAGAAAATGCCAGGTAGTGACGACAGACTGACGGGGAACGTGTGAACAAAGGAAAGCCATGAATTTATCTTTAGGCTTCGTAATGATGAAGCCTTTCAAAGGAATGACACAGAGTCAATATTCCTTTCCTCTCCTGAGTCACATTTTTCTTTGAGAGGGAGCTGAGCTGCACAGGAACGAGCCGCGCACGCAGCGCCTTTTGTACGAGGGCATCACTCACCGAGATGAAGAGGGGTTAAATCAGGGCAAGCAAAAGGTCAAAGGTCACAGGTAATCTTAATAACTGGGTTTAATCTTGTTTTATTTAGCACGCAGAAGCACCGTCAGGACAGCCGTCAAAGAAACATCAGCTGGGACATTAACATTGGGCTCGGACACAAAGTGTCATTATTCACTTTTCTGTCTTCAAGCTGAATTGACCAGTGTTGGGACTCTCTTGGAAACAACTCTGTAGCCAAAGAACCCAAATATGTATCATCACTAACTAAGTCATCTATTAAAGGGATTTACATAAAAACACACTATTCAAATTATGTAAAAAAATAAAAGATTGTATTTTTATTGATAAAAAAAATCGGAATATTAGTCATTTTAATTAAGTATAATAAGCTGTTTATAGCAACTTGTACTACTTATTACCTATTTTTAAGCCGGTAGATGTGGTAGGAACCGACACTGATGTTGGCGATAGTTAATTACGATGAACCTTCCCCTCCTCCTCATTCAGCAGCAGATCAACAGCAAGAGCTCCTTGTTTGCACTTAATCGCTTTTCCTTGTTATTTACATTCGCCTCTTCTCCGTTGTAACTACAGCTGCTGCTGTCGGCGTTACTAACGTTACGAGCTCTCCTCTGGACTTATTGTTCACATGCATCATTATCAGACTAGAAAGCATCAAGGTTGATCTTTAGACCGCATATTTTTACTGAATCTAGGCTGAAGATGTTTGTCAGAAAACCTTTTTTCACACTAAGATGGTTAAACTGTGTAATTATTCAGCCATTCACATTACTCCCTGCTATGTTATGTACAACATGCTCCCTCACCGCTGACTTATGGCACTTTTTGGCGGATATAATGCTGGAGCGTTGGTTCCCTCTAAAATATTTACAGCAACACTTCAGGTGAGAAGCACGACTCTCTCAAACACAAACACACACACACACACACACACACACACACACACACACACACACACACACACACACACACACACACACACGTGTCTCCATGCAGGAATCAGAACACCAGAGATATCATAGCTTCTTTAATTGTCACGGTTATGAAACTGGGACTTATGTAACTGCCGTTAATCCCAACATCACTAATTTAATTATTAATAGTTTAATAATCGTTTCCATTAGGTTAGTTGCAGCCCTGGTCTAATGCCTGGTACAAAGGCACTTGGCACTTAGCTTTGTGTATTCTGCTGAGGTCGAGGAGACAGCGCTCTCACTTTGCTTTCGCTCTGGTCCACTTCCTTCAATGTTCCAAGCCTTTTTGAGGTCATAAATATACATGGATATATATTCATGGCACAGTGGAACATGGCCCATTCTCACTTCAAAAATGTAAAGCAGTACAACTATACCACTCACTCTGCAGGTATAAGCCCCGACTGTCTGTCCTGTAATTCAGAGAACGCTGTTCTCTCCACAAAGTACAGCAGCACCTGCTGTGTAATGACACAGAGTGCATTACTTTAAAGGTTAGACATCCCAGGGAAATAGTTTGTGATGATATACTGTATTTTGGGGGGGTTGTTATTTTAATATCCAAGCATCCCAGAAAAGGTTATCTCCATTTGCCCCTATGCTGCTGGGAAAGGCGAACTCAGAGGGTGGGCGCGCTGTAAGTAGTCACATCGCCTCTAATGTCAGAAACATCGTGGCAACGCGGCCCGTTCTGTAGTTCTTAGTGCTCCGTTTGTGCACAGATAAGTTCCCCAGAGACGCTGCACTGCTGGATGAGCTTTCATTACAGTCGGCCCCCTGGAGACCGCCAGCGCTACGCAACATGGGTCGACCTGGACGGGAGCATTCTGCCTGTAAGAGTGACGGCAGACGGGCTCCATCGAAGCCCTGACCGGGCTCACTGAAGCATCAGCTGAACCGAGAGGAGAGGAGAGGAGAGGATGAAGAGAAGATGGGGGAGGAGGAGAGGAGAGGAGAGGAAGAGGAGAGGTCGTCTCATTTTTTTAAAGGCTCAGTAATTTCCCCAAACACAAGGTCACCGTAGTTTAGAGCAAACATTACTCAAACCAGAGTAAAGGACGGGCGCCGATCAAGTCAAATGCAGAGCTGAATACTCACACACAGGACATGCAGCGCCACGGCTCCTTCTGTTCTCTCTTTGTTGGTGAACAGGTCTGTAGGGAACTCGTGCAGAGCTGGAAGAGACAGACACACACACAACAGGGTTAGAACAGGGTGTGTGTGTGTGTGTGTGTGTGTATACATATGTCTGTGTTTCTGCAAACGTAATTCAATGCACAGCCGAGAGGTCAGCCCTATGAGGAAGAAACCCCTGGAGGTCATGTGTGCTGACGGGGAGCCCCGCAGAGAGACTCGCCCAAATGTGAGTGACAGAGTGACATTTTGGGAACAGCAAGAGGAGACCAGGGACAGGGGAAAAAGGGAGCACAGGAGAACAACGTGAGGACAATGTGTGAGAGAGAGAGAGAGAGAGAGAGAGAGAGAGAGAGAGAGAGAGAGAGAGAGAGAGAGAGAGAGAGAGCTTTGTAGAAATAGGGAGAGGGTTATTCAGGGTACAGCAAAGATGGAGAGGGTGGAGGGAGGTGCAAACCCCACTTCTCTGCATGGGAGTCCATACAGCGAGACTGAGAGAAAAGTTGTCAGACAGAGAGTGTGAGTGAGAGAGAACGGAGAGAAAGAAGTGAAAGAAGAAGAAATGTTATTCCACCCATCACCACTTCAGGAAAGGCTGACGCCGAAGTGAAGCTTTGACCAGAAGATGGCGCAGGACCAAAGG
>NC_136594.1:22795910-22895910 GCF_910589615.1 Taurulus bubalis | reverse complement strand
AAAAGACCAGTACAAAGAAACACTACAAGGAAACAACTACAAAGAGACACCAAAAGACTACAGAGAGACACAGACATTGTGTGAGTTGTATCTTTTGCCGCAAAGCTTCTACGAGGGATTTTATAAATATATATACCAGCATCAGTTACTATTACTTTGAGACTGAAGAAACACCTGCAGCCTGTCGGCGGTGGTGACGCTGTCCATAGTCCTGAAATGGAGACGATCCGTAAACAGACACAACACGCGGAGGACCGAATCCCTGAAGAGACTTCACATGACTGAGAACCGCTTCAAGTGAACTTTAAACGTGTCCGTTGCTGCAGGGGTGCTGAATGGGTTTTGCCGGTCGGTGAAAGCATCCAATTAAGAAACGTCCCGTCTCAGTTTAGAGTCTACATTGTTATGAGGACAGGCGTACGTCTCTGTGAAGACATCGTCAGATGATACCCATTGTACAGACAGAGACGGCTATTCATGGCCGACACGAGTGCCAGTTTCATCCACAGCGTGGAGAGAGACTCCCGACACAGAGACTCTTGTATTAGTTCATTGATTGGTCTCGTGGGATGCAGATTTCCCAGTAAGTATAAAGTCTTTTCTCGGCCAGTTCGACTGACTTTTTAAAAGGCGCTCTCCTCGTGACAAACTGCTGTTAGCTCAGTTGCTCTATCACTTCTTCCCTCCATTTCTCCTGCTGGATATTGACTGGTGTTTGACTGAAGAAAGCACTCTTTTTTTAGTTTTTTGGACTTTTCATGTCTGTCGAGGAGACGTGTGCACTTTTTCCAGTTATTCATTGTGGAATCAACAAAGCCACCATTTCTCATTTGGAGAAAGTTCCAAGCTGTTCGACAGCAGGAAATATGCACACAGTCAGAGACGGCCCCAGCTTGTTTCCTTTCAGTGCCGACGCTCAGAGCTGCTGCTGCATTGGGGGTCTCCTGGCTGCGTTGGGGGTCTCCTGGCTGCGTTGGGTCTCGGGCTGAAGGGTTAAGATGATCGATCGGCGTTGTGGTTGGAACAAAGAGACACAAAATGAGCACAAAGAGAGACAAAACAATGACGAAGAGACACAAAACGACCACAAGGAGATAGAGCAATCACTGCAAACAGACAGAAAATAACAAGAGAAACTAGAAAAACACTCAAAACGACCAAAGAGAGACGCTTAACGACTATGAAGAGACACAAGAGAACATACAGTCTGTGCGTGTGTGTGAGTGTGTGTGTGTGTGTGTAAAATTCTTCCCTACTTGCTTCTCACTGATGACATAATACTTTCCGGCCGTTGTCATGGAAACGAACAGGAACCGCTGGCTGGATTTGGCATTGGGGGGTAAGATGATGAGGGGAGGGTTGTCTCGCTGCATTTAGAGATTTTGGATGTGTGTGTGTGTGTGTGTGTGTGTGTGTGTGTGTGTGTGTGTGTGTGTGTGTGTGTGTGTGTGTGTGTGTTGTTTTGCTGTTCTGATGACTAAGCATATTACTGTACACTACTTTGGTACAGACCAGAGCCAACCTCTAGAGTAAAGGCTCAAGAGAGGATTTCACTGTGTGTGCACTGTCTGTGTGTCTGTGTGTCTGTGTGTGTGTCTGTGTGTCTGTGTGTCTGTGTGTCTGTGTGTCTGTGTGTGTGTGTGTGTGTGTGTGTGTGTGTGTGTGTGTGTCTGTGTGTGTGTCAGACAAGACAGAGCAGTACAAACACACCATGATCTTGCACTCGTGGGTCTGCAGTGAGTCCCCACAAAGACAGTTTGGCTCCATCAATGAAATATAGATTAGACTTCCTGGTTCAGATCTCACTCTCCAATAAACATCCCCATCTCCACTTCATTTCACCCTGGTGTCTTATTGTCATAGTGCTGACATTATTCCCATTGTCTAGGATCACTTTGTCCTCAAGTTTAAGTCACTAATTCCAGTCCTAAATCTACATAGGACTGGAATCTACCTTGTGAGGGAGGCGTGGTGTGGAGCCAACAGTCCTCTGTAGCTCCATGTTGTGCTGAACTATAAGCCCGCCCACTTTTGTAGCTGTCCAATCACATATGAAGGATTTGATTGAAACCCCTCTAGGAACTGTTCACCGCTCTAATGTTCTGTTTCATTGTGAAATACGTCACAGCACAGAAGCTACAGACGCTCTCACGTCTGTCTCACTGGGACTTTACCGTACTTCAGTTCACCGAGGCACAACGCAGTCGCCCTGAACAAAAGAAGTTCTAACTTCTAACGAAAACTGAATAATATTGTCTTTCCTGAAGGCGAGGGGGATGATGGCGCTCAACAAAACCAAAAAAAGGCGATTAAAGTTGCATCTCCCACCCTTGGGGATCTGCACCAGCTACATCTCGTGCACGTTCAGAGCGCACGTGGAGGGCTGGGGGCCTGTTCTGCACATGCTCAGTGGGCGATGGTGATGCGGGCTGACACATCGCATGTCGTGAGCGTAGCTACTGCGCCGAGTAATGTGACATTTAAGGACTCCCGCTTTTCCCCCTTCCCTGCACAGATTGTAGCGCGCGCACACACACACACACACGCACACATGCACACACACACACACACGCACGCACGCACACTATATGCACAATACACACACACATATCATGAGTGTATCCTTCAGCGGAAGAGGAGGAAATAGTTTGTGCATGGTTAGAGTGTGACACATCACTCACTAGTTCAAGACTACGGGGTTATTCTGCTACATTGATCCTCTTCTCCTTGGTGGGGCAGCGAGGAAACCCCGTTTCACCGCTACGACTGCAATCACTTGGTCTCACATGAACCGGGTATGGACACGCCCATGAGAAGAGAACCAATAGAGAGCTGTAACAAGGGAAATAGTGGCAGCACAGCAGTCAGATCAGCTGTTACCAGAGTCTTTAATTAACCAAACGCATAGCCACACAATCAGAAACAGAACAATCCCAAAACTAGAGAATCTAAAACTCTCTCAGCTCGCTCGCCGACATATCGCTTTCCACTCTGACCGACACCCTGGAGATCTTGGGGAGAAGAGACTCTCAGGCACAAGATCGACTCGGGGCGGTTGGAGACCTCCGGCTGGAATGTAGGTGCCTCTCTTAGCCCCGCCCCTCAGCGGACAGAAGGCGGATTGGGAGTCGAAACGGAGCTGAAGTCAGATTTCTCTGTTTCCCAAACTCCTCCAACAAAGGTTAACAGGAGCAGTGAGATGATCAGACACGTCAGGAGTTTAAGCCAAGTTGTTTTAACCTCTCTGTTTGGAGGGAAAACCCAAACAAAACTAGCTCACCATGTCACACAAAACCTCGTGATCCCACACACAACTACAAGAAGTAACACTGAGTCATATTTGAACCGGAAAGTCAGTCTCAGCTAATTCTGATGGATATGGACAAAGAAAAGTTTGGGTCCGCTTCCAAAGAGATCAGGCTAATCTGAAAGCTGGTAAATGCAGTAACCTGTGAGGCTGGATTACAGCCCTGTCGCTCCTATACTCAGCTATGGCAATACTGGACAGCTCCTAACGCTATGAATCTCTGTCTCTGAGCCAGATACAGAACTCCAAGCAGCTCCGCAGGCTGAAGCCTGACGTGTGCCACAGCCCTTTGAGTGGTCAGAGCACCAGAAAGACGCTATAGAAATGTGTGCATCCTGAACAGAAGTGTTCAGAGACACTTCCTCACATGAGGAAGCCTTGGCCTTCTGTCCACTCATCCCGTCCATTGTCACATCAGCAGGGAGAGTCCACCGGTGGGGCCAAACTCACGGATTGGGCACCAGGCCCTGGCCTTCGGTACGGGGCCGATGACTCACATCGCCATGGTAACACAGGCTGCACAGCCGGACCGCGGAGCAGGCGAAGCTCCGTCTGTTGGATGCATGCATGGAGCTTAGCCGGGGTTCATCTGAGCTGCATTGAGATTCATGCTTATCGTGGAAGAGGAGAGCAAACTGTCTGCAAAGTGTGCTAAAATTGTCGGCCGCATATTTTAACACAACACACTCTGTAAATCATTTCAGTGTATTATAGATTATAGTTGTGTGCCACGGCTCTCATTACTTTTTCCACTGCGACAACAGAAAAGGACTTTATCTTACTTCTCGATAACAGCCGACCTCAAGGTCTCAAGGTCAGCTCTCAACTTTGTGTTACTGCGATACAGAAAACGCACACACAAATATATCGTCTACAAAGTGTTTCATGCATTCTGATTAATTCATATATGGCCACGCAAACTCTATAGTGATCAAAGCATCGATGGCCTAAAATGGATTTCATATTCTATGAGCATGACGTCTCCTGTCAGCGCTCCTTTAGTCTAATAAAGGTACAACGTGCCTGCAGCGATACTTTGTTTGTGCCGTCATGTCCTCCCAGACTAGCAGCGGTAAAAGGAGGACAGCCGTGGCACTCGGGAAGCGGCCTCAACGTGCGCTCACTCACACCAGCCCGATGAACCTTTAAAAAAGGTGTGATGCCCATTCTGCTGCCTGGAAAACAACCCTTGTCCTCTTTCCCTCAGCAGAGGAGCTAGGGAAGGAAGCATTGGCTCCTCAAGGGAAGACAACACATGAGCAAAAAGGAATAAAAGGGAGACGGACGGGAATCCTGTTGGACGAATGCTGGGGAGAAGAGTGAGGCGGAGTGAGAACCAGCAGGAGCTGAAGTAGCGATGACCCCCATTCTCGCCGGGTTAGCTGCCGTGATGGATCGGCTCATTCCCCCGAGAACGGAGCGACAACGCGACTTTACAATCTGCCCGTCGGGCAGTGGTGAAGGGAACCTCGCCTGTTAACACCGGCATTGTGTTGAGAGGCGGCAGCAGCCCACTCAGAGCTAATATTGTAATATAACAGAATTGATTTCTCAAAGGAAATCACTTGCTTTTGATTAGTAGAGGTATTTAGGGAGCGATTGCGTTCCTGATTGGATTGATTCATCCGCTGCGCTATGGAGATGCTTACCTACTTAGAACGTGTGGAGGAGGCAGGAGGCCAAACACACGCTCCCTCCTCCAGGGCTGCAGAGACCAGGGCCGCCACCCTCGCATTAATCAATACTATTCCAGGCGCTCCTCCGGACAGTTTGTCACAGGGAAGCCCTGATTAAGTCAGAGCAGCCTCCTTTACTAAAATGGAGTGTTGCGTCGGAGCTGAGAGGATCTTTAATAACGGTGGTCACGTGACCGGGGTACCCCCAGATCCGCTATCCGTCTAACACACAGCTCAGGGGTGAGAGCTCCACCTGTGTGCTTGAGAGACGAATGCATCAGGAGTGTGGTGTGTGTGTGTGTGTGTGTGTGTGTGTGTCGGGCGGAGGAGGGAGAAAGAATGTGTGGGTGTCAAGTACAGCGTGGCCTCGGGCATTGCATCTGGACAGCAACGTCAAGGAAATGAACAGCTCCTGTTTTCCATGACAAAAGGGGAGGTCAAGAGCAGGGGGCTCCGTCGTGTACCACCTCCTCAGCTACACGGGCACACGCTGACACGAACTCACCGCCCTGCTCGAGCCAGGAGACTCTGTTTTAGATATTTTATTTGCAGACCTTAAAGGTGGCAGAGGCCGAGAAATACCGAATATTACTTCCAACCGCTGCATGTGCTTCCCCTCTTCTCTCCTTGACTGAGAAATGAAAAAATGATGGGTCTGACCGTCTCCTCTCTCCCTCATCTTACAGCACTTGATCACCACACACACACACACACACACACACACACACACACTGAAATTTGTGCACAAATGCTTCATGCTACAACTGAAGCGTTGATGGTCATTCCAACACTACGATTGAAACATTTCAATCAAATGCTGTCTGGATTAGGAATAGACTTTGGTGGTTCAAGCATAGAGTGGATGCAAAGATGGACGACGTGACAGCTCAGCTGAAGCCGAAACATCTGGATCTCCATGTTAGTGGGCCAAACTAAAGAATCAAATTACAGTGTGCATACATTTATTTAAATATCCATCTGTATAACACACTTTTTCTATATATCTCTGAAGGAAACAACAACAAAAACCCGTGAAAATCTTATCGTGTGTTCAACTGTTTTTTTTAGACAAGTTTGGTTTTAATTAGTCAGGTGAGATGTCACTATTGACAGCGGTGACTGTCAAGCTGCTCGGTGTGAAGTAGTCACGGAGTCGGAGGCTTGGGAACTGTACAAGAGAGAAGATGTAACTTTAACTTTATAAACACGTGTCAGTTTGATCATAAATGCATTTACAGAGGTTTAACAGTCAGCTGTTGCTTCCTTCTACCGGATCAGACTCAGACTCTGACTCCAAATGAAGTCCAAATCTGGAGATAGCACCTTTCCTCGAGTGCCACTATGAGGTTGATATTCATGTGCGGTTTTAGTCAAGATTGTTTGGCCCAGATTGCGGTCTGAGTCCCTTAATATTGGGTATCTGCCCATACAGAGTCTGATCCAAAACGTATATTTCTCAACTCAATGTCCATTAAAAGCGTGCGCTGCACGGCACATTGACAGCAGCTGTAGTCTACTGGATTGTTCACACGCTTGAGCCATGACATGAATGAAACTGGAGACTCCTGAAACTGAAGGTGTCTCACTCTGTTGGTGTTGTTGGAACTATAATCCAGATTGTACGCTGGTGAGTGGAATCCCTTCCTTCACAGAGGATCTCTGGCTGAGTGCAGTGTCAGCATGATGGTACATCATACATTTCATTTGACCCAGTTCCCATGAACCGGGATATTGAAGGTTTCTTCAAAACCCTTGATTACATTCAATGGCATACTTTTTAAATAATTTTGAATGGCAACCACGGCATGGCTAAAAGAGACCTCCACGGAGACTCTTGATGGATCGAACCAGAAAACCAGCGACATCGTCTTCTATATTCTACGCATTATTCTTCTTTGTCAAAACCTGGAGCCGACAATATCCACAATGCACCTCGACCGTTTGGCCATAGATTGAGGTGCGTTCTGCTAGTCGGTCTGGTGACATCCCTGCTTTCTAACCCTCCAGATGTTTCTACTTCTCTAACCTGTCACTGTACTTTTTCATGGATGCAAAACCTGGAAACAGACTTTGATGTTCGTCTTTAAGGTTAAGGAAACATCATGGTTATGGTGCAAAAGAAAAGAAAATGAGGGTGAATATCAATAGCAGGTTAGTGACACAAACTGCATTCAGGGATGCGTTGGATAAGTTGCACCTCTTACTTTCTGCCTCGCTCCATGAAGGGCAAACTACTTCCTGCATTGTCACTGGATGGAGGTAACTCCTCGGGATACTGGGCAGTTTCTTTAGACAGTTAGACAAAACAAGTCACTTGAACGAGGGCCTTTAGGAAGTTGTGACGAATTTATATAAGTTTCACTCGCATTTTACAGACTGAGATCGTTTTTAACACCTGCTCCCACTTTACAGCCCATGCGTACGGCTTCGACATCCTTCTTTTCACACGTCCATCAGATTTTGAATACACACAGATTCTTCCCTTTCAACAGTGGAATAAAGAATGACTCAATAACACAAGGCTACATTTTTTTTGTGTCTAATACCGGAGACAAGAGCACAAATTCACCAGAGTGAGAAAGGCTTCCAGAAAATAGTCTCTTTTAGCAACAAAAAAAAACCTTGCAGCCCTCCAGAGGGTGTCAGGGGCTGAAGCCACCCGGGTATTGTGCTGTAAATTTAGCCTGAGACGAGCAAAGGGCAGCTACGGTATAATAAGCAGGAGAAGAGAATGAGTTGAACTTTGACCAACGCTCCCGCTATAGATGACAGCAGCGACCTTGGGAGAGTGAGGAAGAAGATTGATGACCGCCATTTTCCTTAATGAGCTCACGAGAGAACCGGCCCCTCCCTGTGAGGGGAGGTCAGTCGTCTCCCGCTCAAAGTAAAAAAAAAGAAGAATGTCAGCGTGATCTGCAGTGTAGCCATTCTACACCCGACCATGTACACATCAATTACAACAGGATCCATCTAAAAATAGCCACACATATGGGTGACGGTGAGATTCATCAGGACTAATCCAGTGAGAAATAGTTTAGACTACATGACAAGAAATGTTTATTTATAACTTTAAAGCATTTTTTTTGATAACTGCTTTGAATAAAATCCCCTGGAAGTGGCCTATGTCAATCATTTTAACTGGACTGAGTGATTTCAACATTAAAAACAAAATGCCTTCAGCATCCTCGCACGCTATCCTTGAGTGCCTCAAAGAGATTTTGCCGGTTGATGATAAGATAAAAAGGTCGTCATGGAAACTGGGATTTTTTTTTTTCTGAGATGTGGCCACAATGAAGAAAAACGTTAAGGAAGCACAGAGGAAGGGAATGGGAGACATGAAAACAGAGTTGCTGCGAGACGGGGAGCGAAAGCTAGGCGAAGGAAGTGAAAGTGAAATCTGCAGGATCCTAAAAAAGAAGTGTGGCGGAGAGCGAATGAGGAAACCGCTGAGCCAGAATGTCACCGACTGTTGTAGCCTGTGCTCATGGGAAGTCATCTGACCTCACTATCTGGGTTACCCCCACATCAGGAGGAGGAAATAGGGGGACAGGAGAGGGTGGAAAGACCGAACATGTGGGGTGATTTGTTCTGGATGGAGAACATCTGGGTGTCCTCTTTCTTTCCTCCCGTCTCTGTCCTACCTGGAGCCGTACAGTTCTTAGAGTCTTCCTTCTCCACGTCCTCTAGGCTGCTGTTGTCCGTTTCCTGCAGTAGCCGCCTCCCTCCCCATCTCTCCTGGCCGTCACCGCTGTGGCTGGAGACATGGAAACCTGGGGGATGTTTGTCACAGTGAAAAGTCAAAACAGATTCAAGGACGTGCAGTGCAGCATCTGATGACGATTTGATGATGAAGATTTCATACAGAAAAACCTGAAACTGGGATAAGATGCCAGCTTTGAGCGAAATACTTGACTTTGAATCTATTTTAAAGACTTGAAACTTGACTTGGACTTTATCTCAAAAACATGAGACTTGACCTGGACTCAAGCAGAAAAACCTAAGAATTGACTTGGACTTAGCGTAAAACATGTGAGACTTGATATGGACCCTCACTCAAAGACTTGAGAACGGAGTTGGGCTCTATTCTAAAAGACTTGAATCTTGACCTGGACTCTAGATGAGAGACTTGAGACTTGGATTCACAGCAAGCCAAACGTCTGCTGGTTTACATCTGTACGATGTAGAAATAAACAGATTTTGCTGTGATAAATGGATAAAACTACAATATGATGCAGATTTATAAAAATAATTAATTTCACAACGCAGCATCTCGCAAATTTCTTGTCCGAGTTTTCGCGTGGCGCCATTGTGTGAACAGCATCAGACCCAACGGGAAATTGGCAATTGTTCAAAATCCAAACATTTTACAATGATATTATCCTCACATTTGATTGGACAAAATAACACCAAAGAAGGTTTGGCATTTTGGCTTCTGTGTGTCAGTTACATGTTGGTGTTGCTGGGATGTTGCAGGTAGAAAAGTGCGTGTCAAGCAATTTGTTTCATTTTTAATGTGCAGGGTTGTGTTCCCTGTCACATTAAAGTTTGATTCTTTATGTAATAGTGGGGTAGGGAACAGCTGGAGGAGTGCACCACAGATGTTCCAGTTTGGTATTTACCCCCCCCTCCCCTCCCAATTCATCCATTGAAAGGGAATTTCATGATTTTCCAAAACAAAAATCCTCTTGTGGGGTGGAGCAACAGTGCAGAGCGCACAAAGTGGGGCTCCCACTGTGGCTACATCTGCACATTCTTCAAGAAAGCAGCAACACCAATGAATTAATTTCATACTTCAGAGAGCCCAGCAGGAGCACTCTGCCCTTTCCACCCTGCCAACTACAAGTCTGGCCTAAGCGAGGCAGGATTCAGGTAGAATTAAAAAGCCCAGTTATTCAATAGTCCTAGGGGCATGGCTGAACTTCTCACCTGGGCTCACCTTCACTACATCTCACAGCGGCAGAGAGGTTTGCGTGCCAGCGCTTTACTCTTCCCTCCCTCTTTCTATCTGTCGCTATATCTTGCACACGGAGAGGAGGAGAGGAGAGGAGTGTGGGAATGATTAATGCACCACTGCGAGGAGGCGTTGAGTGCTCCGATTCCGGCTCCACGGCATCCAGCTCAATTGAGCAGAACTTCATTAAGCGCATCATAAATAATCAACTTTAATTGATATTCCGGCAAGCTGGTTAAGAGTTAACGACCACGCAATAGGGACAAGGGAAATGCATTAAGTGCATCCCTTGTTCAACTCTGACGTTGAGCACATGCCGGGAACACAGCGCTGTAGCATTTCTATGTAACCAGGATACGCAGCGGGTGGAGGGGGGGGGGGGGGGGAAGAAAAAAGAATGAGTCCCACTGATGATGCACAAATCATGAGTGTATGAATATTCATGCAGGCCTTCTGTCCATAGAAAGTGATAAATACATCTCACTTTAGCTGACGCTGACTCAGTAATCAAGTGGAGTGTTGGGGGAACAGTCGAAGACGGATAAAAAGAGTACGAGAGAATCATGCAGACGTTACGTCAAGTGGTACAGATGTTTGCTGTTAGGAGGTACAGCAGCAGTTACTCTTGATCCAGGTTTCATCCGATTGCTTTTGGATCCTTTGGCAATACTGATGAAGTCAGAAGAGCTTTGGCATGAAGTTGGAGAGAGACGGTAACCTGGAGAGGTGTATACCCTGGTTTATACCCTGGTTTATACCCTGGTTTGTACCCTGGTTTGTACCCTGGTTTGTACCCTGGTTTGTACCCTGGTTTGTACCCTCTAGTGTACCCTGGTTTGTACCCTGGAGTATACCAGCTCCGCTGTCACAAGGACAGATACAGGAGATCATTCCTGCCTACTGCAATAAGACTTTACAATAAACCCCCTCTGGCCAAATCAATCACTCAACTATAACACCGTTACACTGCTGATTATTTGTTTGTTTGGTTACATCTTGCACTTGTTTAGGTAGTTTATTTAACATTATTATATTATATTTTAGTTTATAGTGTGCATTTTTATATGTAATATTGCTTTACCTGTGTGTATAAATGCTGCTGTAGCGAAAC
This sequence comes from Taurulus bubalis, assembly GCF_910589615.1. NCBI lineage: Eukaryota > Metazoa > Chordata > Actinopteri > Perciformes > Cottidae > Taurulus > Taurulus bubalis. The sequence continues at coordinate 22,884,865 of NC_136594.1, read as the reverse complement.
AATTTGCCCTTGCAGGATTAATAAAGTAACTATCTATCTATTGATCGATCGATCGATCTACCCTGGGGTATAAACCCTCAAATATAGCCTGGTGTATACACCCTGAAATGTACCCTGGCGTACACACCCTGGTGTTGATGCCCTGGTGTTGGTGCCCTGGTGTTAATACCCTGGTGTTGGTGCCCTGGTTGATACCCTGGTGTTGGTGCCCTGGTGTTGATGCCCTGGTGTTGATGCCCTGGTGTTGATACCCTGGTGTTGGTGCCCTGGTTGATACCCTGGTGTTGATACCCTGGTGTTGATACCCTGGTGTTGATGCCCTGGTTGATGCCCTGGTGTTGATACCCTGGTGTTGATACCCTGGTGTTGGTGCACTGGTTGATACCCTGGTGTTGATGCCCTGGTTGATGCCCTGGTTGATGCCCTGGTGTTGATGCCCTGGTGTTGGTGCCCTGGTTGATACCCTGGTGTTGATACCCTGGTGTTAATACCCTGGTGTTGATACCCTGGTGTTGATGCCCTGGTTGATGCCCTGGTTGATACCCTGGTGTTGATACCCTGGTGTTGGTGCCCTGGTGTTGATACCCTGGTGTTGATACCCTGGTGTTGGTGCACTGGTTGGTGCCCTGGTGTTGATGCCCTGGTGTTGATGCCCTGGTGTTGATGCCCTGGTGTTGGTGCCCTGGTGTTGGTGCCCTGGTGTTAATACCCTGGTGTTGGTGCCCTGGTGTTGATGCCCTGGTGTTGATGCCCTGGTGTTGATGCCCTGGTGTTGGTGCCCTGAGGCTCACTGCCCTGATTTCAGCGCTCTGCAGCTGAAGCACCTAGACATACAGGAGGAGTCTCTGCATCTCCCAGAGCAGTTCCCCATGAAGAGATGAACTTCAAATATTCAAAAAAATGTTTTAACCCAATATAAACTTGTGTTGAATCAATGTTATGCTTTGGGAACATAACTACAGTGAGATTTCAGAGTGAACTTTCGTCCCCACAGGAGAAAGGTCTCACACACCACTATGATTTCACAATGAAACCACAGTCCATTTAGACGTTGAGTAAATGCACCACGCTGTAAGCTCCCGGAAATGAAGAGTGATAAATGGCATTAAGTGACAACAGGAAGAGTGGTTTTCATCATGGAGCCGCCTAACGTTAACGTCTCTTTACGAGCAGGGTGGGAAGAAGCTGTGAATATAAAATACAGACGGTTCAACCGGACAACTGTTCAAAAACACAGAGCCGACGGCAGGGAAGCAAACCCGCAAACTAGCGGAGGGATTCAGACCCTTCCCCGGCGTCCCGGGGCTGAACAAGCGGCTGAGTCCTCACCTGAATGTTCCGCCAAGTAGGAAAACCCCTTCACGAGCAGGAGCAAGCCGCCGAACAGGCAGATCTGGATCAAAACCAACTCCTTCCGTCTCTTCCGCCTCGCGTGGACCTTCCTCTGGATCGGCATCACTTGCGTCGGCCGATTCCGGACTCGGATACCCGGCGGAGACGTCCCCTCTGCCGCTGCCTCATCCATGCGGATCCCCGAAGTAAACACACGCAAAACGAGCAGCCTCCTTCTTTTTTTGTTGGTTTAACCACGGAACTGCTGCTACCTCCCGGGAACGGATGGCAAACAGAGCCCGCCGATGAGCAGGGGGGACGGGGAAATAGATCAATTTAAAAAAAAAGTTGTCAAATTGGTACGGCCGGGATGCTGCGAGCGTCTGCTGGCCGGAAGAGACCCGGGCTGCGCTCCTTAAGTCATGTTGGAATGCGGCTTTCTGGAAGTAGAGCGAGGCGCGCGGACCGCTGCACGAGCGCTGCGTGGACGCGTCCGTCTGCTGCGCGCAGAGGGAGCGCGAGAGAGAGAGAGAGAGAGAGAGAGAGAGAGAGAGAGAGAGAGAGAGAGAGAGAGAGACCACACGGCGCGCGTGGCCAGGCACACACACACACACACACACACACACACACACACACACACACACACACACACACACACACACACACACACACACACACGTTAACTTAAGTGAAACCCAGCTCCTACTAAATAAATCTCTATTCGTGGAAAATTAATTGAGAATTTGGGTATATGTGTGTGTGCGCGCGCGTATTCGAGTAGTTTCTACCCATGTGCTTTTCGGGCATTCTCTTTGAAGGGGTAGTGCAACAAACTGCCACCTCGTTCATATGGTGAACATGTCAGGCACCAGGTGACACAAAGTACAGGCCTATCTCAGTATTTCATCTCAATATTTTTTTTGGGGGGGGGGGGGGTCGACGTGTTTCACAGGTGCAGGCCACAGAAACCACCGGTGTTCCTGTTGAACTCGTTTCCGTGTTAACTGGTGGTTAGGCCGAGGTGGTTGAAGCTGTTGTGTTGAAGACACTAACAGGACATGGAGGTGTCCTTGTGAAAAGACTTTTGAATGCAGACTATTTTATTGTTATTTTAGGTACTTGACTCGACACGTGTATCTACTAATATGTCACAAGGACAGATGCAGGGGAACATTCCCGCCCACGGCTATAAGACTGTACAATAAGTCACCTCTGGCCAGATGCTCTGTAGATTCATCAACATCGCCCTTGCACCGCTTTTGTTGTTTGGTACTCACTGTACATGTTTATGTTTATATACACTTCATATACTACTACTACTACACTACACATACTTTGCATTTCTGCACTTCCTCTATTGTTTAAATGTAACTTCCTAAATTAATACTCTCTGCGCTGCACATATCTTTCATCCCTGTTATTTTCATTTTTGTATCTGAAAGCTGCTACTAATTTTCCCTTGGGGATGAATAAAGTATCCATCCATATATGTTGGGCAATTGTTCATACAGCCTATATAGCATTTTGTTTTCAATTCACAACTAGTCCAATCATGTACGCTTCAGGTACAAGACCAAACCTCTGGCCTCCTCTGGGACTGTCTAATTGATGGAGGAGATGACGTAACTTTAGGTTGGTTCATGGCGCTGTCTCGGCAGTCTAATGACCTCACACCGCTGAAGTGAGGTCACGTGGTCTGCTTTCACCTGCGGCTCCTTGTTGGGACGGTGAAACAGAACTGTGGGACGCAGTGGATCAAACTTTACAAAGGGGTTACCAAATGGGTTTGTTGATTGTCGGGCCTGAGGTTTCATATAAACAGCACTGGAAACTTTCCAACAAGAATGGAAAAAGTGGTCAGGGCTCGAGGCAACATGGCGTCTTTGTGTGTTTTTAACCCTTTGGAGCATGGAGCGGGGACTGATACAATAAAAGACAAGAGGGAAGGAAAACAAGAGGGAGATAAAAAGTTAATATGCCCAAATACGATTTGTTTCCAAATAAGATCAACACACTATGAGCATCACTTATGGCAAACTCTAGGGACACCCCTCCCCTTGTGACTAGGGTTGGGTACCGAGAACCGGTGCCAATATGGCACCGGTTCCAACACGTCCGGTACCTACCGGTCCGAAAAGCAACGCAGATTTAGGTGCTTTCTTCCGGTGCCTGAGCCGATTCAAATACTTTTTTTTTTACACTACTCTGTAATGTTGCACGGTATATAGATACTAAAAAGGTAGTGCGGTACCCGCACGTTAAAAACGATAAGATGTTGATGTATCGATACTATTAAAATAGCGCGGATCAGAGCACACAGTAGGGATGAGCATACCCATCCCTACTTGTGACTGCTGGTCTGGAAGCTGCCATGAAGGGGAGCTCAGACTGGGCATGGAGTTACCAGGCGAGATGAATTCCCAACCTCTCAGAGGCACACAAAGTAGGGGGGAGGAGGGAAGAGGAAGGAGGGGGAGGAGGTAGGGGCAACAAATTAAATCCAGTTAAATTGTTTTTCCATAGCCAGTGGGCTTGGCAAAGGACTCTCACACACGCACAAGATGTAAGATAAGTTGGAGAGAAGACAAACCAGAAAGAAAAACGTGTGGCTTCAGATGTAGGAGAATGCCTGGAATTTAACCCACTTCCCCATGTCTAACTGTCCCCCCCCCCCCCCCCCGGCTCAGGGCGCCCACTGGCTCTCACAAACACAGGTGACTGCGGAGATGAACCTTGAACATCTGCTCTGCTCACACGCCCTGTTCAGCCGCTACCTCAGAGGTTTGGTCCAGTAGTACATCAATAATCCCCCCAAGTCTACTTCCTCCTCTGTACTGTGAAGCCTGTCTGGCATTGGGATCCCACTGCAGTCATGGCAGAGCACAGCTGCAGTTGCAGCTCACTTTGAGGCAGAAAGAAGGCGAGCAGATAGCAGGACACATTTGGGTCAGTAGCTGCTCCCCACCACAACACAGAGAGGCCTCAGCTCAGCACCACAGGAGGGACGGAGAAGGGAAAAAAAGGGGTGTATGATACGGCTTGGTCGGCCAGGAATAGCTCACTGAACTACAAAAAAGAAAGAAGAAAAGTTGGGACAGAGTAGACGGGGCCAGGTGGAGAAATAAGGACAAGCGTCTCTGCTCTTCATCACACGAAGCGGAGTGGAATAAAGCTGAACACAGCGTGGATCTCTAATGACATCTTTATTAATAAAAATGTACATCCAGATCTGTCAGGCGGCAGCAGGACAGTGTCGCAATCAACAACATGAATAAAAGAGTCAAGTATTTTCTGTGAGGCCCGACCACACTGCTGCCGGTGTTCAGTGGTGCTGAGGAGGAGACGTCCGCGTCACTGAGCCCGAGTTGCTCCATCCTGGTGGGTGTGGCGGGCCGGCTTTACTTATATTCTGGGTTTCTTCTAGAACAGGTTTACATGTTTTAATGCTCAATAAAAAAAAAATTTCCTCATACTGTTTGAAACGCTCCATTGTAGCGCCTGTATCTTTAAGCCCCCTCTCACAAAAAGGCCCAGTCTGCTGTGATTGGCTTGTGAGAAAACCTTAGAAAAGGTAGTTCTCAAGGGTTATATTCTAATGAGTCTGTGTGTGACGCGGAAAGGGGAGCCACATCTGATTGGCTGGTTGAATCACATGACTTCTGATGCAGGCAGCCCACAACAAAGTGACTGTGTCGTCTTCCTCCACAGCTTGTGGGTTGGTGGGCATTCCAGATACACTAACAGATGTGCACAAGCCGTGGGAAAGTGAGGTTTTCATCATATAAGAAAGACATTCAGATCAATCTTTTATTTGGAGGTGTTGGAACTCTAAAGAGCAGGTGAAAGTGATTTCTAAACACATTGCCGACATTGTGGAAAGCATTAGCTGGAGCGCTGACGTGGGTTGTTGCTCACGGTCTCGCTATTGAACATACATTTCTTTTACAGAGCACCCACATGTTCCCTAGCAGTTTGACCTCAACACACACAGTCTATTCAAACAGGTACAATCACCTTTAATGACAGACTTTACACACGCACTGGAGCGATGAAAAGCGAGTATCGCTGTCCTCATGCTCACTGTGAGCCGAGCACCTTAGAGCTGAGTTATGCTTCAAGGTCAGTGCCACGTCTCTGAGCGGGGAGAGAGAGAATAGGAGAGAGAGAGAGAGAGAGAGAGAGGCAAACAACTGGGAAGATAGGCAGTAGGAGAAAGGCAGTGCTGCTGGAGTCTGTCCCCTCCCTCTGCACCATTTGTTCAATCTCCCTTCATCAATCTAAGAAGACTGGGCAGTCTTGAGGCTCGACTTTGCCTCTTTACTTTACACCCAGCCAGTCCTATCCGATTGTGAAGGAGAGAAGCCAAGGACACCGGCGGCGGGGCGGGGGGAAGACGACGATGCTGTGCGCGAGGCCAAGAGAATCCCGCTGATGGAGGACGGTCCAGGGCCGGGTGTCAGAGTCACTGAGGATGGAGGCCTTCCTGAGGAGAGAGAACACACTCATGTTCAGTCCCTGGCTCCTCTCATTCGTGCCCCCATGAAGCAATCATCAAGTATTACAACTCATAAAGTGTAACCGGGCCACTTATTTCTGGGCAGCGCTCACTGTGGCCACAAGCGGCAATTACATTATGACAGCGCACCGACTTTGACTCAAACGGCAATATCTACCTGGAGATTGCTAACGTCAGCCACAATGAGCTACCGGTCACAGCAGACCGAGCGAGGCTGTCGCAGCTCAACTCTTGAGCACATTGGGATGAAAAAGGACACTTTTTATTGCTTTTTTAACAAACACAGAGCCAAGTAAAAACAAACAAATAAAAAGAAAATAAAAGGGGGTAAACAGTAGGAAGAAAAAGTGAATTAATTAAACTTTTCATGTGTAAGACATGAGTGTAACAGTCCGAATTTAAAGCTGCGTTAAAGTTTTTTTAACAACGGTTACAGTAGCACACCCGTTACACATCCAGCAGATAGGGGAAAGCATTTCCCTCCATTTCCTCTGTTTCTGTGGGCCAGAAGAACAAAAGCTATTGGCTGAAAGACAATAGAGGGAGGGGAAGTGCAACGTTTGGTCAAGCTTCTCCGAGTGACAGCTTTCACATCGCTGTCTTTGCTAAATCCTACCGATAACGATGAGCACAGCTGGGAAGAAAGACCGCCCTCATCCTCAGCCGTCTTAAGTGGACAGAGACTAAAAGTGTCCAAAGAGGTCACTGGAGTTAGCTTTTCATCATCACAGTTTGACAGTTAAACAATGGGCCTGTTAAGGGTTATTATGAAAATTGAAAAATGGAAGTTCCATCCACTCTGTGAGATATATAGATATATAGATAGATAGATAGATAGATAGATAGATAGATAGATAGAAGGGAAGGAAGGAAGGCTAGAGAAAATAATGGAGGACTGTTACACGCTGCTCATATTTAAGTCATGTCAAGCTAACCTCGGGAACACCAATTCTCTTTAAAATATGCAGCGAAAGAGTCAAGCTAGCAAGCTCCTTGTCTGACATCTCTCCGACATCCAAATGGAAATGTGAGCGCTCTGGTGGGGGGGTGGGGGATGTCCCACCAGAGCGCTCACATTTCCAGAAGTGCTCTGAAAATTCAACGAACTCTCTGGACTTCTCAGACTTAATTGTTTTGGCTTCTTCCTCATTTCCTTCTCCCTCCCCTCCATCTCCCTCGATCTGGCTCTCCGTCAGACTAAAAGGCCTTATGTAACGGGGGTGCTGAAGCCTCCATGTCTTACCCAACATGCACTTAGGGATTGCAGTGCATGGGGCCCCCCTGCAGAGGAAGACGGGACTACACAGGCATCAGCTTTGTTTACACCCCGCAGACTAGCGAGCTCCCAGCGCGGCCGAGGCGTTCGTACTCTTAATGCGCCGTGCGCTGCGTTATCCTCCCAAACACCAGAGGGCGAACAAACAAAATGAACTGTGAGGAATCAAAAAGACAACGAGTGAAACTCAGAGATGCTGCAGACTGTTGGTGTAACCGACAGAAAACCATAAACCAACCTCCACTATGACGACGAGGGATGTTAATTAGCTGTAAACTCATCTCTCGTATTCAGAAACTACTGTATTGCCTTTATACAAGCCTGATGATAAACAAGTCAAGTATTAAAAGCATTAGAAAGAAACAAAAGGTTGACTATCATGTAAACTGTTTGATTTGGCTGCAAAATATTTCCTCAAATGAAGGTTTTTTTTTTGAACACCTCCTGTTTCTAAAGCATTAAAAAAAGAGACCCGACCTTCTTGGTAGGATCCTGGAAATACGTTTTTAAAAATCATTGTACTCCGGTCACGTGATGACGCCAAGATACGAAACCGCATGGTCCAAACTACAATTTACGCTTTACAAAGTCCCTCATGAGACAGGACGCGTGCAACTCTGGAGGCATGAAATAAATGCAACACACATCAGTGGCTCGGCTTAACCCGTTCACGCGGTGTGCCAGGCGGCGGGTGTGAACAGCGGAGCGGGACCTGTCGCCGTCAGGAGGCGGGCTGCAGTGCCAGACTGCTCGTCGTCAGTGTGTTCGCCTGCCAGAGAGCCGACAGAGGAGAGGAGCAGCAGCAGGGAGATGACTCAGTGCTCTTCCTCCTCCTCCTCCTCCTCCTCCTCCTCCGTTTTTGCACGAGTAAACAAATACTGAAGGCAAACAGGAGCAACCCCAAACCCCTCCTCATCCTCACAATATGAGCAAAGAGAAGGAGAAACAAACAGATCGGTGTCTCTTGAGCTTTGCCCAGTTTCACTGCAAACGTCAACAACATGAAAGAGAGCAGGCAGGAGGAGGAGGAAGAGGAGGAGGAGGAGGAGGGAGAAACACAGACGCTGCTTCTCTCTTCTCATCTAGAGCTGCCATACTGTACTTGACAGAAGATACTATAATACTATGCAATACATGGGGTTGCAAAGTTCTGGGAATATTCAGTAAAATAGGAATATTTGTGAATAAAACGCTCCGGCAGCATTCATCATGTGCAGATGGAGACAAGCCATCACATCACAAACTGATATAATTCATTAGATTGCAAAATGAATCCAGGAATTAAGAAAATATTCTTACACCTAATCTGAGAAATAAAACCATACACCTTCTGAATTCAGGTTTCTCTTTTAGGCCAAACTAAGACAGGCTTACCCCTCCAATGGATTTCCAGCTTTACATGGCGGAGGAGTTTGTGTGCGCCAGAGATCCTGGGAGCCGTGTTGTCGGGGGCAACAGCTCCTGGTAGGGTTTCTTCAGGCAAAGTGGCCTCAGGGAACGGGCCAGGCCAAGAGCGATTCACTGACCCTATATGAAGACATGCTGCATGCACCTCGCCCCGGGTGGCGTCCTGCAAAGGGCCGACTGGGGACTCGGTCATTCTGGTGGGGGATTTCAACTCTCACATGCGACGATGGAGGGAGGTGATCGGGAGGAACGACCGGCCTCATCCTGAGCGTTGTAGTTGGACTTCTGGGATTGTCGTGGATTTCCCATAACACACATACCGTGCTCGAGCATTGGGAGATTTATAAGTGACCAGACGAGACCCCAAGACCCGAGACCAACGACCGTTGATCGACTTTGCAGTCCTATCATCAGATCTGCAGCCGCATGCCTTGAACACTCGCGTGAAGAGAGGAACAGCGCTGTCAACGGAACGACTCGGACAGGGAAAGTAGGGCTGAGCTCTGTGAGATTTCTAGTGCTGGTCTTATCTCCAGCCCACTTCTGTTTGAGTGAGAAGGAAAACTTTCATGCATAGAAACACACACAAAGCTTGCTGTCTCTGAGTTGTAGTCCACAACAAGATCCAAAGAGAACTGCCCACGCTGACATTCATTCCAGCTAAATTATTCTGTTTCTGTTGACAAAGGCTCCACCAGTCGGTGCTCGCTCTCGGCAGTTCAGGTTCTGGAGGCTCGCCCTCCGGCCATGCCCCCCTCCTCCTCCTCCTCCTCCTCCTCCTCCTCCTCCTGCAGCAGCAGCAGCAGCAGCCTCTCTCCGGCAGAGTCAGCCAAAACACTGTCACACGCTTCCTCGCCCACTAGATCCTCTGCTCTGATATTTTGGGATGCCATTCTCACTGGTGGAAACGTTACACAAGCAACATGAACGAGGACGTTCTTGAGTTTGCTTAATTCCACTTTAATCCTTCACCGGTTACAGAAATTGAATACGATTGATTATTAAATTGATTATGATTATTAGTATTAACCATGATTAGCTCCAAATACACTAAACCATGAAGAACATCTGAAACCATTGATGAGTTGGCGGACCCTATTACCCTATTTCTTATCAGTCTGGTTATTTTATCGATACTCTTACCGGTTCTTTTTCATTACATGATCAAATGGTACAAAGGTAAGCGGCAAATTGCCCGAGTGTTAAACAAAAAAGTTTAGGTTACCAAAAACTGAAAAATAATGTACATTTCAGAGTTATACAAAAAGGCCTTTTTCAGGGAACAAGTAATGGGTTAACAGCTCGCAGCTGTTCTGCAAGTCTGCAAGTTCTGGAAGTAAATTAAGGCTTGAAAGTTGATGCTAACAATTCCTACAGGTGTCTCAACTTTTGTTGATTACTTACAAACCCTCTGTCTGTATAACAGCAGTGTTGGAACAGACTGTGTTACTACACCCATCCTCAGCATTATTTGGACAGTATTGTACTGCAGGAAGTAGTATATTGCTCTTATAATGGCAAGAAAAAGGCAATTAACAAAGGAAGATAGACAGACCATTATAAGCCTTAAAAGTGTAGGTCTTTCCTTCAGAGAAATTGCAAAGAAAGCCAAGGTGTCAGTGAGTACAGTTTCCTCACCATCAAAAGGCATTTGGAAACTGGAGGAAACTGACAGGAAGAGGTCTGGCAGACCCAAAGCCACAACAGAATCAGAAGACAAGTGTCTGAGAGTCAACAGCTTGTGTGATAGGCGGAGATATATATATATATATATATATATATACATATAAAATTTAAATGCAAAGTCACTATATGAAGTAATTCTTATCTCAGTGGAAACAAATCCCCAAAACATTCCTGAGTCAAGTCTCTAAAGATTGAAGACCACATCAGACAGTGTCCTCGTGTCCCTCGTCCTCTGCTGATGTCATTCTCTGCCTGCAGGTACTGCTGGCAGAGAGAGGCGGGGCTGATTAGTTTCGACAGCTTTTGTTTGAGCTTGTTGCGCTAATAGCCGAGCTAGCGCCGGGGGACGAGACACAGAGGACAGAGCCGATTGACAAAACTAAAACTGTAATTTCTTGCGATAAGGCTCAGCTGTCATCTTTCTAAAGAGTTCAGGTTGGTCAGAGTTTCTGCACATTTCAGTCGAACTGGTCGTTAAAACATCGGCCATTGAGATGAGACTACTTTAATTAATTAACATAACTCTACATCTATACATTTTCCTCTTTTGCTTTTAAAAACAACACATTTGACAATTTCAGTACAGATTTCTGGGTTTGAACACTGTTGAAACGTTTGAGGAAACACGAGTAAACAACAGCAACTCATTGGGGAAAAAAAATCCAGACCTCAAATAACAGTCTTTAAAACAAGAAATAAACTAAAGAAAAAACAGGAGGTTTTAAGGAGCTGCAGACACCCGGTGTGTGTGTGTGTGTTTGAACATGCATTATGTGTGTATGTCTCCTGCGTGCCCCTCACCCTGCTGACCTAGGACTCCCTTTCTGATGACACATCCCCGTCGGCCCCACTACTGGCGTTGGGGTCCTGTCGGGAACGTCCGGCGCCTTTTTCCCTGCTCGACTCGGAGGGGCCCTTGGAGCGCGTCTTCTCTTTCCTCTGCTGCTGCTTCTCCTGCTTTGACAGCTGAGGAAACACAAGAAACGTACAGCATGTGAAGAACGGTTACATCCGTGGATGCTTTTTGTAGGATGCTTGTAGTTTTCAGAAGACGTTCGGGTAAGTTTGTAATAATATATGTGAAAATGTTTCACATTTGCAGAACAGAATAAACCTGGAGTGCACAACATGAGGCTTAAAGCTAACAATGTAGCATCTTAAATTAAATTTACATAGAAAATGTGGATTCTCTACCAAATCAAAGAAGTCAAATTGATATATCTATACACAGTATATATACTGTAAATATAAACCTAACTAAGTAGTTCCCTGTGAAGACAGAAGTTTATTTTGAAAAGAAATCAACTCGCTTTCCGAGGAAATCGCACGTAAAATGAACTTTTATTAAGAACCGTTGTGTGAAGGAACGCTGTAGAAATACGTCCCCTTGGGCTGAACTGGAACTGAGACATTAGCAGCCCGGGGTTCACGTCATGAACGTGTTGCATCATGACTTGCCGATCATGACCTTTGCAGCATGTTCAGTTTTCCCCCAAAGCTCCCGACATGCATGAGAATGAGTGAAATGAAGTCAGGGAGAAACTTTTCAGCGCCACAGACCAGCACTCCACATCCGACTTCTACTTGTGCACGTGCAACCACCCTCTCTCCTCACCAACAGCTATTCTGGCTCGTCATATGCCCACTTCAACGAGTCTATTGTTGTGACTGCATGCGCCTCTCACTCGGTCCAAAATAACAGTTCGCGGTGCCAGTCGGTCGTCAGCGCTCCAATCAAACCGCTCCTCCTCCTTGTGTTCTTCACGGCCCATGAAACGCCACAACAGAAACACAGGTGCTAAAACTTTAATGGCTGCTGGGAAATATTCATGAGCTAAATGTCATCTTGAAAATCCAAAGCATTGCATAAGACATTACATTATTCAAAGAGGACCCAAACCCAAAAAATCAGTGCTATTCCCATTTGAACCCATTAACAGGCTGTGGTACCAAACCAGGCCGACTGGCTTTGATGCCACGGTGGACAAACCTACATGTTCCTCTCGCCACAAAGCATTCAACGTTTCAATCTGTGGCTCGGTTACTCGCCCCGTGATGCCTTAACCCTCGGTGAATGAGGAATACAAGAAAACGCAGATTAGTCTTGATGAATTAACGTAAACGGTTCAACAGCAAAACTATATGCAGAGCGGACCTCTGCTTACAAAATCTCGTGCAGAATAATCTGAGTCTCATTCATCCAGGAGTAATACGACTATTTCAAATACTTTAGAGTAACGCAGTGAAACAGTTCATGCAGAAGAGGTTTAACGGTTGTAGTGAAGACGTTTGTGAGAGTGGTGAGCAGACGACTGGATCGATGACACTTGGATTTCACTGCAGGCAGTTCACTAAACCAAGATCAGCTGAGCTACAACAAAAACAACAACAACCTCCTCCTTCTTCCTCCTCCTCCTCCTTCTTCTTCCTCCTCCTCCCTCCTCTCCCTGACTTAGACGTTTTACTTAAGCCCATGGAAGGGCAGGCAAATATGTATGCAAGCGCAGATGGAAATCCAAGAAGTATTTGATTAAAGTGGTGCCGACTGAAAGATCATTTCCTTTGAAAGCTACACACCCCAAAACTCGCAATCCCAACTGGACAGAAACCTGACATCAAACATTTCATCCTTTCTGTGCAAGTTGGGTTCCAGGACCCTCTGCCAGTCGGTCAGCGTCCCAAAGACAACATTCAAACGGCATGATTTTCATTGCTCTGGATAACACCATTGTTTGCTGGCCGCTTGACCCCGCTAGAGGACTAAATCCCCGATTCATGGAAAGAAAGGAACAGTGTCTGTTGGCTATTGCTTCATTTCTCCCCGTGCCAAGCTTAGCTTGTTGGCTGGCCTTTTATCCCTGATGTTCAGCCTCGGCTTTGGCTCATCGGCCCCCACAGCAAAAACTCCCAAACAGACAAGATTAAAATTCTGAGGACTGCTTAATATCCCAAAGCCGGCCTGAAGCCAAAGCATAGGGACGCTGTCCGGGTTCCACGGATGTGACCAGAATCCATTGAGGAGGACGGATATGTGAACGTCTTCTGGAACAAGAGGCTGAGAGAGGTGCAGACAATGCTGCTTCATTCAAGGTGGATAGAGGTGAATACATCTAGTTGGGTTTTAATTATTATCAATAATAACATACCTGTAAAACTACGCTCAATTTACCACCAAAAAAAAAGCATTTTCATTATTAGCAGTCCATTTCAAACTGAGTTACAGGAGGAGCAATGTGGAGTGAATCCAAAGTGCTATCAAACACAGGAGAAGGTCAAACATTAGTAATTCCTACGTTGTATTGCTTTAATTGCTGGAAGACAGCCATCCAATGGTTCAAATGTGCTTTTGGCACAACAGCAACTAATGAAACTAATGTTGTTGCCAGTTGATGGAAACACATTGTTTTGGCTTCCAAAGCAGGAGAAGCAATCTTTTTCTTCCATCCATCCATCATCTTTATCCTGTTCAATGGGCTAAGGCCGGCTACACCCTGTCCAGCACAGACCACCATTCACACATTCACAGTCTTCATTTAACCTCAGTTGCATGTCAGCCGGAGAACCCGGAGAGAACCCACGCTGACATGAGGAGAACATGCAGACTCCACGTAGAAGGCTCGTCTAGCCTGGGAATCGAACCTAGCTAGCCATCACCAGCACGCAATCTTTTTCAATTAATTTAAATCATACTGCAATTAATATTAGTGTCAAACTAGAATTTCCACCTTCAGGTTGAATGTTGCAGTTAACATCCATGTTGGTCTAAAATGTCATCATTTAATCATAATGCATCATTTGTGAGAAATTGTCATAAATAGTAAATCAATTCTGCAGATTTACAACCCAAAGATATAATCAAATAAATAAAACCTTTTGAGCATGAGACAATGTGAGCAATGTGCGACCGCCAACACTTTAGTCAGGACGGAAAGATTTCAACACTTTCCCCCCCGGATGCTGTGAGAGGCGGAGCTAAGACCATGGAGGGGTCGGGTCCTCCTGCTGCCCGGGGAGAAGGTTTTGCACATTTTAAAGTAAAATGCATACTACTGGTGAACTTTAAGAGGACAGATATACGAAGAACTTTGTGCTCTTGTTTTAGCAGTGGCGGAGGGTGACAAAGTACCTGCACTTAGGTACTGTACTTAAGTACAATCTGAGGTACTGGTAGTTTACTTAAGTAGTTACAATATGTAACATTATACTTCTAATCCATGAACACATTAATGCATCAATAATTACATACCAATGATTAAGTCCCACTGTGAATAAATCATTTGAAATGGTCAATTTTATACTTTTACTTTTGGTACTATAAGTATATTTCGAAGTTTATGACTTCGTACTTTTACTTAAGTACACATTTTGAATGAAGGACCTTTACTTGTAATTGGGTATTTTTACACGGCGCTCTAGTAAACAAGACAATCATGAACACATTGGTCATAGAAATATGAATGGTGCCGACTCAGTAAAAATAAAAAGTCCCAGTCCGTCCCTCCCCACAGCGAGAGAGGGCTCAGCGAGCAATAAGGCAGATGAAACGCAGTGCGGGGGCGAGAGCTGCTGGAACGCCGACACGGCCGGAGCCTCGAGTAACAATATTTTTCGGCTCATTATGAAACTATGGCGGAGTAAAAAAGGTTGTGGCGGTCCACCAGAGTCTAGGTAGATCATGGATGAAGCCGACGGAGCGGGGTGATCTCCTGACCTTTTCCTCTCGTGCCTCCATCACCAAAATGTTTGACATAAGTCATGGCTGGAATCATTTCTTGGAGCTCGCAGCAGAATACAACTGAAGAAAAAAGAAGTGTCTATTTTGGAGATGGACTTGGCAACACTGGAGAAACCAGCACGAGGACGTTAGATTTGACAGCGGCCAACCGGAAACCCAACGGTTCCTCACAGAGCTGCAGACTGAGAGGATTCTTTATTGGGTCGTCATGAGAGCAGCTTTAAATGTTGGATGGAGATTTTTTCTTGATCTAAAAGTCAGTTGAGCTTAGATCTGATTTCATATTTCTAGCTACATAACTATTAAACAGCGGTCAGTGGAAGTTGAAAATAAAAACAACATTTTCTCAATCATGTCTTTGCAAAATCCATGTTAACAAAATCCTTATCATAAAAAAAAGAAAACCTGCTCTACATGTAACAGGGGGAGCAAGAGTTTCTGCACAACAGGGGAGTGAATGTCACCACCTAGTGGAGCAGAAAGATAAATGAAAAGAGGGATGACACTGTGAATGATTTGATTGAGCAGTCAAGTCAAATTTAGTTATATGACCAAATATCAGAGGTTTCCCTCAAAGGGCTTTGAGAAGAAGCAAGTTCATATTTTATGATAACGCGGCTGAAAGCTCCAGTTGAGAGCTAATAAGTGGACCTCGAGGTAAACTGCTCTGTCAGACTACTTTGTCCGAGCCTTCATGCACAAAAACACGTACCTGTCGGGGGTCTGAGGGGCCGGTGGGGGACGTCAGTTCGATGGTGACGGGTCCGTCGTTTTGAATGTGGACCTGCATGAAGGCCCCGAACTTCCCGTCTGGAGACACAAGACCAAAACAGACATTTTACAAGCCGTCAAGAACGAGACCTGGACATCAAACATCAAAGAGGCGAGATGAAGCCAGGCTTCATCCGTCGGCATCATGTAAGTAACCTCAGCGTCAAGAGGCAGTCAGTGTTCCACGAGGACGGCGTGGACCCCTGAGACAATGGGGACAAAAGACGAAGGGGCTGTAGGAGGACAGGAAGTTTCAACTTAAGTGCTCTCCTTTCTTCAAACAGGGTCCAGGAGATTAATGACGCCATCTGCACAATGAAGCCGTGGGCCGCGGTTTGAAAAGCGCTGCATCATCATGTTTCCTCTCTGGAGGTGGAGGACTAATTAGGAAGCCTTATGCCTGCTTTGCTGGGACAAGGTGTTCTCCGCACCCGCTCCCCGGTGGGCTGACCCAATTCACGGTCACAGTCACCACCACGCCGTACCGCAATGAAATAGCAGGGAGGGGGAGCAGGGGTACCGATCCAAATTTATGAGTTGGGCGGCAATAACGATGACCCTCGACACTTTAGTGTTTAATAAGCTCGGAATCTAGCTTTCTTTTCTTCAGCCGTCTTGTCCTCACGGGCTCCCGGGACCCACACTGACTCTGGAAACTCGAAACTCCGACTTCACAAAATCTATCACGCTGTCGTAGAACTACAGACGTGAACTCAGTAGAGTGCAGTGTCTCCATCTAGCGCGCCCACACGAAGAAGAGTTGTATCACTCGGTCGCCCCTCCCCAACTTCAGTGGATCAAAACCAAATCAGGTCTGGAGTTAATCTGCAGAGTTTTTGAGCCACAACAAAAGGTCAATATGTGACCTGCAACAGATGGGTAAGGCTGGTTTTTTAGCCTTATTGATGGCTGGAGACGCCTTTTACTTCAGAAGCAGCTGTTGGTCCCCACAGTCAAGTCAAATAGTGAATAACTAGAATCCACCAGACGGGATTCTAGTTACGCGGATGGGTCCTGTGGCTAACTGGCTAACTGACCTTGGGCTGACCTTTAATGTGTAGGGATAACAGGGACACTATCTAAAGCCGGACGTCTCAGCTCTCCTCTGAGGTCCAGCAGCCGCCGGTAGGAAAACATTAAGCGGCGGCGGGTGTACTCGCCCTTGATGAGCTCCGGCTTGTAGCTGCTCCTCATGCTCTCCAGGATGCTGCCGTAGAAGGGCTGGGCCAGCTCAGCGGGCATGGCCGCGTGGAAGTCCGGCTTGTTGCCCTTCAGGACACACTGCAGCGTGAACTGGCTCACGCACAGCACCTCGAAGTCCCGGTCCATGACGCTTTTGGCCCACGCGCGGCCGCTCTCGTCCTCGAACAGCCGCAGGTGGAGGATCTTTCGTACTCTGAAAAAAACAACAACGTGAGCGGAGACTTTAGGGACTTTATACCACACGTGTAAAGACGGATTTCCTGTATTGTTGATCATGGCTACTTTCTATCTTTGCTCATCATTATCAATGCATGCTATGAACACAGTCAGATGTCTTTATGTTTACATGGATCAGAGTTTCATCTGGACCCTGGTCCTGCCGACACCTATTGTAAAGCTCTCTGGAGGCAGATTTGGGATATACAAAATAAATTGAAATTGAACTGAACACTAAATCATTTCTGGCACAAAAACATGGGTTTGTGAGGTCGTGTTGGTGTTGAAGGCCCCTACCACAAACACTCACATGTAGTCCGCATCCTTCTGGGTGTCCTCCACCGACACGCCCAGCAGGACACATAGTCCTCGTCCTATTGAACTGATCTCTTCTTCTCCCACTGCAGGAACACAGGAGAAGACATGAGCAGCTACATACTGTCTTCATTCAGGGACAAGCAGCCGGGACAGACAGACAGACAGACAGACAGACGGACAGACAGACGGGGGACAGACAGACAGGCTGAACGCCATCACTGCGAGGAGGACGAGAGCCAGCAGCAGGTCACCGTGTTAGCTTGAACCACAGACAGTCCGTCCGTCCGTCCGTCTCTGGGGTCGCGCGCCTAACTTATCCGTGCAGTGCAGTGCTACTGCTAACCCAGCTAGGGGAGCTAACGCGCATGCTCGGGGACGGGAATAAACGAAGGCGGTTTAGCGACACTACCAGAATGGGGTGCAAGACAACGCCACCTCGCTCAGGTCCGAGCGGTCGCTTACCCGTCACGCTCGCCTTGGTGACCCTCTGAATTATAGCTCTCATCGTTACGGGCTCGCGTGTCTGGCCGCTCGCTCGCTCGCTCTCTCTCTCGGCTTCCGTACACCTCCGCCGTGGACAAGACGCTGACGCCCTCTAGCGGCCGGAGCACGCAGCGCATTCTTCTTCTTCTTCTCCTTCTTCTTCTTCTTCTTCTTCTTCTTCTTCTCCTTCTTCTTCTCATTCTTCTCATTCTTCTCATAAGTGGGAAGCAACCAAGTTTAGTTACTCCAGTAAATTCTGAGGTACTTCTACCTTACTTGGGTTGTTTCATTTCCTGCTGCCTTGTGCCTGAAGGCGACTCCACCAGATTTCAGAGGGAAATATTCTACTTTTTACTTTGCAGATAAAGATTTTAAACCTTTGAACATATAATGTGATGCATTGTTCACTAGTACATGCACACACCAACAGTATTTTAAAAATCTCAAATGACTTTGGGCCTCTAATACGTCAGAAATAATTAATAGTACAACAGTTAACTCTAACAAACCTAATTTTCCTGCATAAGCACGTATGTTTGTTTTACTTAATTCGGGAAAGCAGGACTTTCAAATGTAATGGAGTATTTTGTTTTTACAGTGAGGTATTTCATCACTCAATTCAGTAATGGATCTGAATTTGTGAATATAATAGCAACGTCTAATTATGCATTAGAGGTTGATTAATTTTGCATCCCAAGAGCTGGGAATGAGAGAGCTTCTTTAATTTAATTGATACAACAACCCAACTGTGTGACGCATCGGAGAAATAATGCTGTAAACATTTTACAATATTACAATATAGTGCAGCATTGATGTGTCGGGTATTGCATGAATGGATATCATTGCTCTCACTGGTTCGGAAAAGCAAACGGTGCTTCTACTATTCCCACCTCATAGGCCTTCATTTCTATTTTTTGGAAGACAAAGACGAAGAGATGAAGTGTTTTTTTTTAAAGTTTTGTACCTGTGAAGCCCTTCTTTTTCATCTCCACCAGGAGAGTAATGCAATCATTTGAGTGTGCGTGAGTGAGTGAGTGAGTGAGTGTTCACCTCTGTATCTGTCCTCTGCTAATCTTACATTCTGCTGCAGCAAACTGCATAACATGTTGTGTGGTTAGTTACGGCTGCATGCTCAAGAGCCTCTCGTGGTTGCAGTCATGCTCACTTTCCCGAAACAGCTTTTGTTTTAGGGCTCTTTCTGGCAAAAAAAAAAGCAGCTGCAGGGCTTTCCAGGGTTTCAATGTAAAGGCACAGAAAAATAGATCTAAGAGCCCAATATGATCTGAATCCTCACACATTAATTCACTGCCCAACAATGAGGATAACAGAGAGGAACCTGAATTAACTGAATTTAATGCTGCAGGACAATTCAGTTCAGTTCATTTTATAAAAATTAAGTGATTTTTTCAAACGCTTTCTGTAATGCATTTTATTAAATATTGTTTGACTTAATTGATATTATTAAATGAAATGTTCTATATTTGAATTGACAGTCAGTTGTAGACTATATGTTAATACAACTGTTAAGCTACTTCAATATATATGGGACTAAATAATAGTGCATGAGGTCAGTCTATTGGTCTGGCCCTCCACAACAGTCCCTGTTTCTCATGTGGTCCTTTGGGAAAAATAATTGACGCGACGTCTTGGATTGTTTTGGTCCTTTCTGATTATCTCACTCTTCTGTCATTTCAGGTCCTGCCACCTGGCCTCCCATGCCCATCTCACCTGCAGCCCATTCCCTCATTAGTCCTTCTATTTATATCTGTTCACTTGCACTTGATCCCTGCCAGATTGTCTTTTGTGTTACTCCCAAGCTCTTTGTGAACTTTGTGATATAGCAAAACACATGACCCCCTCCCTCTGGAACTCTCTCCCCAAACTCATCCGTGACTGCACTGAGCTTCCCATATTCAAAACACAAATCAAAACCCACCTCTTCAGAACTGCTTTCATTGTGTGACTGTGTGCTCCATGTTCTTATTGTTTTTATTTTTATGTATCTGCTTTTATTGTATAGCTTATATAATGATTTTAAAAATGTTTTGTCAAGTGTCTTTGAGTACCACGAAAAGCGCTATATAAATGACATGCATTATTATTATTATGACAACTAAAAAAAATACTCAACAGTTCCACCCAAAGCAAGCAACCATTAATGAGTAAACAAATATATAAAATGGTGTATTAAATACACTTGCCACTTTATCATTACACTTGTCACCTACACATAGCACTTACATTCCGTGCACTTTAATTTAACTTTAATTTTATATTCTACTGTCGTAATATTCATGCTCCCATTTATTGCACTCTGTGTATTGTTACATGTTTATTGTTACATGTTAAATGTTATGTTATGCACCAGGACCAGGGCAAATTATTATTATTACTTACATTACAATTATGCAAATTAGGCGATGACGTAATTCAGCGACTTCTAGCGACCTCTAAGGACAGCCAATAGCGACTTCCCTTGCTGAGGAGTTGGCAGTCTACAACTTCCTCCAGCGGAGCGCCATTTTCGGCGTTGTTACGGGACTACAGCATGCTGTTGTCAAACAGATAATAAGACCCGCATATAACGTTGCAAGACATCTCTTTCAGTATTCGCTCGAAATGGGACGTAAGAAGAAGAAGCAGATGAAGCCATGGTGTTGGTATCCTTTTGTTGCCCGGACGGCTAAATGCCAGCGGCTAAACGTTAGCTTGACAAAAGGAAGGCCTCCGTTAGCCTCTCGGAGGGTTTATCGGTCTGCAAGCTAACGTTAGCTTCACGGTTCGGTCACGGCAGACTAGGAGACCGCTTTGAGGATTGCTTAAAAAAAATCCGCTTCATGTTTAGTACCGCAAACACATTTAGCCTCGTGTATTGTTACGCAGGAGTAGACTGCGTTGTGTCCGCGCTACGCTAAGCTGAGAGCAGAGTTCATGAGCTGTCTCCGCTCCGATGCTAAGCTAGCTAGCTAGCTAGCCAACGTTAGCCTGTTAGCAGTGCGTTGATGATTCAGGGCAACATCTATCGTTGTGATACAGCGTTACGTCTCGAGTCGGATTAGTCAGAAGCGTTGTAGCTGTCCAGTTGTGTGCATTTACAATCCGCGCTGCCAGGTCATAGATCATGAAGGATGTTCACGACTACGCCTCAGATCGGGCCGTCTTATTGACCAGCTCGGCAACATTAGCGTCATGTTGGAGGCTTGCATGAGATTCACAGGCTCGGGGCGTTGTGTTTTTGTGTATTTTTGCTGTTTTGATCGTGCTTCCTCTTTCAAACACAATCCTTAACTCCTCGCTCAAGGTACTGTAATCGAGACTTTGATGACGAAAAGATTCTCATCCAGCACCAGAAGGCAAAGCATTTTAAATGCCATATTTGCCACAAGAAGTTGTACACAGGCCCAGGCTTGGCTATCCATTGTATGCAGGTAGGTGCATTTGTCTGTGTCATTCATCCTACTTTAGTTATTTAGTTTAAGTGTATTTGGTTCCACAGTTCCTGCAATGTTTTGGTCATACAGGGTTTTCAGTTGTTGTCTTAAAGTAGACAGTGGATGTCATGTTACTTTGCTTGCTATGATGGTATTCACTGGCTCACTTTGCATGTCTTTCAGGTCCACAAGGAAACGATTGACAGTGTACCAAATGCAATTCCTGGAAGAGTAGACATCGAGCTGGAAATCTACGGCATGGAGGGGATTCCAGAGAAAGACATGCAGGAAAGAAGACGGACATTAGAACAGAAATCACAAGGTTTGTACACTTCGATGTACTTGGAGTGCAAATTTGAGTAAATGCTAGATGGGGGAATTAATGGTTTTCTAGGAATTTGTTTTGTTTTCGTAATGGTTTTGTGTATGTTAAATCATTTACGGTTAAGGGAGATTCCTGATGATGAGTAGCATTTTTATGTGGTAAGCCCTGAGAGGAAGTGCAGCGTAATCCTGTGGCATCTCATCTTGATTAAGTGTCTGTTCTATAACTGATGTTTTTTAACTTAAAACTAACCTTCCAAGTGTTTTTTTTAGAAGCGTAGGGTCCTTTACATTTTGTTTAAGCTTCACCAGTAGCTTACATATTGTCTGTATTGGTTTTCAGAGAGTCAAAAGAAGAAGTCAAACAATCAGGACGACTCTGATGACGACGATGATGACGACGATGAAGCAGGACCATCAGTTCAGCAGGTTGCGGCTGTCCAGCCGCAGCCGGGCTACTCCACTCCAATGGCCCAGCTTGGGATGCCTCCTGTGGCTGGCGGTGGGATGCACCATGGAGGATATCAAGGTAAGGACCTCTTTGTGAAAAAAACTATTTGGGGATCAGCACTGACTCAAGTTGACCCAATAAATGATCATAAATCCACTCTGAAGTAGAGCCATTTCACACCTACCTCACTACTCCATGTATAAAAATGGATATCTGAGAAGTAATATGTTGGTTACGGTATTGGACCTAAGCATTCATCATGTGCATTATTTTAAACCTATTCTTTAGACTTGAATGGGAAAACGTTCAACTGGTCCTATGTCTGATATTCAGGGGGTTATATTTTAGGATTGGGTGATACGTTACATTTTCCTCATACAGAACAATACAACAGAACACCTTCTGAATAAAATGCTCTCTCTTTTACACCTCTTAGTTTCCTGGTTGACTAATCGTAAAACACATTCATTTAAACTCCACAAACAAAATAAAACTCACAATTCAGAGTTACATGTGAAAATGTGCAGCTTCTCCACACACGTTGTCCGACCTCTGTCTCTGCTGTTGCTGGCCTCTTTGTGCTACTGGCTAAGCCGCTGTATAGAAACGTCTGAGGGGTTTGGATGAAGAAGTGTTGAGTTCCACTTACTCACTGTTGCAGGAATGCCTCCCATGATGCCTGGCGTTCCTCCCATGATGCACGGCATGCCCCCCAACATGCATGGAATGCCACCAGGGTAAGAGATCTCTTATTGATTGACACATTGATGGCTTTAATGACATCATTTCTGTTTCAATGCTATTTTTCTGTTTGATTCTTCAATTGATTACATGCCCCTTTTAATAAAACTTCAGTTGTGTGGTTTAAATTAGATTTAATTTGACAGTGGAAACCGCTTATACGGTCATCTGCTACAGTGATAAACCACCAAAGTGAAACTCCGCCGATCCTCAACTGGCTCTGTTACCGCACATGCATCATCTCTGTTTCCTCTTTTGCAGCATGATGCAGATGGGTGGAATGATGCCTCCCATGATGCCAGGGATGCCCGGTATGCCCCACGGTGAGTTGTGGTTGTGTTCTCGGCTCGGGTTACAAAGTAGTTTAAAAGTAATGTCGGCAACATTTTTAATTTTTACCACATTTTGACTTGAAGAGAATGTAGCCGCACCACCAAAAGCTTGCACATACATAGTTTATGCCCATGTAGCGAAGATTTAACGTTAACCCTCTTAATTCCATTCTTCAATCATAGCCATGTTTACCTTTCTAGACTGTTCAGCAGGTTGGGCTGACTTGAACACATTTTGTCGTCTGCTAAGTGCATGATTTCAGACTGACATTAATATGTCTTCAATGCACCGGTGCCAGAGAGGTTGATTGACCTGTTTGGGTGATTTGTTTAGGAATGCTTCCTCACATGGCTCCAAGGCCAGGGATGCCCCACATGGCCCAAGCGGCTGCAGCCGGAGCGATGCCCAGTCGACCGGCAGTACCAGTGGCCCAGCCCGCGGTCACCAAACCCCTCTTCCCCAGTGCGGCGCAGGTGGGCACCATGCACCCCACACCCACAAACACCCGTTCACACGTGCACACCCTTTTCAGAGAGCTTTCTGTTATTATTAAACCTTTATTGCAGTTTCTTATGAAACCGGTACCGAGGGATATTGGTTTACTTCTCAACTCTATTGATGTCCGATGTCCTGGTTCCTCATTCTATGTAGTCGGCAGTTCCTCTTTCTCGGTCTTTCTCAGCCCCATTTCTTTCTTTTTTTAAATCAGTGTCACTATTATGTAGGATATTTTGTTTTCCTTATTGAATTGGGACCGAGTGGACATGCTACACGCCAACGCTGTGATCTCCTTTCCACCATGCTGCAGATGGGCGCTGGTGTTCACAGCGGCACAGCCGCCGTTTCCTCGCCACCTGCAGACCCTCAGTCTGCCTCCTCTCTGCCTCCCTTTCCTAACACGCCACAAGTACGCTCACAGACAGGACTCTGGCTTGTCTGTGGCAGCTGCATGTTGCTCATTTATGAACTCTGCCTGTAAATTGTCAAGCTTTAAACGAGGCTGCTTGTCGAAGGTAATTGCCCTGCGCATCAAAAAGAGCACGTTGGCTCTAATGTCGTCGTCGGATAATTATCCCCGACAACAACAGACACACTCTTTGTCTGTGAGCTTTATTACTGTGCATGTGCTTTTAAGTAACGTGGACTGACGCGCAAGATTAGATGTGATGGGTCTTATTTTGCATTCGCTCCTCCTGGCCTCTGAAGCATGATTTCCGCAATAAATAATTACTCGTCATGCTTTGACTTTGTGCTGCAGTGGTCTCCCCACACTGGTTATACTTGTATCTCAGGATTTTGTAATGTGTGTACTACGCTGGATGCCATTGGGTTCATGTCGCTCCAAATTTTCAATCCAGTTGAAAGTGTATAGGGCAATTGTTTCGTTCCTCACATTTAGAAGACTGATTCATTGGAATAATATAGAACAAACTTTTGAAAATTGTGTTTGGGCAGAGAGGTCATATGTCTCATGGAAATCCGTGACACAATGGTCGTCCCAGCCGTATAATCGGCTGAGGACTTCTGTGTCTTGAGGAGCTCGGATGACCAGCTTGTTACCTGAATGCGTTTCTTTCCACAGGCCCAGCAGAGCACTTCAGGAGCTGCAGCTTCAAACTCCCACAGCACAGCCGCGTCCTCCGACCCTCCCAAAGCAACATTCCCCGCCTACACCCAGCCCTCTGTCTCTTCTTGCTCTTCCACTTCTGCTTCTTCTAACCCCTCTAGCAGCACTGTGGCCAAACCCCCGGCCACAGTGGCCACCAAACCCGCCACCCTTACCACAACGAGTGCAACTAGTAAGTTGATCCATCCTGATGAGGATATCTCACTGGTAAGTTGCTTGAGCTTTCTATTTTGCCCTTTTCACAGTAAGTAATGATTGATGCTTATAAGAGCACATGTATCCATCAGAGGACTGTTTAGACCATCAGTCAGGTTCTGAACATCAATATCATGGTCACCGTAAAGTGAGATCTTTATGGAGCTATTCGCCAAGCGTTTAGATTGTATTGCCTTACACTTCCTTAGTAGTTGCTCTTTTGTGGTTATGTTAAAGGATGGTTCTGAACTTGAATATCCTCAGTGTGAAAATCAGGGCACGCCAACATTGGTACCCAATTCCTCGTCATTTTTGTGAGTGTTTATCTTTGTACTGTAAGGGGCACAATAGATTTTCTTGGGTCTGAATGTTCGCTTTGTGTGTTGTCCCTGCCAACAGGAGGAATTTAGGGCCCAGTTGCCCCGCTACCAGCGACTCACACCCAGGCCGGGTCAGGCCCTGGTGGCTGCTCCCCCTGTGGTGGCTGTGGGCGGCATAATGCCCCCACAGCAAGGCATGCCACCCCAGCAGCCGGGCATGAGGCATCCCATGCATGGTAAGACCAATGTTGGTTTGGAAATCAGCCCGTGTGTAAAACAAAACAAAAATAATTAAAAAAGATGTTCGCAGTAGATGTTCCTCTGGTTTAATGATCCAAACTTGAAATGAAATAACTTAATCGTCACTATCTTTATTATATTATCAATTCATGGTGTCCCGCAGTCGACCGCTTCATTACACAGGATCTGCGGTTCCCAAACATTTTTAAACCATGGCGCTTTTTCATAGTGCGTCACAAAAGAAAAAGTTCTATGTCCTGAACAAAGAGGTCTTCATTTTACATTCCCAATGCATATCTTGCTTCGTGCTAAATCAAGTTGCTATTTAATTCCTTGTTTTAAAATGGAAAAGTCTGCCTCCCAATGCTTTTTAAATAAACTGTTGACTCCGTTTAGACTTGCATCAGTAACTCTCGTCTGCTCTCCGTGTGCCTCCTGCAGGTCAGTATGGCGCTCCTCCTCAGGGCATGCCCAGCTACATGCCCGGAGGGATGCCTCCGTACGGGCAGGGTCCTCCTATGGTGCCCTCTTACCAGGGAGGCCCTCCCATGGGCATGCGGCCGCCCGTCATGTCTCCGGCTGGGCGCTACTGAAGCAGCCCCCGCATTAGGTTTGAGGTTAACACCTTTCTCTCATCCTTGTGCTTTTTCAAACCTAGCTGCAAGCAAAGAGCAGTGAGACCAGTGGTGGTGAAGACAAACATTATCTGTTAGAACTAACGGACATTTAATGTAACATCTTTATTGGGAAACGCCACACACGTTCCTGAAAGCTATTTTGTTGTCATCTGATTTTCATGTGAGGATATATATATATTTCCCCCCTCCCCATAGGTTTCACTCAGGTTTATAGAAGTAAAGTGTGTTAAAATGATTCATATTTCTTTTGAAGCTGCTGGAGTTACATGAACGTACCAACCCCTTACAAAGGCAAGTTTCTCTTGTAAACATTTGATTCTTTTTCTTTTGTTTCTTTTTCTTTTTGGTAGCTTTTATTGAGGCCCTCACAGCACGCTTAGGTGCTGTTGGACTTGCGTCCCCAACCTTGGTTGGTGAGGGTCTCAGTGACGAAAATGATTCCAACTAAGTAGTGTTAAAGAAATATTCACGACTCATCAGCCTCTAGCTTTATCCTTATTTCAGGTTTGCTTTTAATATGTCCTGGTCAAGAGGGTACCTGTATGCATCCTTTGTAATGTTTTATGAATCTGTTGTAATAAAATTCATCTTGAAATTCAATGCTGGTTTGTCCTGACGTGCGTGGAGGTGAGTGAAGAAGGTTTGTACTGGTGCGCTTTTTTTAAAATTTTAATTTTTTTTTTTTTAATATCTACAGGATTTCATCGGGTATTTAAAAACCAAGTTTGCCATCATCAATTATTTTTTTGTGGAGTCCACCTTGCATCGTAAAAGACTGGATATTGAAGTACTACAGAAAATGCTCTTCCGCAGGTCAAACAGATAAAAGATTCAGTGTTCTCAAATATTTTGTTTCACCAGCACAAAACTAAGATGTTGGCCAACTTTTGGTTCTAAATACTGCATGTTACCTCATCATAATGACGGCCATGACTGCAGATTATGTAAGACTTGTAGATGCACTCAACTGGAGTGAAAGAGGAACTAAAGTTCATTAACTTAATTTGTGTCTACATACATAGCAGTACAACATGCATGAATGCTATTCTGTCCCCACTGCAGGGGCGAGCAACACAACAGACCCAACAACACACTAGCACTGTGTTAAATTCCAATTTTGTGACGCTCGGCAATCAGCAATTTCTGGGTGATTAAAGTACAGTTCCTTTGTTTAAACGACCTGTGTCGGTAAAACTCAAGGCGCAGGCGTGCACCGCTAAAGGGTCACTGGGGTTGCGTCTGTGGTTGTGACTTGCGGCAGTAATTCCCTGAATCACTTGTCAATATTATGCAGAAGTGTTTCAAAATGTAATGATGTAATCTAAAAAAAACACTGCATCAGCAAGAGAACGGTCGTGAGGAAACCCTGATTTCTCAAGACAAAAACCTCCGTTGCTTGATTATTTACTGCAGCGCTAGTTTGTGTTGCTGGGTGGTTTCCTTTATTTTGTTAAATGTTCATAATCGCCACTCCAACGTCCACCGCCATGATCCTTGGTGTGAGATTGCTGTAGAAGGCAATCTCTGACTGTTGATGCGAAGGCATCGGCGGCGGCGGCGGTGCACACGAGGATCACGAGACTCGGTCTGGTTGGTGTTTGTGGAGTTTCCTCTGCACACGTCACTTACTGCTTTGTATTTGTTTTTGTTTGTAGCCCATCCATATCAGCCTTAAAACCCACTCAGCTGGCATGAACAGGTCAGTTAAACCCAGTAAGTACCTGATGTTTATTTTAGTCGCGAGGCCTTGTGTTCAATGCTGTTTTGTTAAATGTGTTGAAGACTTTTTAAATGGGTGTCGAAGAGAAGAGTGTATGCCTTCAGTAACATTAACATGTGGTTATGTAACATGCGATTAAAAGGTATGACTTGGGCATTGACATGAAACATTTTATATGGGTTTTGTTCAGATCGATGTCGTTTGTGTGTTGCATTAAATATTTTTTTTGTAAAAAGTTGTTTGCACTAATGTGTACTTTAGTAGTGAAATTATGCAAATGAGCTCTTTACCTGAAGAAAATGTTTCTTTGATAGTAATACAAATTAATTTTTAAGAAGTTGAGAAATTAAGTTGACAAGCTGTATTTCGTCTTATCGCCGATACTCTGTTCTTAGTTTTTTGAAGTATTTTAGTAGGAACTGTTTTTGCAGCAGGTGTATTTGTATTTAAAGAAGCTGCCCTATGAAGAGCAATTGGAGCTTGATATTTCAATAAAAATGCTACACATCGCAATGTCACATTCGTGTTTTTTTTGGTAATAAAATGATTGCATTAATTTGGAGCCACATTGTGTCCTTTTATTTTTATTAAAGTATGATGTGAAATCCACTGTTCTGAACTGGGGCCCCCTAGTGGCACAGGCTGGTATTACTGGCCCCTTGAACAAGACCACCTTTAGCCCAGCTCTCCTGATGGAAGTCCTGAGGCGTCTAATAAAGCGCTATTTGTAGTTTCTTGTTTCACAAAGTAAAAAATAAACATTTGAAAATATAAAGATAATTGTAGTGAAACATCTTCTGAAAAAATACTAGTTTAACAATTTATTAAATTATAAATTATGTTTTCTGTATTTATGAATAGGAATATTACCCAGTGCTGAGTTAGTATTGTTTCCTCCTATATTATATATATATATATATATATATATATATAACAAAAACAACCGTTGTTTTAAAATATCATGAAATGGAAACCTCAGGAGGAGGTTGTGCGTGGTGGGCTGTTTCCTACACATTACCAGGAATTAGTCATACATTTGTTTTTAAACAGAAGTTGTGGTGAGAAGCATCAGTGAGGCCGAGCACGCTCTACATAAATAGCACGAGTAGTTTGAGACCTCAAAAACTGTTTCCCTCAAAGCGATCCCCCCCTCTGAGTATTAAATGCACAAAGACACTCGAAGCTGCAGCGTTTAAGCTGCGTCCCCTTCTTGAACACTCAGTAAACAAGTCACAACCTAACTGTGGTTTCCTGCTGGACTAGTAAGAGAGACTTGAACCACAAAGCAAGAAGAAACTGCCTCTCGTGTTAAGACTCTTGCTCAAGTGCCACATAAGTCTAAATAATAAATATATAATAATAAACCTGCATCGTTCATGCTGTTGCAGACTGCATGTGTTCAAGTTAAAGTCGTCCTCTGTGCCTTTTATCTTCATTATTTTCTTTCTCATCTCAACCTTTTTTTCTAATGTCTGTGTGAGCAATGTTAAAAAGTCCTGCGAGTCAGAAATGTAGAAGCCTCTGTGATGAGCTTGGATGTCTTTGGATCCCTAAATGTAAAGATATCCAGCTGCCAAAGAGGTTCTACAACTTTCAAAAGTCTTTTTGTTGGGGTATGTGCTCCGTCCACACGGCCTGTGAAAAGCAGCCAATCCAGTAGTGAAGCTGCGCTTGAGGCCTTTTTATTTCACAGACTTGACCCTGATGAATGAATATATACTTTATGAATCCCTAAGGGGAAATTTGGTGTCGAGTAGCAGCAATTTACAGACAAAAAAATAAGATATAAAAACAGCAGGGGTGAACGATATATAAAATAATAATACTAATAAAAATAAAGCATAGCTGGGATGAAAGAAAAAAGTACTATTCAGTATTACTTAGGAATTAAATTAAACTTAAGCAGTAGAAGTGCAAAACTGTGTATGTGTATATTAAGTGAGGTGTAAATAAACAAACAATAGGAGAGTGCAAAAATGCAAATTGTGTATGTAATATGTGAAGTGTAGATAAACATGATGCAAATGATCAGAACGCAAACAGGCCGTCACAATCATTTCTTCTGGGATTTGCTGTGGAAAGTTTTTTTCTCAACCATGAGAGACACGATTGATGCAAATCTTTTGAAGAAAAACAGCAACTAATTGAAGTGAAGAGTTGTTCTGAACGGCCCCTTAGAAGGAGCTGATCCACCCCGTGTGCGCTCGTGCGTGCTTCCTCTTGCGTTAAGTCTTGAGGTTCGAAGGTGGAGCTTCATGGAGTTCCTCTTGGTTTCATTTACAGTCACCCGAAAGATTTTGTTAACCAGTTGCGTGTTGTCCTGTCATGGTTGACATCACTGGATCCCTCTAGGTCTTCTAGGTGTTAACGATGACTGGGATCCGGCTCCTGGCCGGTCTGGCCTCTCTGCTCATCACACAGACTGGATTTGGTAAGTTGATCATTTTTTGCTTTATTTGCTTTTTCTTTACCCCCAAAATGAATTGTACTACACCGAGGGGGTGGACAGAAAAACAGGAACACTTCACAATGTAATGCACCCCTGTAAATAACTGGCCTTTGGTCATTTCTGGGCAGCTGCAGTATGTCGTGGGATCATTTTAGCTTTTTGCTTTTGAGCATAGTTAAATAGAAGTTAAATGTATCATTATATGATATTATACCACGATAATTAGCTGGGAAATATTTCTTAGATAGCAACTTATACTTTGCAACTGACACATATATGTAAGTGTAGAATCACTGTGATCACCCGACCAAAAAAAGTGTTCTAAAAGTTTTTCCTTTCCTTTTTGTATCAAGTATGCAGTGAGATTCAGTTCCTGCAGAGGAACGAGGGTGACTCTGTGCTGCTGCCCTGTGCGGTCGAGGAGAGGAACCCTTCTCCCTACGGAGTCTACCTGAAGAGCAGCTGGCTGCGGCCCCGCGAGCTGCTGTTCAAGTACACCGGCTCAGACTTCAGTGTGGAAAATGACGAGGACAAGCCGCGCATCAGAGTCAGTGGAGACCCGAGCAGCCACTCCCTGAATGTGACCATCTCGCATCTGAGCGCCCGCGACACGGACCACTACTACTGCGAGTTCATGGTGACCAACCCGGCCTCCTCTGTGGACCAACGCATACGTGGGACCACTGAGTTCTTCCTCCTGGTTAATGCTGGTGAGTGTCTATATACACACACACACACACTCACATCACACTCACCACCGGTTTTCACCCACAGGGCAAGATTGTTGATGTTTTGGGAAGGGTGCTTTTTTTCTTTCAGAACCAGTGCTCACACCACTGCCTGAGAAGGCAAACGTTGTTAAGGGGTTGAAAATGATCATTATTGTCAATAATTCAGGTTGGGTCCAGGTGCCTTGCAGCCAGAAGGAAGGTGGTGTAAATTGAGGGCCAATTAAAGAGGAAGTAAAGATATGAAGCACACTGTGCTGGTGGAGGATGCACACCAAGAAGAAGGGATTTCTCGCAACCCCAAAAGTGTCCCATAATAATGATGTTATTACGTGTGACAACGTCTCATAAGCATTATAAAATCAATGCTTTATTAAAATGAGCTAAAACGCTGAACATGGTTGCCTGGCAGCGAATGCTGGTTCCAGGTCTGGAAATACAAACCCATCCTAAATTTCAATTTCACCCTGAATATGCCTTCAATGGATAGAGATGATTTCACTTTTTTCCCCTCCATAATGTACATATTGCCACTACTCTAAATAATCTATATACTCAACTGAGAGCTCAGCCTCATGGCTTTGATTATTCAGAGGAAACAGGATTTTTTTTGACGATGCGTCGTGTTCTAAGCTTTCCTCCCTTTCCCTTCTGGAGACGCCCCGGGCTCGGTGGACGTTGGGTTGGTAGAGACGTGCTCTGGCGGCTCGGCCGTGCTGCCCTGTCTCGCCCCTCACGGGGAGGCCCTGGCCGTGGAGGGGGTGATTCTGAAGCGGCAGAGGGGCCGGGCCCCTGTGGAGCTGTTGTACCACTCAAAGCGTCACCACGGCAGCTCCTCCTCCTCCTCCTCCTCTTCCTCCTCCTCCTCCTCCTCCTCCCAGTTCCCTGAAGAGAGGGTCCAGCTGTCCTCGGCCCCCGGTCCCAAGGGCCTCACCTACAACCTCACGCTGCTGCAGCTGCAGCCGGAGGACAGCGCCCTCTACAGCTGCCAGCTGCTCCTGCGCGGCGGGCCCGACGGCAGCGCCGGCCTCGGGAGGCGTGCGCTCTTTGTGTCCGTGCAAGGTGGGTCACGCCCCGGAGCGGCTGGTTGGCCATCTTTGCTTTTTCAAAACCGTGATTTGGGTTTTCCAGGCGTTTCAAAATGAAAAAACGTCTTTTCATACAAACTGTTGTTCTTTTGTGTTTCCCTCTTCTCCTTCATGCTGTTGTTTCAGTGTTCATCCGATCAGTCCAGCTCTGATATCTCAGGATGTCAGCCTTCTACTAACAATCTAACAGTCAAGATTCCACTGATGTTCATATTTGCCAAGTTAACGGTCGAGCAGTATTGTTGTTTGAGTAATAATTTGTAATAGAAACCTACGTGAAAGGGCCTTCTATATCTCCTCCATCAGTTTCACAAGCAGGGCCAAGTTCCCCAATTCTCTCACTTGTATGTGTGTGGATGAGCCCACAGCTGATCCCTAACACGATAATAGACATCGCCAACGCATGAAATTAACGGGTTCTTTTGCAGAAGTAAATCTTATCTATGAAGTTAATCCATCGACCGCTCTGGTGAAATTTAGCATGGTGCCATAAGACGTAAACAATTACCAAAACCAACAATGAATGTCTCCTACTAGTGTTATAGAGTCGGGTGAAGCTTGTTCCTCGGTGCCATAGCAACACAAAGCTTTTTTGGGGTAAACTTTCAGTCAATGCTGAGAATAGTCCACAGAAAATACACAATTTACTTCAGTTTGAGTAATAATAAGCAAATCATTTATTTTGTGGCCATTTTTTGCAGCAAATGGGCTCTGAGCCGAGGGCCACAGGGTCGAGAAGTCAGAAACAATTGAGAGACGGACCAACACACAATTAGAAATCATAGTCCACTGTTTTACCCTGCAGAACATTCACATACTGTATATAATTAGACAGTACACGATAGAGTCTTGCGTTCGAGAGGTCAAACGTCTCCGTGGTTTTTGCAGCTCCCCTGAACACATCGTACCTTTGACCACAGCGGTGTGAACATACTGCTTTTCTTCACGTCGCCTGGCACAACTTTGTGAACGCACACGTGATGCAGCGCAACAAGGGAGCCGAGCGGTGTCAGTGTGGCCCCTCAGCGGGGATGTGGAGGCCCCGAGTGTTTTTGTGTGTTGATTTTCTCTTCAGCAGCGGTGAAGCCGACCCTCTCAGCTCAACGTTTCTCTGTCTGCTTCTTCACAGGAGGTCAGTGCGGCTGCTCCAACTACTCCACTCTGCTCTATGCTCTGTCCTCCGCCGTGGGCCTCCTCCTCATCCTCCTCCTCCTCTTCGCATTCGTGACCATCTACAAAGTGAGTGGCCCTGCGGCTTGTATTAAAGTGCTCTGATAGTGCACCCAGAGGTGGGGGTGTTATCGAGCAGCAGCTGCCTGCTGAGAGCATGCCAGAGCTCCTCTCGGCGCTCGCCACAAAACCACACCAGTTTCATAACTTGTTGCTGTCACTTGTCACTGTTTTTCTTCCAATTCAATGTTGCAGGCTGTGAAATCTACACTCTGCTTTTAGTTTAGTTCTAACTTTATTTTGTACTGTTATGAGAAGTGAAATACGTTGTATTTTTAAGTTATAGTGAAGCACATCAGAGTGAGGATGTGAGTCTGTTAGGACTTCCTATTCAAGATGCTGCCGAGAGAAAATGACAAACTCTGATTTTAACAGGAAATCGAGAGTGCGTTGACTCTGCTTGTTCCCTCCACTGATTTGTTTTCTTCCTGTTTCATTGACTGTCAGGGTAAAGCGCGCCGCAGTGTCAAGAGCCCTCAGGCCCCCATCTACGAGGAGATGGTCAGTGGGAAACTGCGGCCCCGGCATCTGGAGGAAACAGAGTACACAAACTGCCTCGTGAAGAAATCCTGTCCTGAAAACCATTACGAAAGCCCCAACGGGGCCGTCAGCGACAGGAGTGAGGCTCAGAAATGAAAGATTCGACTTTGAGCTGCCTGGAACTCTCCAGACTCCAGACGGCCCTCTGAGGTTTCTCCAACAGATTGTAGCAGAACGACTCTCCCTGTATTGTCTCTGATCTCATGTGTATTGAACTGTATTTTTGGCATTTTCTTCAAATTCTTTGTAAATCTCCACTGCCACTGTCTGTTTTTGGCTATTTCAGATAAATTAAAAGTACCCTGCAAAGTTTTGTAAACCGTGATCTCTATAAATTGATATCTGCAGAGTTGTTGCGTAAAAAAACCGTGAAGAGCTCACACACACACACACACACACACACACACACACACACACACACACACATACACACACACACACACACACCTAGTAGAATTGTAATAAAAGCTATTTAGGCTGACCAAGTATTACAAAGTATATACTGATTTTGGTGTTCAGTGGGTATCTAAATCCAGAAGTAATTGCTCTTAAATCACATACTTAATGTTTTAGATAAGATCTAGATTTAGATAAGATTTAGCTAGATCGGAGGCCTTCTGGGTCGTCAGAAGACAGTTTCCAGAAGGACTCAACAAAGGCTCTAAACGGCCTCATTCAGCTGAGATCAGCTCATGTAAATAGTGAAAATGTTCAGTGATGCCATGTTGAGAAAACCAAACCAAACTAGTCATGTGATCCTTGGCCCGTGGTCCAATTGCTCACCAGAATTTGGGGAATTTTGACAAGATGCAGATTGCAGGTTGCACAAAATAACCCAATACGCGAGCAGCTGTTTGACCCAGGCAGGAGCCTCGTGAGGACGTTCATCGTCATATCCCCAATAAACTGTTAAATATTCACTTTTGCTTCTCTACTTGACTTATTCAGTATTGATTAAAATTACTAAATGAAATCATAGTAAAACTAGAAAAACATGTACACAAAAAGAATAAAAAGAGACAAGACACCCAGTAACAGCCAAGAAAATTTGTAATTTATTAATATAGTCCGGAAGAAGATCCATAATCCATGGAAACATTTTTTCCCGGTGCATGTCCTTAACAATCACATTCTATGAGGAGAAAAAAAATGAACAACATTAAAAGCCACAACTTTGTATTTCAGTTACAGACATTTTTTCTTAATGTTTTTTTTTTCCAAAGTAAAGAGAAAGGCAAAAGGCAAAGTACCGCCCATCGCCCTGCTCCACTCCTCCATTACACAAAAGAAAAGAGGAGAAGTGGAAGGCTTCTCGTCTCTCGGTACGACCCACAGTGCTTTAGCAGAAGGATAAGCGCTCATTGGTTAAGGATTACACAGCATGGCGACGCAATGTAAAGTTGTACTCAAACATTAGATGTTGATGATGATGATGATGATGATGATGATGATGAGAAGGGAATCGATTGGAGGAGATTTGAGCAAGAGGAAAAACAAACAAGAACAAGCCCACATAAAACCCTGAACCCCAGAGTCTGGAGAGCAGCAGTCTGGACTCCTCCGCTCACTTTGTGCATAGATCATGATCCTTTAAAAACCAGCTTCCTTCCTCCACTTCAAACCCGTCTCTGAAAACCCTCCGTGACTCGCGGACGCATCTCTCCACTGTTGAAATACCTGCCACCGGAAAAACAGACGTGCTTGACAGACAGGAGAGATGACTTGGAAATAATAAAAACACAAAATACTTGCACGACAGGATGGAAACTTTAAAGTCAAAACATACGAATGCATTTTCTGTCACTGTCTTTTTTTCTTCTTTTCACAATCAAACCATTGATCGGTTTAAATGTAAAAGCAATTATATTTAGATTTCACATGTAAAGCACTACACTTTTTGTTTTTTCAAAGTTGATTCTTAAGTCTTATTTGGTAAATATATAACTTGCTACACACGTTTTCTTGTTGTTGTTACTTGGTACTCTCTATATTCTGTTAAACTCATGACCTTCAGTGCTTGCTTGGAGTTTTTCATTGTTTTCAGTTGCTTCTTTCACAAAAAAACAAACACACACATTACATCTAGAAATGATGGAGTTGCTATCTGGAACCCTGGCCTTCCTGAGACAAAAATCCACATCTTTTATGAGTGTGCAAGATATTGAGCAAACTGTGTCGCTTACAGGAAATACAAAACCACAACTCAATAAACACACAGAGATAGTCTGTCGACGCGGAAATAAAAAATAAAAAAATTGAAACTTGAAATGACACAACACTGATCAATCCCAGAGTTCTTAAAGTAGCATAAATCTTCACTTTGCAAAGATTCTCCATGTCCAAGATGAAATTATTCTTTTGCCTTTCTTCTAACATTCCCGTTATAAATTCCTATTTCCTTGAACCTCAGACGAATGAAATGCTTGTAAACGACGACGGGTGGCTTTTTGCAAAACAACAAACAAACAGAAAAGATAGGCACCTCTGAAATGAGTCTTGTAACAAACTCACCACCCACACGTTATCCCTTTCTATTTCTCCATGAAGTTAACGTCAGGACTACTAGTCCCTCTACAGCTATCTATGGCCACAGTTCTTTGTTGGTGGTTTTTTTTTTTCCTCCCTTTTTTTTTTGTTTTGTAGTTTTTTTTTTGTAGTTTTTCTTTTCATAGTTTACATTTTTTCTCCATTTTCTTCTTGTATAATTGAAACAAAAATGGTGCAATACTCAATGATAATCCTTGTACTGGATTATTCCACAATAAAAGCCACTATAAGGTAGATAAACTTTTTACAGATAGAATGAAAAGAATCCATTAAGTCCTTGAGTAAACACGCACACATGAATTGTCGCCGTCTCCCCCTCAGTACTTAAACTCGTTTACTACGATTAGCTGAGTGAGGGGTAGAAGACACTCAGTGCAACGGTAGAAGATAATAACAACGGCCATCAGAATAGTTTTGGACAGAAAAAAAACAAAAATAATAAACGGACTCAAAACATAGCATACTGAGTGGAACAGCACAGCGGGCCATGTGCCCGGCACACACAGTTTCTGGCGCACACATTCATACAAACATCTGACTTCCAAGCACACATCAAAGATGACTTTTGCATTTTTTTTTCTTCCTCTCTCTCTTTCAAAGATTTTGTATTTGTAACTCAATGCAATACATGTTTTTAATATTCTCTAAAAGCCCCTAGGTGTACCTGTCAGATGGAGAGAACAAAAAAGAAAAGAAAAAAAAGAATTACTGGCTTCACATTACATTATTGGCGCTCCATTATTCAAGTATTTGTGTTTAATATTTTGTCTTGTTTTGATATGTTTGTGATTTCTTTTTTTCTTTTTAAAAATCGACTGGTTGGGCTTTTAGACAGGCTCACTAACAAACATATACACATATGTACAGTACGAGCGCTTCAAAGTACTGCAATATGTCGGCAAAACCGGAACGTGCATATCCAACTCCGCATGAGAAAGCCGTCGAGTATCCGTTCGCGCCCGACCCAAATTCTTTCCTTCTTCTCACTTATTTGCGGGGAAAATACATATTGCTCATTTTTCAGGTGTATGAAACCAAGACCGATGAAACAAAAGTGAAACGTTTCGGAGGTCATCGATCCAAGAAGTCTGAAGAGGTGCTACCACACACACACCAAACTCACAGTATGTGTATATATATGCATATATATACACACATATACATATATATATATATACACACCGTCATCTAGAACAGAGCTGTAGAGAGAACCTCTGGATGCTGGTGCAGCATGGGAAACCCCTTCACTGTCGGGGTTCTCCGGTAATGCAGGATGCAGGAGGAGGAGGAGGAGGAGGAGGAGGTCTTCCTCGGCTATTGGGTCTGTCTGAGCTTGGATCAAGGCAGTTACAGAAACAGGCAATAGTGATTTTTGCTTGTGTGCTGCAGGACTGCAAGTCCTGAAAGGTAGCCTTGTCCCGTTTTCTTGCTTTTTTTTTTTTTAATATATATTTTTTTGTATTTTTTAAAACCAAGTTTTTTAAAACTTTTGTAGTTTTTCAAATGTTTTTTAAGACTTTGTACCTCTTGAAATGTGCCCCTCCCCTCCTGCTGATGCAGAGCGAGGAGCGTGAGGCTGATACAGTTGGCCCGAGCCATCTGGGTCCGTGGAAATGTACAGTTCAGGGGTCCCGCTTTGAGCGGGACACAAACATAAAATCCAGATAAATACAGCATCCACAACAAAACAAAAAAAAGGCACCCCGGCCAGCGGTCTACTCCTTTAGATGGTGGCGGTAGAGGCCGGCGGCCGGAGACGTTTCAGCTAGAAGTGCAGAGCTTTAACATATTATAGATCTTTTTTTCTTCTTTTTTCACTTAGATTTTTTTGCATTTTCAAGATTTTTATGTCAAACTTCATAAAAATGACGTTAAAATGCAATTTCATTTTTGGTTTAAAAAAATATGTACCCGGGATTACCCATCATCGACTGTGCACTGTAGCAAACTGGAACACCCAGCTGAGTAGAGATTTTCTCCATCGCACGGGGCGTTCCCCACGAAAGCATACAAAGAAAGAAAAGAACAAATTCTCAGCCGCTTCAGGGTGTGATGCTGCTGCCCGTGTGTTTGATCCCTCCTGTCCCCCGCTGCACCCTCTGCAAAGGTCATCAAAGCTCCTCCCAACAGGGAACAGAAGTGCTCTCTAAGTAGAGACAGTATGACACAGCAACTCTATATTGGCACATTACGTTGGCAACTTTTTCACGCAACAATGGGCCCCCGAAACAGTAAATATAGGCCACCTTTTTGAGGAAAAAAAAGATTCAATACAAGCATTTTCCCCTTCCAATTAGGATTAAGTTCGAGGCGTGAGGTCCGTACATGTTGCGCAGATGGCCTTTTCGTTTTAAGACTTTGCTCTCACAGTAGAAAGGACAGATACGGAGAGCTGCATCTCTTACTTGGTATCATCTACTCCCCTACCCTGAGATCAAGTGGACAGAAGTGTCTTCAGCGCGGAGAGAAAGGCCGATCTTTGATAAAGTGTTCGGACTTCAGTACGTGACAGTGTTCTGGTGGCGTCGCCTGACTTTACAGAAACGGCGGCCATTCTGAAGTGCTGACAGAAGCGCACAGGGTGGGGGGGGATGGGGTGGGCGAGGGTTTTGGGTCTGCCGAGCCCCCGGGTACGAGTGCTCATTCCCGAGTGAGGTTTGGCGTGCTGTAAAGGGCCCCGGCCTCTAGTCTTTTGCATAGAAACAGATGGGAGGGCCTGTTGGTGCCTGGTCAGGGTGGGGGCGGGGCTACTGGGTCTGGTGGCGCTGGAGGAGGAGGTCATAGCGTAGCAGCTAGGCAAAGGGCGAGGGGGGACAGCAGCTCGGAGCAACAAACACCCACCTCCCTGTCTGAGACACCCCATTTTTTTTTTTTTTTTTTGATTTTTTTTTTTTAAACACATCTCAATATACTACCTGGAAGTACTACAGAATACTGTTAAACACAAAAAGCATGATCAGTTAAAAACAAATAGACAATCAATAACGCTCTGTAGTATTGATCCTCGGTTTGCATTCAATACACAGGATGAACGTACAGAGGCACCTCTGACCAAAGTGTTTCTGCACATCAACAGTGAAGGGCTACTTCAGCAGCCAGTATTTTGTAGACCACTGCATGTAGACAAAAACGACAACAATATAAACACGTTGAAAATAACCAACAAAGTCAAAAAAAATGATCTCGTCCAAAAAAAAACAAATATAATAAAAAGAACACTGGCAAAAATTCCAGAAATATGACTATTACATCTTCCAGCTAAAGTGATCTGTGTGTCAAAGAACTGAGAGATGAGAGGGGAGGGGGCCGGACGACGGCGGGGGTCGAGTGGTGGCGGGCCCCCTCGCCCCGTTTGGAGACGCGGAGAGCCGTGATTGGCCGGTCTCGGAGGAGCCGGGACCGAGGGAGGGTCAAGTGGAGCCCAGGAGGAAGTGCTGCGCTGTGGGGCTGCCGCTCGGCCACAGCAGGAGAGGCACTCGGTGGACGCTCCCCTCCCTCTCCCCTCCGACTCCTCCCCCGCCCGGCTGACTGGCCGGGGCGGGTGTCGAGAGACGGCCCGACGTTGCAAGTCTAGTGCCTCCAAACAGAACAAGGCGAAATATTTGGAGTAACAGTGATATTCACTTTGATATTGTTCAAAGACGGGGGGGGGAAACAAAAACGTCGACAGCAGTTTTCCCACCAAAGTCCAACGGTGCGTTTCAGTTTTGTTTCCCTTCGTCCTGCTACCAGAGGAACAATGCCAGACACATGTCCAAGGAATAGATATAGTACAGAAAAGAGCAGTTTTGTGTTTGTTGTGGTTTTCAATGTTCATGCTGCTCCTTTTTTTTTTTTTTTGATTCATTGGATTGCAGGTGAAGCGATTTGCTCTTCATAAGTGCTATGATAAAACCCTTTGAATGTATAAAAGTCTTCGTCTCTTCTGTTTGTACAGTACCAAACGCAAGGAACACTCGAAGGTCTACTGCATTAGGAGAAACCCCTCTTATTTGGTATTGTGCCAGATACCCAGAACCGCCTGATCCCCCACTGTGGATCCAGTCTGTTGGGTGTGGCTGTGGCGTGCAGAGAGGAAGTGTGCATTATTGTGTCACTCTTTAGTACAGTTTGCTGCGTGCACAGTTCAACAGCTGCTTCTTCCTCTTTGCAGAGTCCCCTCCCCCTCTCAACAGTTTCAGGGGGATTGGCGGCCTGGAGGTGAATCCAAGTTTTGAAAAGGGGGGTAAGTAAGGTTTGTGAAGTTCCAATGTCTTTTTGCTGCGATCAGCAACAATCAAGAAAAACGAAAAACAAAAGAGAAACCAGCTCCGGTGGACATAAAGAGTATGGACGGAAGAAAGGTCTATGGTGTATATTGCACAATGTAAGGTGAAATTGTGTTCTTTTTTCTTTTGCTTTGTCCTCCGAAGAACTGGCCGCTGGGCTTCATAACAAATCGGACAATAGAAAATTCCACAAAGCACCAGTAAGCGACTGGGTTGAAGGTGACCAGAAGGATCTGGGCTTGCAGTGATTGGGTGCCACTGGACGGAACCAGAGACACGCAGCGAGGTTGACGAATAATCTTCTCTCAGCTTATATATTGTAAATATCAAAAAACGCGCTTGGGTCTAGAACTACAAAAG
This sequence comes from Taurulus bubalis, assembly GCF_910589615.1. Taxonomy (NCBI): domain Eukaryota; kingdom Metazoa; phylum Chordata; class Actinopteri; order Perciformes; family Cottidae; genus Taurulus; species Taurulus bubalis. The sequence continues at coordinate 22,843,692 of NC_136594.1, read as the reverse complement.
AAAAGAAAAAGAGAACATTTTACAGCTGTGTCAATCCCTTTGAGAAACCTAAATAATTAAGCTGATGATTGGTAGGGCCAGTCCCGTGGCCAGGACTTCTTACTGGTCACCAGTCATGTCCTGGTCCACTCGCTGGTTCAGAGGTGAAACTGTGCAAGATTTCAGCAATTTCTTCAGTTACAAAAACAAAAACAAAAAAAAGGCTGCTTGGGAAGGACCTGGGCCAGAGAGCACTTAAGGCTAATATTAGTGCTGAGAAACAAACGTGAACATAACTAGTAAAGGTCTTTGAACCACATCATTGGCCATGGACATGCTGGGAATGGTCATTTTAAGTCTTATTTTGGGATGATTTTTCTTCTTCTTCTTCTTCTTCTTCTTCTTCTTTTTTTGGAGGGAAAAGGAAAGTCTCAGATGGCAGCTTTGATTGCTTCTCCTAAAAACAGTCTTCAAAAACCATTTCACACAGAATGTCATGTATACTTATGGAAAAAAACTAAAAACACTTCAAAGGTTTCTTTGTATTGTGTCTCGTTTCAGTTCGTTTTTTGTACGATGCATTTAAAAAAAAGAAAATACCAAAAAAAGGTAAGGTAAACCAAACAAAAATCGGACAACAGCGAACCAGAAGGACTGGAGTCTGCAGTCTGTGTGGTTGGGACTCCAGCCGCCTGATTCACAATTCACAGTTCAACTTGATACTGATTATCGCCACATGATTTGCTTGGGTTTTGCTCCTGTTCATATTTTTTTTTTGTATTTTTTTGTTTCTTTCTTCCCCCACCACCACGGCTTACATGACATGGTGGTGGCGGTTGGTCGGTTAGTGTATGGTGGCACCGTCCTACATGGACTCTCCACTCAGCAGATCTCCAGGCAGCAGGGTGTTAATGGAGGTGGGGCTCCCGATCACGCGGGCGTCGTCTCCGCTGGGCGGCCCCCACAGGCTGGAGTAATGGGGCATGCCGCCCCACAGCAGGTCGCCGCCGCCGCCGCCGCCACCGGACTTGCCACCTCCTCCGCCTCCGCCGGTCCACTGGTTCATGGAGTGGGACTGTGCTGCCCCGCCCATCCGGTTCTGATTGGTTACTGGGTTGGCCTGCCAGCTCGTGGTGGTCGCCCCCAGGGACTGGCCTTGTGCAAAGAAGCGGTTCACCTCCTCCTCGCCGGCAAACTCCGCCAGGATGGTGGTGTTTCCGAGCACGCACCTTACAGAGAACAAATGAGGAGACCATTAGTCTCACCGTGACGATTCCACCAGAAATAAGGAAACAATCTTCTCGTGTTGTGAAAAGGTGTTCTTGAATTAAAATGGGGCAGCGTCTAGCTGACATACTTTTTAAACACAGGATTCTGTTTTTTTTAAGGGCTTAACCACGCCATTATGCTTTTTTTTGTGCCCTGCCACAACCACATGTCGTGCTGCTGATAATGAAAAATGGGTCACACAATTTGCATTTTGTTTCTATGGCAACCAGCTGCAGTGGCTGCCACCATTAGCAAAGAAAAATTGAGGTCAAACCTTCGACAATTAGAGATAAAATGCAGTCAAAGTGACCTCAGAGCCGGAGTTTCCTCCACTTTCAATGTGATTATTACAACCACAACTGTTATATTGCAATACAGCCGACTACAGCATGAATCATCACCATGTGATAGCCCACAGACCAAAATAACATCGTCTGCACTCATCCAAAAAAAGCTGAGCTGAGCTGAGCATGGGAAAACATTAGGTTCCCTCCAAATGCTACCAATTATTTTTCTCTGTAAAAAAAAAAAAAAAAAGCAGGAGAAGTTGAGAAAGAAAGGGCGAACGCTTCCTTCATTTCACTTTAAAAGACTTTGCTTACATGTGCAGAGACTTCTGGGCCTTGGCGGCCTCATCCTTGGAGCTGTAGCGCACCACGGCGTTCCCCTGGGTCAGGTTGAGGTGGAATGTGACCAGAGGGCCGTGCTGCATGCACAGCGTCCGCAGAGTCGAACCATCAATCTGGAGCACAAAAAATATATATTAGTTACAGCTCATATTCATTTAGAGTTTATTCATCCATATTACACTGTAGTTTCAGTCAACATTTATTTCCCTTACTCACCATCCATGTTTTATTTTACTTATTTTTTTACTGTTGTGCTGATATTTTCTTCTGACTATTGATTTTATGTCATTATTCATTTCTATTAAGTGTTTTGTATCACACCTCTTTATCAAACTAAAAGCCCAGAATCATATATTTTTTTTTACATTTGGAGTTCCCTCCCCACTAAACCATCAGGTGAGTTGTTTGAGACACGGCAATGATCCATGACCAGATCTTTATATTACAAATTCAATTTTTTATCAAATTTAATTAAAACAATATAATACATCGTGGGCTTCAATCAAGCAAGAATCAGCGGCACCGGGTACGTACTTGTGGGGTGAGATTCCTCAGCACCAGCCAGCTGCTGGTCCTGCTGGAGCTGTCAGTGCTCCAGGTGGTTCCCTCTGGAAGAAAAATGTCAGGTATAATGTTATGTATTAAGTGCAAGAAGAAGAGCAGTAGCGCTGCAGAGTTTGTCATGACAAAATGCCGTCAGCAAATTAGTTATTAGTTATTAATAAGCGATACTTTTCCCGTTACAGTCAAGTGAAGTTGGTTCAAAAGGAAAACAGGAAGATGAAGAGACTACGTGACAAATACATTTCAAGTGACCGTACCCTTATAATAGAGCTCTTAAAGGGGAAACTGTTCAAACTGACTTTTTTTTTTTGCCACTGTTATTGTTTTTCAAGGAGGTCAGAGGGTTTAACTTCAAAAACAGAGGAACACACCATCCACCAACCGTTATCCATTTCTACGCACATGATTCTAACAATAACACCAGAGCTTCCTCTTCAATCAGCATTAAAAAAGGGTCACGTATATGATGATTGAATGAGGCTTCCTCGCGGAGCCGGTAAACCTCAAGATGTCAGTTTCGGAGGGTGTGTTCCCCCAGAACCTCACATAGCGAGTGCTGCCAGAGCACAATTGCAGCTGTGAACTTCGGCACACCTACACATCTTCAGTTACGCCCGTGTTTGCAGGGCGTGAAATACAGCAAAGAGATCTGACATCTCTTGCTTTTATTTTGGTGAAAGCTGTCCTCAATTCAAGGCGATGTGGAAATTCTTTTATTTCATCTCATTGCAAATAACACATCTTGTACATGGCCTTACATGGCTTTCAATTCTGCGAGCCAAGAAGAAGAAAAAAAGCGTAGCAACAACATGATGTTAATATATTTTACATAATAGAAATTAAATAAGTGCACGTGCTCACCATTGGTGTAGGAGCCGCTCCAGCCTTGGGCCAGGCCCAGTGAGTTGCCGCCCCAGGTGGAGGAGGGTTTGTTGTGGCTGAGGCCCGGTGGGGGCCGAGTAGGGGCAACGTTGCTGCGCGGCCCCTGAGGGACCTTCCACAGCTCGTGGGACAAAGAGCCTTGGCCCTGGGAGATGGGCCCCGGGGACCAGGTGGACTTCATGTCAGACATCTTGCCTTCACACGGAGAGAGGGGAGGACATGGAGGACAGAGGATCAGTAACGATGACGATGGGACGCGACAACTAAGTTGGTCAAAAGGCACTAAGCTAATGCTAACGGTAGCTTCAGTGGGTTTAAATGTTTCTAAATGTAATTAAAGTCAACAAATATCTTTGTGCACATTGTGTCAAAGTGTAACCAGGTAGACACAAATACCCGCTGAAGTGAAAGTAGACGCATACATCCAACCTCTATATATATGTGTCTTTTCTAAATTAGAGTAAATGCAAAAGAAGAATAGTGTCTAACAGCAGTCATTTTAAGAGTTGCATCTCAAATGACATATTCATTACATAGAGACCTGAATTTATAAAAAAAATATATATATATATAAATCGTAACACACACACAAAACACCACAAACACAGGGTGTGTACTAATGTCATGACCGGCTGGGGTGAGGCTTGTTTTTCTGTGTGAATTGAGTCAAAAAACACACAGATGCTTGAAGGTCACGTGAAGGTGACTGAGGTTGCTATCTTAGTGTCGGTAAAGGTTTCGTCTAAAAAAGAGGCACCGAGGGTACAAGTTTAGGTTCGACTTTGAGTAAAAAAAACAAAAAAAAAGGGTCATAAACACGGGTCAGGGGTCGGGTAAGGTTTAGGATAAGTAGGACAGGGTTTTATCAGGGCTCCAACGTGGAGGGAAGAGGTTTGGCAGGTCCACACACTGAGGGAGGATACTCTGGGTGTGTACCTGAGCCGTCTCCGTCAGAGGACGAAAGAGACTGAAAAGAGCTCGAGTAGCCACAGACGGGCCAGTCGCTGCTGGTCGGAGGCAGAGAGTCATTCGGAAGTGGCAGAGCTGGGGAAGTGGCTATGTTGTCGTATAGGTAAGTGCCCAGAGACGGTGAGAAAAAAACAAAAACAAACGAGTCACTTCACGTAGGCATCTGCACAAAGCACATGATACTGGGGCCAGCCAGCAACATGGCGGCAGCACGTCTGAAGGGAAGTCTCTTACACTCTATTTGCACATTTTGGTTCAGAGCTCCTGGTTGTCTCAAATGAATATTTGTGTCCCTGCTCTTGTCCATACCTCCATTCCTGTCGCGCAGCAGGTATCGGTTGACGTCGTGGATGTTGGTGTTGATGGTGGGGCCGCTGGGCACGCTGCCAGGGGTCATGTTGGGGTCATTCTCGGGGTCGATGTTCTGAAGGCCCTTCCATGGCACACCTGGGCAGAACTCTATAGACAAAAAAGAAGCGCTCGATTAAGGGTTTTGAAAGCAACAAGATCGGACCTCGAGGAAGTTTTTGCCACCTCATTACTTCTCCACAGTTTGAGCAATGTTCTCGGGCCTCAGAGTGATGCAACTGAGGCAGAAGCCATACATTAATTAGTTAGTTCTTCTTTTTTTACTGTGGAATAGCAGTTGACCACAGGCCGTTTTCCCCAAGGACATTTCACCGCAGGGAAAGTACAGGTCTGAATAATCTAATTAATAATGTCTGAATTCCATTTCAGCCGCTTCCTTCTCAGGGTCCAGGTACTGTGCATGCTGGCTCTCAGTCACACTGGACTTACTCAGGACCTCACTTTGTTATCAGCAACACTACTGAAAATGGAAAGCATTCAAAAGGCGTTTTCTAATTTGGAAACATCGGTGAGTGGCCATCTATTTGGATCTTGTCCTAACCTGGGGGCCAGTTGATGTTGGTCCCATTGGAGATCTTTTCATTGGGGCTCTTGGTTTGGCCCCAGCTGTCTTGGGGCACCATGGGGCTGGTGGGGGACTCAGATCTGGACATTAGATTGTAAGGGCTGTACGAGTCCTCCAGATGAGGGGGCTTCCCGGGGGGGCCCAGGTTAGAGGCAGCAGATATGGCACCTGGATATGCAAAAGACAAATAAAATTAAATGAAATTTAACTTTATTTTACTTCATAATGAGGACAAAACTTATATGAAATTACTCTTTTGAACTCAGTCTTGCTTCAACATCAACGCTATGAATTTGCATTGAAGTTCTTTTTTCCAGAATAACATTGTATTGACTGTGATGTCTACTGTAAGATGATCTCCGTGTGTGGTGATGCTCTGAATGTCTTTCAAGGACGTCAATATGCAACACATGGAAGGCAAAAAAGGATGCTGCTTTGAGAGGACTATTATGTCAGCATAGGTCTGAAGACAGAACGTGTGGAAAATAACGGCCGGAGCTGTTGATATCTCAAAGTGTAGGAGTCAACAAGTTGCTGTCGGTTGGTGTTCGTGCTAGTTTCTCTACTCACATACAAGTCAAAATGTGGTTTGGCAGATGGTTACCGTCACGCCTCTGTGTTCGATGTGTAAATGTACTTTTGGTTCCACATTGTCCCAAATATAAGAATTGTTTATATTATATTCAAGGATGACATCTCCATGTTCCCAGCTTTGAAAAATTGTGGCGTCAGGGGAGGAGGGGTTTTAGCAGCTCAGTTATTACAGAGCAAAAAACACAGAGAGCTCAAGCGAGAATGAGCTTGCAGTCAGAATGTGTGAAAACAACAAATGCAGAGAAAAAGGCTGATGGGAAATGCGTGTGATGACGAGATGTCAGCTGCTGAGTTCCTCATCTGAAAACCGGTCCGATATGTGCACAGAAACAAACTATTGAATCTACTGAAAGAAATGATTGAAGGATCGCTGAAATTGTACAACACGTGTTGCAGAGTGGAAGTTCACAAAACAACATATGTGTGATCGTGGCTGTCAAGAATAATGTGTTGTTCTCCGACATACCGTGCTTATTGAGGTTGTTCTCCATGTGTGAGGAGTTGCCAGAGAGGCCGTCCATGGAGTTAGAGTGTGTCCACTGGGACAGGCGGGATTGGGGCTGGGGGGGCTCCTTCAGGGACATACCCCCAACCTCCATGCAGTTTACATTCATGTTTGGATTCAGTCCAGCTGCACACACAGAAAAGGAATCTCTTAAAAAGTGTTCGTCATATAGAAGTCAGTGGGAGAAGATTTTAAAACCCCAGCAGCTCAAAACTAAAAAACAGGAAAACACGCATTTATATGTTGTCAGACGTCGAGATGGAATCTCCTAAATGTGAATTTGCATGCGTTTGTTCAAGACAAATCACTATGGACCGTTTCTAGTTGGAGGAATTCACTGAATGGACTGTGGGTGACAACGCAGTGTGGTAAGAGTACAAATGTATGCGTGACATCACCTCAAAAGGCTGCAGAGGAAAAAGACTATTCTCAATAAGCCTGCAACAAATGGTTTGAGCAAAACTGACAAAGTGCCAAAACATCCCCGTTTCAGCCGTCCCCATCCCGGACTCACAGAGAGGGTAGTTGCTGTAGGCGTTGGGCGAAGACGGCGGCTCTTTGGTGTGCAGTGTGTCGGCTAGGCCCGGAGCCTGGTGTGCGCCTGCGTAGGGGTCGTGGGTTGATTTGCCGGAACCGTGGCCTCCGGAGGGGCCGCCGGGGTTATGCAGACCGGCGGAGGAGGAGGAAGAGGAGTGAGAGGGATGTTGCTGCTGCTTCATCAGCAGCGCTTGGTACAGCTGACGCTGGTGCTGCTGGATCTGCTGCTGCATGTTGGTGATTGTACGTGCAACCTGGGAGAGAAGAGAGGCGGTGTCACAACAATGTGTCATAAAAGACGCTTTGAGCAGCGAGGGGCAGGAAAACAAGAAGATTAAAAATAATAATAGAACAGAAGGGGAGGGGAGGATGATCTGAGGGTATTGAACAATGCATTATGGAAAGTGGAGAAAAGTGAGGAGGAAGCACAAAAGCACTCCCCTCTTTCAACAGGCTTGTTTTCTTGCAGCATGCTGCTGATATCAGTCCATATTTCAAAAAAGGAGAACAAAAGGAAGACAGACTTGCCAGCTAACGTTAAACGAGAAGTAAGTAACCTGTTCACATGCCGATCTCTTCAAAACATTTGCGTAACTCCTGTCGAAACGATGTTTTTTTCCCCCCTCTGTTGCCGTAACGGTATCATGTGAAAATCATAATGTTTGTGTAATGATGCATCCGTGGACTCACTTGCTGCTCTTGTTGTCTAATGGGGCCGGAAACATTGCGTTGCGCCTGCATCATCTGCTGCTGGATTTGTAAACGCTGGTATGCCTAAATGAAGGGAAGCAAAAGCACAACACGCTGATTAAAGAAAGGCAATGATGGAGAGAAACAAATGCACCATGGTAGGAGAGAGGGGTCGGCTGCTTAAATCTGATACATCTTTTGTGATTCTAACTCACTTGACCTCTACTTTCTCACGTGTTTTCAAACAGACACATTCTTAATTCTTCATAGGATGCTTGTGTGTTAATATAAAAAAAAATCTCCTTTAAAGTTAAGTCCCCAACACACATGCCTCAGACCTAAATGCAGCTGCTAATACAGATGGAAAGAGGGACCCTGACTCACCATTTGCAGTTGCTGAAGTTGGTACAAGAGGGTCATTTGTTGAGGGTTTATTGGTGAGGTTAAAAGTGCAGGGTTCAGACCAATGTTTTTTGCTGCAAACTGCAAGAGCTGTGCTTGGACCTTTGGGGGAGAAAATCGGGGACACAGAAAGTTGAGATGACAAGTTAGTCATTGCAAATCACAACCACTGTGCAAAAGCAGTTTCTGACAAGGTACAACTAGTCACTGCTGCATGCGTGCAGGGAGGAAGGCTCTGCCAGAGGAGTCGGATAAAGCGAAGAGGTTTCGACAGGCACAGTATGTGGTTAGCTGGGGAAAAACAATGTTGTGGTGGTGTTGAGGTGTGCCAGTCTTCAAAATATATATCTTCGGATTTATTCATCATGTAAAATAAATATTTTGACAAATGTCCTGATTTCACGTCTTTCATGATAATTAATCAGAATATTTCTAATATAGCTCATGAAGTCAAGTATGTGTTATCATCATCAACTGTATCCAGTTTAGAGTGTACAATAATGTACAAGGGTTATATGAGGCTACACAGAATGTAGGCTACACAGAGAACAACAGCCCCACCTACAGTCCTCCTCAGTTGCTCTTATAATATCACGATAACATTTTGAAAGGAAACCGGAACACGTTTGCAAATTGGATATCCATGTTGTACAACTCCACGGTCATTTTGCAGATATCCATGCTGGTGATTTCCGGCTGTTTTTTTGGCAAATAAAAAGAGATTTCACCCGATGCTGAAATGATACAACTCGCTGTTGGCTTCTCGTCATGCATGTACCGTAACTCAGATTGACCAGAAGTCCAATTGTGTTCCCTGGTTATGTGACAACCAGTAAAACTTTAGTTATTAAACCGGTATTCAACAAGGCAAGTCCTTAAGAACACATTTCTATGAACAATAAGATCTGCCAGCCATCTTTTATCTGGTCTTGTGTGTTATGAACCAATACATCTCCATGTTCCTCATTAAATCTGCACATGGTTGTGTGTGTCTACCTGAGGGGAGAGAAACTGAGGCACTTGAGCACGTAGACTAGGCTGGGAGGAGCTGAGAGGTGGCACTGGTGGCTGAGGAGGCTGCTGCTGCTGCTGCATCACCCGGGTTTGTGCTGCTCCACTACTGCCAAACATTCCACTGGGTATCTATAAGCAGGAGTAACGAAGGTACAATGAAACGACCACTGGGGCCATTTCTTAACTGAAGAGCTGAGCCACCGAGTTGGTAAGAAATGTGTGGCCACTCCAGCAAACGGAATAGCTCAAGAGGAAGGATACGAGTTGTCAGGCCTCTATGAATTTAATCGGTTCTTTCAATACATGAATGAGTGCACTTGAATTGAATGAAAAAACAACAACTTTAAGTGCACTCACCAGCCTTAAGCATGGGTCTATGATACCCCCAACACACACAGAACATATTTTTAAAGCCTTTTCCTTCAAGGTCGAACTTCACACTACACTTTGTTCAGCAAAGCACACTGAACACTCAGAGCAGCAAGGCAATAGACCATGACATTGTTACTATTTTATCTTTTATCAAATGGCCTCATCCATATTTCGGATTCCATGTTGTTAAAAAGGTCTTTCTATTCATTGCAAAAAAAAAAAAAGAGGCCCTCTTACAGTGCCTTTTGTGTGGACTACAAGGACATACTGTAGTGTTTCTGGGCCATGACCGCCTCTGGGGGTGATATTTGATCGCGGAAAACTATCTGATTTCAATGAGCACTTCATGCAAGGTCATACACACATAAGTGAGCAATAGAAACGTGGAGATTTGAGAGTGCACGTGGGAAGAGAAGTGTGTGTAAAACAACTTAAATTCATCAGTTGTTGCTTTCCCTTCATCATATACACTTATTCCTGCACAAGCTGTTGGATTTCACAATAAGGGTGATGCATATGCAGTGTGATAAACAAGACTGCTGATCAGACATGTTTTGCGTGTATTTGACAGTGGTATAACCGTGCATGCTCAATTTGTTACCTGTCTGTTGTTCAAGTTTTGCATGGCCAGCCCCGGGTTGCCCTGTCCCAGACCCTGCCCAGGAAGGCTACTGTTGGCCAGGGGGAGCTTCAGGCTGGGGGAAGGCAGAAACGGTGATGGGGGGGCATCATCTGACAGAACACCGTCCTGGACCAGAGCAAACATAAAGGGTTAACGGGGGAATAAAGGCACTAATCATCCCACATGACAAACATGAACGGTCAAGTGAGAGAAGACTATATTAAAGCTGGTATTGGCAACAGATTATGACCAGATAAAGAAAGTCCAAACGTGTAACAGGTCAAAGTAGTTACAATGTAAAGGTAAATGCCCCAAAAGATTAAATGTAAAACCCACACTCATCATTTCCAACAGATTTTGGGAAAAAGGCCAAATGTCTGACCTTGTCAAGAAAGGATGTGCGGTCGGAGGGGTCTTTGGAGAGAGCAGAGGGCCGACACATCATGGGCTTGTTCATGCCGTTGCTGTAATCAGACATGCCCATGCCCCGCTTGTCCAGGTCCGTCTTCTTCTCCAACAGGGCGCCTGGGAGCAGAAAGAGTAGAGCGGACTTAAGTATAGTCAAGCAAACAGGGTGTCACAAAACGCAACGATAACATATTATTGCATTTGATCAAAAGTGATGTCACAATTTGACAGCAAGCTAAATCTAGCATTCAGGGAGATTAAATACTTTACAGACAAAGAAAAGCATGGCTTGGTTTTATTCCCGGTTGAACTGTAGTGGAAATGTGGCACAAATTATTTAATTATTTCGACAAAACATTAAGTAAAATCATCTCATGTCAGCATTTTGCAATACACACACACACACACACACACACACACACACACACACACACACACACACACACACACACACACACACACAGCGAACTTACTCATGGCCTGGTCAAGGTTCATGTTGTTGCTCTTCAAAGCCTCCTCAGCAGGGTCTCTCTGTACCACATGGAGAACATGAGCATGTTTTAATAGTTCTCATTTTTTAAACAGTTTTCATGCATTTAGATGGCTGTATTTATCATTAGATGGTATATTGCCCTCCTTAAATGATTATGTATGTTCTCAGATGTTTCTACAGTGTTAATTAGAGGATCATGTTTTTTAAAGAGTGCCAAATTTTGGCTTAGTTGGGAGGGAAAAAAACCTTGAACTTACCGGAAAGCCCATGTCAGTGAGCTGTTTGATGAGACGGTTCATGATCCAAGCTTCATCTGGCTTGCCCATCTTGCCCTGACAACACACAAGCAAAGTATGAAAAACATTATTAAATGATCATTTAAATAACATTAATTCCTATCATTAACATCTGCCAGTATATTCACGGCGAGAGAAGTGTGTTCTCTGACCTTGCTCGGGCCCTTCTTGGGGCCATTGCCCCAGGAGTTGCAAGAAGAGCTGCTCTCCTGGGAGGTGGGGCTGTTCCACATGTCTCCATCCTCAGCATCCCATTGGTTCGTAGACATGCCCATCTCCTCCCCTCCATTTCCCCAGCCATCTTGCATAGGTTTGGGACCTGGGAAAGTGATAAAATAACATTATGATTTTCAACCTTCACCACTTGGTGCCACTGTTGCCATTTGACATGCTGCATTTTCCCCCCACACACCTCCGTCTACCATTTCCAACATTTCAAATCGACTGCACAAATAACCAAGATCCACTGAGGAGTGGAATTGCTTTAATCCCAGCAACACTACAGTAGCACTGACAAACAAAAAAAACTTCTTAATTGGCACAAATGATACAGGTCTGAAGACACCTCCTGTTTTTGTTCCCTTAACTGAAAAGTGCAAGTGCACGTGCACACAGACTGGGAGTAACCATCAACCAGCATTTTACAGGGTGTGGCGCCACTGGACACAACACAAATCCCAAATACTATAATTGTCAAGGTGGCAATGTGTGGTATTGTTTCGAATAGATAGACTTTTAGCACATGTAAAACTATATAATTCATATAGTGTAACAGAAAGGGTGTGTGAGTATAAGCAAAAACAGGTGGTCCTACATCTTTGTATACGATAATTTCCCATGTTTGACACTGTGCATGTAAATCGTCTGTGGGCGTTTACCTGGCTTGCAGGCTGAAGAACCTGTGGGTCCGTTGGCCCTGCCATAGGGTCCAGAGGGCTCGTGGCCACCGTCTCCCCATCCTCCTACTCCTCCACCTCCACCACCACCACCACCACCACCTCCACCTCCACCAGGGGGCGCCCCTGTGGACTTGCTCCAGGCAGAGGTGCCATTGTCCACAGAAGATGTTGGAGTGGCTGGCTCTCCCCAAGCAGGCTCAGACTTGGGCTGAACATTGGGAACTTCTCCCCAACCTTGGAAAAAAAAAAGAGAGGATAATTTCACTGCAGCAAAATCTCTATCCAAAATACATTCTTACTTTTTAACTTGCAATTATACTTAATTTAAAAATGGAAGGAAGGAAGCTCCCAAGTAGCAGGAGTTTGAATTGAAGACATGTCTGAAATCACCTTGAAATGATGCTGATGCTTTTTGGTCGCTGCACTGCAATTGGTAAACAGCAGGGGGCAATGGTTTCATTCACAATCCAAAAGGAGAGGAGAGCGTGGGGTGTTAAAACTGTGCATCTCTATAAGTGTCGCCTTTGTCTTCAAAAAGACCTATTTGAACTGGCTGCAGAGGTGACTTGAGCTTGCTGTGCAGAGTCTTAAATTGTGTATGCATGGCCATTCAGAGGCCTTAAATACCTCCGAAAGCATCTGCTTAGTAATTACTGAGAGAATCATTTTATGGAATAATCTTTGAATGGAATAACCATTGATGCTTTTAATTAGTAATGTTATCACTATGTGTGTCAATGAGTGAAAACAACGCATTCTCTCCCCGTTTCAGTCGGCTCCTTATCAAGACAGACTGAGGCTTAATACGATTAAGTAAAACATACGTATGTAGTCAGATAAACACGTTGGATCCTGAAAGCATGAGTTTTTTAGGATGTTAGGAAAATCCTTTTGATATATACCTACTGCATTTTTGTAAACATTCGTATGTCTTTTGTATTTGTTCTAAACATAAACAGGTTATAAGAGTTTCTGAATATCAATCATTACTTTCATTTAAAGTAATATATAAAAAAATATTTAACACAACAGCACTGTCACACTCTGTTACCTGGGTTGGCGAGGGGGGGTCTACCCTGGGGGCCCGCACCTGGATGTGGCTGGCCATTGTTGGATGACCCATTGTTGTTTCCATGGTGTTGCAGGGGAGGTGGGGGCTGGCTATGATGAGGGTGGTGCATGTGGTGGGCGTGATGGTGATTGTTGTTGCCAGGGCCGACAGAGTGATTGTTGTTGTTATTGTTGGGGATAATCACTACACCACCCTTACTGGGCGGTGGGCCGCTGTTGCCTGGGTTATTATTGGGATTTTTGCGATCCCACATGCTGACAGTCTTGGTTAAGGTGGCAGGCTCGCCCCAGGTGGACGTTCCATCGTCAATCTCCATCTTCCTGCGGATAGAGGGAGGGGAGGGCTCTTCCCAGCCAGTGCCAGTGGGATCCATGCCTTGGTCCTGTTTGCTGCCATTTCCCCAGCTCGATGAGTTCTGCTTCACGGTACCAGGACCACCCCATGAACCCATGCTGCCACCTCCGCCGCTGCCATTGCTGCTGCTGCTGCTGCTGCTTTCCTGGGGCTTAGAAGAGCCCCAGTTCCCCTGCACTGGGCCATTGGCACGTGGGATCTCCCCCCAGCTGCTATTACTCACAGCCGGAGCAGGAGCAGGAGCAGGAGGAGGCTTGTTCCAGCCTCCTCCTCCACCACCTCTATTTCCTCCCCTGGGGCTCTCCTTCCATCCACCACTTCCTCCATTACCCCCTTCACCTTCCCACATGCTGCTGGATGATCCATTCTTCTTGACATCCGTCTCTCCCCACTCTCCTGTGCTTGTGCCGTTGGAACCGCCATGACTGTTGCCGCCATGACTGTTGCCGCCATGACCGTTGCCGCCATGACCGTTGCCGCCATGACCGTTGCCGCCATGACCGTTGCCGCCATGACTTTGGCCGCCATGACCGTTGCCGCCATGACTTTGGCCGCCATGACCGTTGCCGCCATTACCGTTGCCCCATCCATGGGAGCTTTTGGGGCCCTCTCCCCAGTTAGTCGGCTGACTTTTCGTCATGCCATCGTCCCAACCGGATGACTTTTCCTCAGAACCCCAGGACGGTGTGCCTCCATTTCTGGGAGCATTGGGAGCATTGGGAGGCAAAGGCTCCCCCCAGCCACTGTTAGTGCCATTCTGCACTTTGCTGAGTGACTGTGGGGGGTCCCCCCATCCTGATCCAGTTTGGATAGGCTGAGGTGCAGGCGCTCTCCAGCCAGAGGATGATGATCCTTCATTATCACTTTTTTCTCCAGACCCAGGCCTCTGACTAGGGCTAATTTTTGGGTTGATGGTACCTCCATTGATGGATGAGGGTCTAACATTAGAGCTGGAACATCCTGTGGAGGCTGAGCTGCTTTTGATCTTCCCTTCATCCAAGTTGGCTTCTTCCATCTCCCATACAGTGTGCTGTCGGATCGGGGTCTGTCCCCAACCCGTGTTACTCAGCACCCTAGGGTCCAGGTCCTGCCGGGGTAGCAGAGGGGTACAATCTGTGCTGGAGGACCTGTCTCGGCCAGATTGACTTTCGTTGCTGTCCCCACTACCGTCACTCGCCGGGGCTGTTCTGGGCTGCTGCCCCCATGAGCTAAGTTGTTGCGCTTGGCCTGAACCAGAGCTACCAGCATCTACTGAGTCCCAGCCTTTAGATGCCTCTCCGCCGCCAGAGGGTTTCTTCAAGTCACCCCAGCCACCACTTTCACTACTCCCACCACCACTGCTTTGCCGGCCCCAACCAGAAAGGCCTCCAGAGGGAGTTGAGTCCCAGCCTGAGTCCTTGGGAGAGTCAACTGCCTTGGTTTCTCCACTACCCCATACAGAGCTGCCTGTTCTGTCCCCATTCAGCTGGGATGATTCAGTGGGTGACTGGCCTCCCCAGCCAGTTATCCCATGGATAGGACTCATAGGCTCCTGAGCTTGCTGCTGCTGCTTAGTGGGGTTTGGTCCATCAGTGTTAAGGTTAGAAGGGTCCATTTTGAAGGACAAGCTTGTGTTAGTTGAAGGGTGCTGTTGATCATTTTCATTAGCACTCATCATGCCACCCCAACCTCCCCCACCATCATCCGCACCTCCCAGGCTCCCATTTCCCATGTTTCCATTAATACCTGGTGGGAGGGATGGGGAGTTTGACACCACATTGGGGCCAATACCACAACCTCCACCACCCTCATGGCCCAGAACAGGCCAAGCTGATGGGTTGGCATTGGGATTGAGGTTCAAGTTCAAATTGGTAGAGCCCCAGTTATTGGGTGCCCCTACTCGACCACCATTCAAACCATCTTGTTTCCCATCTGAGCCCCAGCCTCTACTACCGCACGTGTTGGCTGATCCAGGTCCCGTCATCATGTTATTGTTAGCTTTAAGAGAGGAGTAGTGGGCCTGCTGGCCTGCGGCACCTGTGGCCATACTCAGAAAACTATTACTACTGGTGGTAGTGGCAGCACTTGTGTCTGTGTTAGAGCTAGCTGAGCCCAAGGAGCATTCTGGTGCTGCAGGGCGGCCGGGGTCACTACTGCGACTGATGGAGGACCAAGCTTCTGTGTCACTTCGGTCAATAATCACTTTGTCCCAGGTGTTGGCACTGCAGGCGCTGTCAACTGGCAAAGATTCTCCCCAATGAGAGCTCTCATACTGGGCAACAGAGCCACTCTGAAGGGATATGTCTGAAGAGAGAAGGAAGAGAAAAAAAGAATAGTTGAGTAAAACAGCGGCATACAACACAGAAAGTAGGTGTAATTGATGAGTGAGTCAGAGAGAATTCAATATGAAGGTGCAGAAATACAAAACAAAAAAGGACGAGATTAAGTAACAGGACTAGAGACGAAGGGTAGAGAAAATAACAAGGGAGTCAAAGGGGATGTGGGAAGAAAAAATACATTAAGATAGACTAAGGAAAATCATGTAATACTGCCGCCCTAAGTCCAAGGACCAATTTTATTTTCTTGCTTGGTTAATGCTAGCAATCAGACTCCTTGGCAGGAGATGGTCACATTTGCACGTTCCACAACCCAACACATAATCAGAATGCACAGCCAAGCGTGCCACATGTCAGACCAGCTACGGCATATCCATATATCCTTGCCCTGGTGCAGTCGGCCAAACAGAAACAGGGAGATTGAGCCCTCTCTTTCGTTTCCTTTATCCATCTTTCTTCCCACCCCACTTTTCCCTGAACTTCTTTCTCCAACTCATTTCCTCTTCCCTAGCTGTCTCCTCTATGCCCGTACTTCCCTTTCACCAGAAAGCTGCCCTTATTCCTTCTCTTCCTCCTTTTCTCCCTCTGTCCATGTCTCCCCTCTCACTTTCTCTTTCCTCACCCTTTAATTCCTCCCTCTCTCCCCTCTGCTCTCCTCTAACACCCAGCAGTGAGAGGCCCATCCGTCTCCATCGTGGCTTCACTGGCTGGGGCTGTGAAGGGAAGCCCAAGTGGAACGCGGCTCATTTATTGGAATGAATCCAGGACGGCTCCTCATCCATCATTTCCTACGCTCCGCCGGGCCTACTCCTCCTCCAACCGCACTAAGAAACCACAAAACACTTCCTCCAAGCCTGTTTGACTACCTCATGTGTGTCTGCCAACTTCTCACTACCTGCATATACATAAAACCGCATGTGTATGCGTTTGGGGGTGAAAACCAATCGATTCTTAGATGCATCGTGATTCCCTCTTGAACAATTAGAACGGCTGAGCTTAAGCAGTTGAATATTGATACAATGGCTTAAAAGCTAATTACTTTTTTGCAGAGGATTTGCACCCCTACAGTCATTGAGAATCAAACGTATCTGCGTTATATTGCACACTCTGGAACCGAGGTACAACGTCCATGTCCACGTTTTTATGGACACAGCGATGTTCTACAACTAAACCAAAGCTAAAGTCATGGAGTCACTGAGGAAAGCGGGGAGGGTGGCAGTAACACGGTACACGTGGACATCTGTTATAATTATATTATAATATAGTGTCACTGTAACCGTGCACTTCACTGTATGTTTAGTTTTTCCACATGTTCAAGAAAGGATTATTGTCGTAAGACGGCTGAATGCTCATTGTCTATAACAAGGGGATTTGTTCGAAGATGAGTCTTTATTATGTATTTGTGAATAAGAGCAGCTTGTTGTGTCAAATGATTCAGAACATGCAGAATTCTGTGTTTTTACTACGAGGATGCTGCTCCAGGCCCAATTTTTTTATTTTATTGTTGGTGCTCACCCTCCAGTTGACACATGTCTTCTATTTGTTATAATGGAGGTAAATTATGAATTATCCCAAATATGCAGTGTTTTTTTTTATTTTTTAAAAGGAGATAGTTACAATGAGAAAAAACAATGTATATAAAATTGTCGATGCATCACGATGAATCGATAATCGTTTCATAATTGCATTGTAGCCCTCTGAATCGGATCGTGAGGTGCCTAATGATTCCCAGCCCTAGTAAGCGTGTAGATAAATATTTTATCATAATCAGAGAACTAAGTAAATGCATCTAAATCTTGTCTTTCAGGCTTTAAGCATGATTAACAAATTCAGGACACTAACAAAAACAGAGCATTTACAACACTTCTCTTACCAACATGGTATCAGGCACACAGGCAATTTCATTAGGCACAAAAGCATCTAATCAGAGGGGGGTGTGGGGGGGGGATTCAATGCTGTAAAGGGGTAATCAATCAGTGGGAGGCAGCTGATCAATGATCTTATTAATGCTAGTGGCTGAGAGCAGGGAGGTTATCGATCCAGCATGCAAACATCCGAACCACTAGGCCGGCCTCGTGTAATGGGCTAAACACCAATGAGAACCGCGAGGACTCTTAAAAGTGCACATACAGAGGCAAGCGTATAAAAATGAGAAATTCATCCAGAAACTCGTAGAATGGGAAATGATCGTGTATCGTGAGACTAAATGTGAACATGAAAGCTACATATTCATCCCGTTTTTTTTTTCTTCTCAACATTCAGCAAAAGTGGACGTTTCAGTGGTGAAGCAGCATTATTTGTCACTGAATGTGAATACTATGTATTCTTATACAAATGTTATACTCCCTATCACAATATATACACGCCTTGATACGTGTTTGTTTGTTTTTAAAGATGCTGTGAGCGATGAACAAAGTGTGATGTCAAAGCACATCCAATGAAAAGCAGTCATTTCCAGCGAGCATTAGAAGCATCCCAGACAATAATACATGTCTGGCTACCCTCCTGAGCAGCTGCAGTAAGCGTGGCTCACTAACCTTTAATTAGAAGACCCAGGCTGTGTTTGTAAAATATTTGCCTTGTTTGGCAATTAAGCCGTTTTACCTTCCATTACTCCGCTATTAGTTTCAGTCAAATTGTTGCAGTGATTTTCCAGAATGGCGATAAGTTATCCATAACGAGATAAAGACCCAGTGGTCAAAACAATCCAGTCAAACGAGGGAAGAAATAAAAAACACGCTGGCAGATATGTGGCTTTAAGATACTGCGCAACACGCCACTGGCTGGGAACGCAATTTTCGCCTGAAGACACTTATCTCCACTCCCCAGGCAGCCTTATCGCCACACACACACACACACACACACACACACACACACACACACACACACACACACACACACACACACACACACACACACACACACACACACACACACACACACACACACACACACACGTTTCCGATCAGTTAGACACATACAAAAAGCTATTGAAACATCACCATAAAGTGATCGCTCACAACTGTTGTGACAGTGCCAATTGTGTTGGAGGAAATTTAGGAGCTGTGGAAACTTAAAAACAAGACAGATGTGATCCTTCAGTGGGGAGGTTTTCTCTGTCATCCTACAATAAGTTGGGGTTGAGAGTCAAGGCAAAGATCTAGTTTCAGTTTGCATGACAGACTTTCATTCTTAAAAAAAAAAAGGGAATAAAAAAAACATGCGAGTCGGAAACTGCCCAAAATACAGCAAGCTGAAGCAAATTAAGGAAGCATTTTGGAGATATTCAAGGGCCTTGGAAATTCCCTGCTAGACAATAACGTCACAATAACTGAACTACTGTATTCATAGAACAGATTGGTCCAAGACATTCACATTTCTTTTTGATAAGGTGTTTTTTTTTTACCTGGGGGGGTAATAGTCTTTCTCTACTGTTTTTCACAGTCGATTTGTAAAGAAAAAGAACAAAAACAGCTGGTCCTTTCAGTTACCACTGGCTTGTAGGTGGGAGAGAACTGCGCCAGCGTCATTAAAAAGCCACTGATGTTGCCCCTCTGTCTGTTTCGTACCGGCTCCATCAATGCTATCTTTGCAAGCAAAGCGCCATTTTATCAGACCTCTCTCTCTTTGTGTTTCCTCAAGAGTTGAAAAATAGGTTACATGTGAAGTTAATCAAAGCCTGGAAAGTAGCCATCTTTTTTTATCACTCCTGTCACAGACACTGAGAACAAGCTGAATTTCAAGACGTAAAACTCCCATTAAAAAAAAATGAAAAAATAAAGAAAAAGGGGGGGTCCGTCAGAGAGAAAGCGAGAGAGCGTGTGGAAAAATACCTGAGGAGAGGTACACCAGCTCCACTCTCAGAGTGCTGACACAGATATCCTCCGAGTGTGTCCGAGAGCTAACTACGCAGCAACACACTGCTGCTGCTGGCAGCCGGAGAAGTGTCTTGGATCAATAGTGTGTGCAGGCATTTGTGCAACTGAGTGCAGTGAAAACAACGTGGGGAACAAAAATGGGACAATATTAGCTCCACAAAAGGAGTAGCTGTCGCTGGACTACTGGATTGGAATGCATTATACTGTATCGATGCTAATGCTATTGTGCCTACCTCTAAATGGGAACACACTTAAGACTAAAGCAAAACACAATTTTCTCTTTTTTATTCCTTTCACCTCAACGTGCCCCGATTGCTTCCCTTTCGACTCGCTCCCCAGACTTCCCAATAGAAAGGTCTGCTGATTCTTGGCAAAGCCGCGATTTAGCTGCGGGTGGTGGGGGACAACAAGAAAAAAAAAGGAAAAAAAGAAAAAGGGGGACAATTATCACCGTCGACCATTCGCAACCATGTGTCAGTAATGTGGTGCTGCTTTCACTCTGGTTGCAATTAGGAGGGCAGTCCCTTATTACGCTTTGTGAATGAAACATACAAACTATGGGCCCCTCTGTGGCTCCTCATGCTTCCAACAGGGAGCACGGCCGCCTTTTGTTGTCCATGCGTTCAGATGCAGGCTTGTTCTCTTTAGAGAACCCGGTCGACAGCTAAATAACAGAAATACGCAGGAGATGAGCTTCCGATAATGACACACGCTGCCGTCATAGAAACGGGCAGGTAGCCAATAAGTAAATGCCTCCCCTCCCCTTTGAATGAAAGGAGAGGCAGGGTGAGGGGAAAGGGAGACAGCCTTGGGGGGGAGGGGGGTTGGCACTCGCAGTGACGAGGGGAAAGAAAGGGAGCCGGTGAGGGAAAACCAGAGCAGACTATGAGAAACGGTGCGGCAATAAATGGAATTCTCCGTTTGCCGGCGAGCCGAAGACTTCGGCTTGGTTTCTCCTCGGAGCAAACCGAAGGGTGACGTAAGACCAGAACGAGAGCAGGATGGGACGTTTAGGAGCCTTTTGTCCCCAAATAGACCCTCTCCGTCTCCCTTTGAGGGGCGCTTTACGCCCCCCCCCCCCCCCCCCCCCCACCCGTATCAAAGACGGCGTACTTGTTTTTCCGGAAGCAGGGAGGAAAAGAAAGACTGAGGGAATGGTCACAGGAGGGTTTAAAAAGCTCATTATTCATGTCTGTTTACCTCTGCCAAGAGGAGGAAAAACACGAGAGGAGACCATGGTGACTTCTACGGTTTCCCTGACAGAGGCTGGATTAATTAAGCCACTAGGGGGTTCTCTCACTGTGTGTGTGTGTGTGTGTGTGTGTGTGTGTGTGTGTGTGTGTGTGTGTGTGTGTGTGTGTGTGTGTGTGTGTGTGTGTGTGTGTGTGTGTGTGTGTGTCAGCCTGTGCACACGGGGCAATCTATACCTCACAGGCTTCATTAGGGCCAAGTGCTCTTGTGATTATGATTTTAAAGCATACAAGATCTAAGTGGGAGTTTTTTTTTTTTAAATATACATACACACACATACACATCTTAATGGTACCATGTTTGAAGAGGCAGACCCACACGCCCATGAGCAGGTACTTGAAGAACATTACACGTTTTACAGAACACCGTTTTAAAAGCAACACTCCTCCACACCGAGCTTAAACTTAACTTAAATAAGACACACTCCAAAACATATATAATATACCCCAACAACTAAAAAAGGCCCAAATGAAAGGGCCAAGTGTTTTAACAGCACCCAGCTGAGTGCCTTCTGGCTGCATGCTCTGTCTCGGGACCAACAAACAGCTGTTGGGCTGCAGTTCCCACAGTCTTGAGAAACCCCCCACCACCCCACTCCAGCACCTGCTACTGGGGAGCCTGTCTGGATGGCTGCTGGCTGCTCCGGACTACTTAATGGTCCCCAGTCAGCTGGAGAGACTGGGATGGAGGGAGAGGGCACAGGGGGTGTCTGTCTGGTGTTTGGGCCAATTAGATGGGGTTTCAGAGAGCGAAGGTTACGTGGGGGTGGTGTGAATGCCCCTTGAATTTAGAGAGGGGGGGGTTACCTTTCAGACTTTGTGGATGTGTGCGTATGGCCTGCGGGAATGTCATAAATCACACACATTTAAATGCAGTATGGCGTTTGAAGGAAATCAGTATGTATTTTTTTTCCTGATCCAAATGTGAGAAAAGTAATATAAAAAATAAATGGGTCAAAGGAAGCACATTAACCACCTTAGGATATCTACCCACTATTACTGCAGCGGCTTATAAACTAAACATGCGGATGTGTGTTTGTGCGTGCGTGTGTGTGTGTGTGTGTGCGCTTGCATACCCTTTAAACTCAGCCAGCTGGCCTGCAAGGCAGACACAGATCTGAGCGGACACAACTAGGTCAGAGTAGTGTGTTCTTACTGCTGCGCAGCCACTACATCCATGTGCATGCGCTCGTGTTTGCATGTGCGAGTGGAAGTGTGTGTGAGGGAACATCACTTCACGTCCCTCTGGGCCACAGGAACCTCACCAGAGGTCAGAAAAAATGTCCTCGAAACAAGAGTTCATCCCTGACTTACAGTTTGCACTGAAAAACTTTCAGTCAGTGCTCGCAGGCCGGACTCATGAAACACATTTTGACGCAGCTTGGTAAAAGTCAGATTGAGGGGAGGGGAAGCTGGAAATTATTATCTTATCTGTGATGATGATGATGCATGTGATTCTTGGCTTTATGATCAACCATGTAATATGCTTACATGGTTGAGTAAGTTCAAAAGACAGTGTCGCAAATAAGTCGCCTGGCACAAACAGAAGTCATGCGTAAATAAGGTGTTCTGTTGTAAGTCTAATTCTTCTATTTTTCCGCCACGATGCTACAAAAACAACCACGGCCGCACAAGAGCAAGAAGTGCAGTTCTATTGGGGTCAATTTGAAGATATTTCTCAAGCTTTTTCTTCTACTAAAGCGGAAATGTTTTATGTAAATATAGCAGAGGCGGCGCAGAAGTGCAGGGTGGCAAGTTTAACGTCCACTCTTTAAATTATGCATTGCCAGAATCTTTGCAACAACAGGGCCACTAGCTTGAGGCCATTAAGCGAGGCGGATGGGATGGAACCGGCTGTGAGGGGAAGCCCTCGATAGAAAAACAAAACGAGATGGGAAGGAGGTAGAAACCCAGCCAATGGCTACTAACGCCACGGGCCGAGACGCCCCTGGGAAAAGCGGGGCCAGGTGAAGGCCAAGCAGTAAAACAACCTCTGGACTAGGACAATAACAAGGATGCGATAGGTTAAACACTCTCATCCAGGGGAGCTTAACTTGAAGCCAAAATGAGAGGCATATTCTTTTTTAATTCAAGGGTTTAGAGGTATTGCTTCTCTTGAGTGAGTTGAGCCTGCGGCCAAATGTAGTGCCTGGCCCACAGGC
The DNA here is from genome assembly GCF_910589615.1 of Taurulus bubalis. Taxonomy (NCBI): domain Eukaryota; kingdom Metazoa; phylum Chordata; class Actinopteri; order Perciformes; family Cottidae; genus Taurulus; species Taurulus bubalis. The sequence goes on along the minus strand of NC_136594.1, from coordinate 22,820,603 downwards.
ATTGGGAAATCCCTGCACCAGACAGCAGGCACAGAGAATACATATCAGAATAGGAGGTTTCAGGTGTGGAACTAATAATCAAAAGGTTTAATATTGTTTGCGAAAAGAAAGTCTTCATTAAATGAGCCTCTAAATATGGGAACAACTTGCCAAAACAAGACCGTTGGAAGAGAAACTCAGGAGACGCCGGCAGACACTCGTGTGTGTTCCTTTCTAACCTGGACATGAAAACAATGCATGCTGTGAGATAGCAAGTCTTTGTCTTCAAAGTTACTGTGGAGGTGTGGTGCATCTTTGTGTCTGTGTACATTATTAAGCAGATGGTTGTGATTGCTTTACAAAGGGAAAAAACACTTTGGAACAAATATGCGCACACACAAGAAATAATGTCTAAAAAAAATAATCTAAAATAAATCTTGAGTGTGCATGCGAAAAGAAAATGAAAGGGGAAAGAAAATGTATAATGGCCATGATATAAATAAATCATGGCCATCCTTTATCAACACATCACTTGCATAGAAATACACACAAGCAGCCGCACAAAAGAGCACCTGGAGGCAGGTTCAGTATTAGTGATCTTAGGGGCCACCGATGACTTCATTAAAAGAGTACCGCTGGCTATGGAGGTCTGAGAGTGTGTGTGTGTGTGTGTGTGTGTGTGTGTGTGGTGGAGCAGAAGAGCGTGCAGAGGCTTGGAGAACTTAAGCATGCTCTTCTGACTTAGGCAAAAACATCTAAAAACAAGATTTCTTTCCACGGCTCGGAAAGAATTTGCTGTTATTATTGCCAACGCTAGACACACTTGTATCCAGACCTGCACACTAATAGCAGAGTTGGAAACGAGCAGACAGATATCAGATTCCTTTCAGAAGGCCAAAGAAATGGAAAGTAGGGGCAGCAGCCAATTGAAAACAGCTTAAACTTGAGTCTTACATTTTGAGTTGGCTTTAGATTTGTCAGCCTACTACCCACTTCTCTTAAGAGCTGTATCTCTGCATCACTTTAACACCGACAGGAAGTGAAGCTTTGCCCTTAAACTACAATTATAATCATCGTAAATTATTACGCTTACAGTGCAGCAAATCTGAAACCCTGAAATTAAGCTTAATGTGGGACCCTAAAAAAACAATGACAAAAAACAATTGAGTATTTTCTGCATGTTACGGCGTGATTTGACTCACAAAATGTGGGGAAATTAAAGTGATCGTAACAAAGGTGGAAGCAGAGTGTTATATTTAAAAAGGAAGCTCATCGAGGGAAAGATCACACAAAGACACAATACAGTCAACATGTACTGAAATAAAAAAATCAGACTGAAATTTAAAGGGTGAAACAATTTGCACATAGCCACCACAAGAGTTCAAATAAAAAAATTGAAAAATTTTTGTTGTTTGTTTACTGTTTTTACACAAACCTGGGTGGCGTTTGCCCGCAGTGGACGTGGCAGAGTTTGGGGAAGTGCTGCTGGTAGTCGTAGAAGAAGAGGAGTAAGACGACGAGGGCGAAGAGGAGGAAGAGGAACAGGCGAGGGTGAGCGCGCTGAGGGCTCCTGCAGGCAGTGGCTGGCCTCTCTTCAGGAGCTGCTTGTGCTCCTGCTGGCGGAAGCGCGGGGGCACCTCTCTGGGCGGGTAGCGAGCACTGGCAGAGGACAACTGGCACTGCTGGGGAGTCTGGGTCGGGAGTTGGCTACTGGAGGAGGCGCGCTTGCCATTGCCAGAAGAAGAGGAGGAGGAGAGGGGCAGCGTAGGGCTGGCGGGGTGGTGGTGGTGGTGGTGGGGTGGGCCGGGACTGGGCTTAGTGGGAGCAGGCTCTGGCACTGGATGGATACAGCACACAGGCACAGAGAAAGACACATGCAGGGAGCAAAGGTATTAATGTCTGGGTTCACTCATTATTAGACCTTTACAGAAACAAACATATTTGGCTGGGTAGTACTGACATCTGACAAAAAATTATTGTGGCTGGAATTTAGTGGGGCAAGTAAATCCTGCAGTGGAAATGTCTGAAAGTGTGGTTTTCCTGAGCGTTCGTCCACTTTAATCAATTCCATGGTAACCCAAATCATGTTTTTTTTATGTTAAATGATTACTTTATAATAGGAAAACATTAAAAAACATTCAAATTATTGAGACAATTAGATTGTTGATACATAACAATCAGTAATGTGGATATAATGACTAAGCGGAATAAGGCAAATAATTCAACAGTCTGGTAAGTTTAGTAAGCAGCATCACTTTACTGTAATGCAGCCTTTTAAAACCAGGAACAGACAACACGTATGACATATTACGATACACAAAAAGACAACATCTAGTCTCACAATATAATATCTGCATCTTAACCAGTTATATTATCGCAGTACGTGATGGAACGGTCCAATTTTGAGGGAAGAATGTGCAACAGACAAATGTTCACGAAGTCTCCAGAAATTTAAATGTGTGTGTTCTATTTGATGTATAGTACCCGGCAGGTGGGAATAATTGAATCTTTTAGTATGCACCACACGCTGGTGTAGACTGTCCCTTTAAATTTACGGCCTTATGCAGCCTTTTGTCGAACATGTTACTTGCTCAGACGCACTCTATGAAAAGGTCATATTGTTTTCTGCTGACTGAACACACAAACACAACTTCCTTTCCTCTTCCACACACACACACACACACACACACACACCCTCAGCCTGACCCCTTCCCTGTGGTTGCAGTGACCGGCCAGCCATCTAATTGAGCGTTAGCCGAGAGGTGTTATTATTAGCAGGACCTGAACAGCTAGCAACCAAACAGATTGGCCCGGCTAAAGTTTCCTCTCCGGGGGGGCGAGGAGAAAAAAAATAAAAATACTGTCCGACACCGAATAATTCCTACTGAGGAAGCCGAAGAGGAGGACAGAGGGGGCCTGCGGCTGTATGCACCTATGAGGAACGTGAACTACATCCAGTATGGCACTACTTTTACTTGAGAGTTCCCTGCTGCTCAAAAAACGTCTGCTTTCATTATGGCTGCTTGTTGCTGGTGAACTAAGAGCTGTAGTGAATTGGTCTAAATGGGTAAATGCGATGAATACTGTTTTCTATACTCCCTATAGATACGGCTGTTCTGCACAACAGCTGAGACTGCCTTCACTCAATGGTGTGTGTGTGTGTGTGTGTGTGTGTGTGTGTGTGTGTGTGTGTGTGTGTGTGTGTGTGTGTGTGTTTTTGTTATGTATAAAGCATGAAATAGTGGGATGTTTAATGTCCAGTGTGAGAACTCTTCCTATAGTGCTTTGCTGCAGTGCTGGCAATTAACCACAAAGACACACACACACAAAAGAGGAAGTACATTCGGAGAGCGAAAGGTATTCAGTGTGCCTGCCAAGAGCTCGTCTGAAAGCTGAAAAAAAAACAAAAAAAAAACAGAGGCCCTCTCATTGAGCACAACACTAATGCAGACGGCTGCCTAACTGCTGACACACAGAAACGGCAGTGTTATGGAGCAAACTCTTCAACATGCGGCAACCCAGATACAATCCCTAAACAAAAGCCCTCTACGTGGAGACAACTACACATGCAGCGTCTGAAGGGGAAAACCTTGTTTTCTTCAAATGATTCACAGACACACTCACTTCCACACGGGCACAAACACGTGCAGCTTTACTTTTTTTACAAAATAGAGAGAGCGAGAGACACAGAGAGAGAGCGAGAGAGAGAGAGAAAGAAAGACTGCCCCCTCCAGCAGTATCTGGCTGGCTGTTGGCTTGGAACTGCAGCTGGTGACGCACATCTCTGATTAAATCCATCGTGGCCCGCCTGACTCTGCCTCGACCAATCAGACGGCAGGATGGTGAATGCCCGCTGCCCCGCCCCCTTTCCTCACTGTTCTCCCCCTGTTTCCAGTCCTGCGTCTCCTCACTCCAAAAGATCTCTCCTCCACCCTGCTCATTGCTTCCTTTTCCATTTCTTTCACCTCTTCCAACTCCAACCAATTTTTCAACGTCATGCAAAATTATGTTCTGAACCTTTATGTAGAAACCCATTAACCCTTAAAAGAACTCAGAAAGTTAGAACTTGGTTCTAGGCCTGGACTTCAGGAAGTACTTTCCAATGGCCCAGGAGCTACCGGGATGCACTTTGCACTACTGGGTGTCGCTCGCTGCTCAAACAGAAGACTGACGACTGCAAATTGTGTGCAGGAGTCCTTCAGATTAGACGGACTTTAATTTCACGTATTTGAGATTCAAACGACGTTACTGTGCCGAAAGTCCCGAGCAGATGACAAGCAAGGAACTAAATTGAGAGCGGCGGTTATGTACGCAAGCAGGAAAATAAACCAAATATAAACGCTTTAGCAAGGGGGCCTACATCAAAGATTGTGTCGTCCTCCACGTTTGTTCTCATCTCTGACAAACAGTCAAATCACAGTTTGTCCGTCTCAAACGAAGGGGAATCCCATTTAATCTGTTATCCGTCTCATTTGCCAAATCCGTGCTATTCACACACATGCACACAAACGGGCTGAAGGATCTTCCAGAGCTCCTGAGACCTGGTCTTAGAGGAGGCGGGTGGGCCCTGAACAGACACGCGGGTCCCTTAGCTCATACACACCCTGCAGCTTCACACTGCGTCTCTGTTGTCGTAGTAACAAGGGTGTATCCACGCTGCAAATCCCTCATGTTGCTGATGACCACACCTCATTTCTCTGGCGCCAGCAATGACATTCCTTCTCTAAAATAATCATGATACATTTAAAGCCACATTGTCACGAACCTGTTCAAATACATTATTCTGTGCTTGCAAATAATAAAAAAAGATAAAGAAAGAAGCTAAAATTATGTCATTTTTCATGAAAAGTGCTGCTATAACACTATCCAGCTGGGTAATGTGTAGCCATCTATGGTGTCGTCTGTATTTAACAAGTGGATCAGTGAGAATTAATGTTCTCCTGTGTGAGTGCACACACTAAAAAACACACACACACACACACAATTGAGACGGCAAAACAGCAGCATGTGAGACACAGCTCCCCTCTGCCCTGAACAAACATAAATACATTTACTTAGACGCCCCTTATTATTTTTGAGGAGGGATCTTTTCTTAATCCACGAAGGATGGGTAAGTGCTTGTGAAGAGGTGGGGGTTGCACGAAAAAGACGACCAAGGAACGAATTAGAGAAACGATGGGAAACCCCCTTTTAGATGAGAGAAAGTATGTGTGTGCGTCTGTAACAGATTAAATGAGGAAAGTGAAGAGTGTGCTGCCAGTGAGAGGCAATGAAATCCACACGGTGAAGTGGTGACGTTTGCAAGGATGACTAACGGGGGTTCTCCGCTTATTAAGCCCTCCCTGTGGGAGAATTTTATTTCTCAAACTATTCATTGATGGCTTCTAATATCAAACATAGTTTGTGATTATCTATTCACGTGACGCGTTCGTTTTTTTAAAGAAATCTACAAATCAAGGGGCTCACAAATGATCACAAATCACCACAAAAGTGATGAAGAGAAAATGAAGAAGAAGAAAAAGACATTGGTAACCGTTAGATATCATCTGGGTATGAAACAAAAACAGACTGCTAAAAATAATCCCTTCCCCAACTCCACTGGCAGAGGTACGGGCACAGACACATTTGAGTTAGAGCGGTGTTGTGGAAACCAAATGTAGACTTCCAGTGTGGTTGTGGCCTTGGTACCGCTAATTGTGGTTGAAAGGGAGAGCCAATTAAATTAGCATTTTATATTAAGCACTGTAAATTCCATTAAACCCTCCAGCTGAGGTGCTCTACGCAACCTTGCACCAAACTTTTAATTATAGCCCTTCTTCACACTAAATGGTTAATTACAGAGCGAAAGAAAGAGCAACTGTGTACGGATAGAGAGCAAGTGAGCATAGATTAAGGAAGGAGGGTAGGGAAACGCATAAAGAAATCAGATATAGGGTTCATAATCCATATGGAGGCAAAGCGGCGGGGCATCCGTTATCGAACCAGAACAACTGTTGTACAAGAACGACTGGGATTGGCTCTCTGAGTGCCAGGCGGCGCAGGTTCCCACATCTCTTCTGTCCATTGTCTGCAGAGAGCCACTTTATTATGCAGCCGTGTTTATAGGGGAAGGGGGGGGCTGTATTGTATGCCCCCCACACAATGGGACATTTCTTGATCCAATGAAAGCGAAGGAAGGTAGAGGAAGGGAATTACAGCATGTCGTCCGTGTACAACACTTGTATACATTCTCTTTTAGCTCACGAGAAGAAGAAAAAAGGAGCATGGAGCAGGACAAAGTATTGCATCACAACAATATGGAGGTAAACGAGAGAGGTGTTTTTTTTTTGGGGGGCTGTCGCAGAAGGCAAATGAATGTGCGCATGAGGGAGGGTCGAGTGGGTGTGTCTATGAGGTCCCATCTGTCAGTATGAGTGGAGGAGAACAGAAACACCCTCGCTCACACGGGAAAATAAAAAAAAAAGGGCAAACATTTCTCACCCCTCACCCTTCCGACGACGGGGCCGTTGCTATAGGGACTGACAGTTGCCTCACGCACCTCCGTTTGCCTCGTGACCCCCCCACCCCCGCACCGGTGCCTCCTGTGACCTCTTCCCATAATGCTCCTCTCTCCTCCTCTCTCTCTAATTAGTGACCCCCCACCTCTTTCTCAAAGCTAAGCTCTTTCCTTGGTTGTTCATCTCAGCTGTGCCTCTCCGGCCTGTGTGCTCTTTAGCCTGATACGAGCTAACTTGCTTAACAGGATCATACTACTACACCTCCGTCCGAGGTCAGTGCCTGGGGCATCAACTGCCTGAGGGGAGAGAGAGGGGGCTTTTGAACTTGGTAGCATGGTGCATGGTGTTTTAAACATGCTACTGCTGAAGATGTCTCCCACAGTCAGAGCGCCCGTAGACAAAGAGCATGGGGAACACAGTGGGCACAATGGGGGGCACCACTCATTCATTTCTCATGTTTGCATATTACAGGGTTCATACACATTTTGACCAATGGATTTCCATGACTTTAAACCAAATTTCCATGACCAAACATTTTGTGAGATCTCAGTGTATACATGAAAAAGTGAGAAAATGTAGTATTTAAACTAACAATGAGAATGAGAGCGTATGCCTGCTTATATTCTGAGCGTCTTTCTTTTAAAAGCATATTCATTATTTCAAACTCAGCGTTTATGAACCACATGAACATATGAATATAACAAATTTCCATGATTTTTCCAAAACTTTTGGCATTTTATTTTTTTCAAAGACTTTTCCAGGCCTGGAAATAACCATTTTAAAACTCCATGACTTTTCCAGGTTTTCCATGAGTGTACGAACCCTGACATTACGTGAGCATTATAACCACCCACTGAAACAATCTCATTGAGTCAAATTCAACTGGCAAGGTGGTACTGGCTTAGGTCTAACTGCTGTCCCACAATGGCCAGAGGGCAGAGCATGAGGAGCCCTTTTTTAAAAGGTCTGCCGTCGGTCTTTGAACCCCCCCCCCACACACACACATATGTGTGTGAACACCTTTGCCTCAAAGCACAGGCTGAACTGTCATTCATATCCGTCGAGCTCCTTCCCATTACTCTGCCCTGATATGTGACGTGAAGCGGCTCACTGTTGGGGAGGTGATGGGTGATGGGGGAGGGGAAAGCGGTTCGCTTGTCAGCAGCTTGTGAGCGATCATACAACAACGAATACGCAGAGAGGGAGGAAGCATTGTTGGAGCTGGTGCTCCCCTCTTGTTTCCTCTCCCTCTGCCCCCTGTCTCTCCCCCTCCATCGTTCACTCGCCTCTCGCACTTGACATGCATGCCGGGTGAGCGCACTGGGGGTGGGGGATGGGGGGGGGCTTAGAGAAAGAAATTATGCTTGGCAGTCATAAATCCACGGGATGTAATTCACAAGCTATTCACTATTAATTCATGGAGTGTTTATAAATTGTGGTTAACAGAAGAGAAAAGCAGCCCGACTGCTAAAGCAAATTAGCCTCTAATTAGATTGTGATTCATGAAATACCCTTTTCAAAAGTGTTGACGCAATTAATAGCATGTGAAATTGCGAATTAATCCAATGCCGGGGTCGTACGACGCACTGGCGTTTGTGGGCGCCTCTCGTCGCTGAGTATTGTTGGGACTTTCTGTGCCTGCGTGAAGCCCGCTGTTTCATGAACTGCGTTTGTGCAACTTCCTGCGAACTTCAATACTGTGTGTGTGTGTGTGTGTGTGTGTGTGTGTGTGTGTGTGTGTGTGTGTGTGTGTGTGTATATATATATGTATATATATATATATATATATATATATATATATATATATATAATGGCCTTTGCGATTCCAAAACGAAAGCGTTTTCTTGGGTCACACAGTAGATTTAAATTGCTGCAAGTCGCTGTCGGGAGAAATGCGCAGGTCTTTTAATATTGCTCGGCACGCACTCCTCTGTGTGTGTGTGTGTGTGTGTGTGTGTGTGTGTGTGTTGGCATGTGCATGTTTTTTGTCAGGTGTGTGCAGCAGTCAAACTGACTGATTGTGATTGCAGTGGTGGCAGAGATTGTGATGAAGCTGCGTGTGTGCTGGGGGTGAATAATCAGCATCCCTTGGAGGTAATGGGGACCAGGAGGGAGGGATGGGGGGCTGCATCAGAGGTCCAGTCTGTGTGTGTGTGTGTGTGGGGGGGGGAGGGTGGGTTGGGGGAGCGGGACCCTGCCTCCTGGAAACCCTGCGTTTGGAGAAGCTCCATGCCTAATGGGGGGCAGAGGAGTTAATTCCGCTGCGCCGAGGCTTTATCTCATTTTCATACATATGAACGCGCGTCGGGCCGAGATCGATTACTGCAAACAAATTGAAATGCCTGGGACCAAGGAAGGCCTGCGGAGAGGAAGCCAGAGAAAGGCGCTGAAAGGAGGGGGAGGTGCGGTGCGATGTGCATGTGTCTATGAATTTCTGAGAGTGTATAAAGGGAGGCAAAATTCCCCGATATGGATGGAGACACACAAATCACTACCGCATACTGATTTCCTCCCTGCCTACAGACACACACACACCTCTATTATTTAGAGTCACGCATGAAAACTCAACTCACTCCGGTTGATGCCACCTTCCTTCTCAGAGATATTGCCGCTGGGAGGTAGTGAGCAAACTCAGAGGTCCTGAAGGCTCGCTGAACGATTAGTCTTCAAACTGGCCCGCGAGCCCGCTTCCCCCTACTCCCGTTATCTCTGGGTCTGCATGAGCGCCCGCTAACATACACACAATTAGTTTCTCATTCTATGTCTCTTTCTCGCTCTATCTCTCATTAAACATACCATAAAACGAATGTCCACGTCATTAGCCCGATTCTATACTCGCACCGTCATTGACTCCCGACAGTCATTTTTGGCACTCGTCTAAAGTGCCCACTGCTTCATTACTTCTTTCCCTTCCTCCATTTCTTTTAGCTTTCATCCGGCCACAGAATGCCCGGTTACACTCTCTCTTACTCTCCTTTCCTCCTCCCCCCCCCCCCCCCCCCCCCCGCCTCGTTCCAAGCCGTGCCCCCTGTTTGCGGGCCTCTCCCACAGGCAGAGGTTTTCAATATTTCCTTTCGACTCTCGGCATTTCCTTCGCCGCTCCCGTCAGTGACACTTGGCGCAGCCCACATGCACGCGATAACCACATTGGGTTTGAACTGAAACGACGAACAAGCGGGTTTTATTTAAAGTGAAACGTAAACAAATGAGACCCCCGATGAGATGTTCAGCAGCCAAACTGGAACCGAAGCCAGTCACCTGACCAGGCAATGCGGTGCAGCCTGTCAGAGCGCTACCGAGGAAGGCACCAAGTGTCTGCTCACTTCATTTCAGTTCCAACGTGCTGCACAGAGCCGAACACAAATTTTTTTTTAATAAAACATACAGGAAGAGACACAGAGCTGTGTGCAGAGGGCCTAGCTCAGCGTGTGTCATTTATTGTTGCCCACATCACACTTTGGGATTTCCACCGTCTGACAAGCACATCACTCTCATCGGCCATTTCTCAGTCAACCGCCTGGACGAAGGCCACGAGCTCATTGCTGAGCCTCTAAAGCCCAACTGCCCCGAGTGAAGCTGGTCAGCGGGGAGCAGATAAGACTGTGGTTGTAAAAGACAGCTTCCAGGTGTGAATGGGAAGCAGATCTGCCCAGTGTAAATAACAGTAAAATAATAAAAATATTTAAAAAAACAGAAGCGCTACACAATAAAATGTTCTCTCCTTAAGTTCTCGGTTGCTCTTTAAATGCTATTATACATACAGATATAACTCACACATTTTGGACTGAACTGTAATGAAGCATGGAAAGATCTGAATTTATTTCAATCTTAAACCACTTTAGCAAGCACAGCGGCATTAAATGCATATTCAAATCAGAAGCGGCTAGCTTCGAGTGGAGGCTTTGAAACTTGGATAATAGGCCGAGCTCACAGTCGGGCGAGTGAAACACGGGGAGGGCAATTAAATAGACGGGTCAGAATTGGAGGTAAGCTGCGGTGACCTTTGTTAAGGCCCAACAGCGACACCCATATGGCCAAGCTGTTGCTCGCGGTGCGGTGGGGGAGGAGAGGTAGGCACGGGCGCTAGCAGATAAAAAAAAAAAAAGGTAGCCACCGTGCTCAAATTCTGTGAGGGACCTCAAGCATTTTGCACGAATTGCCTCACGGACCAACTCGCAGGAACCGGACCAGTGAGACGCCGTGTGCGATGATCAGTCCAAAAAGACACGGGACAGCGGGAAGAGGAAAAGGGCATCAAGATGGAGGAGATATGGACTCGAACATCAACTGCTTGGGACCTGGCGCACTCGCTCACAGTCGTTCCTTTCTTTTGAATGTATTCAGATAGATTTCTAAAGAAAGATCACAGGTACAACCATTTCTATTTTTTTAAGCAACCGCGGAAGGCACTCTGTGTTTCGTCAACATTTCCCTCAAGGGCTATTTTAGCATCTTAAGACGACGTCGAGGGCATGCGAGGACACCGTTCTGTCGGATTCACTCTCTCTTGCATTTCAGCCGAACTCTATGCCCTTCTTTTATTCCACTCTTCCTCTGTCCCCTTCCCCTCCCCCACACTCAGTGTGCTGTCTGGGTGCCCTCACGCTTCACTGCCTGGTGCTACGGGCGAACTGGGCGTCACTCGGCATCGCTCTGCATTAGACTCCACTGTATTTGCGTGTGTGTGTGTGTGTGTGTGTTGGAGAAACAGAGTCAAACAGTAAAATTGTGCATGCATGTGCAAAACGTGTGTGTCCATCTGTGTACGAGAATGCTAAATGCTATGTGTGTGTGTGTGTAATGCATGAATAATGTGTGTGTGTGTGTGTGTGTGTGTGTGTGTGTGTGTGTGTGTGTGTGTGTGTGTGTGTGTGTGTGTGTGTGTGTGTGTGTGTGTGTGTGTGTGTGTGTCTTTACGGGTCAGTGTGCTGTTAATCAGAGCTGATTAATGCAGATCAGTGGTTGGAATGTAGTTTGAAAAGTGGGGTAGATGAGAGGGTGCCATTTACGTGATCATGACACTCACCTTTGGGTTTCTGATCAGCAGCCTGCAGGGTGAGAAGAGAGAGAAACAGAATTAGCAACTCAAGCGCATCGTGCCTTTATTTGAGCCAATCTTGTTCCAGCTGTTGTTGCTATTGATTTTAATAAAAAGCCATTGATTAGAAAGGTTTAGCACTAACTGTATGAGCCACACACATACAGTGCAGAGTTCAAGTGCCTGCTGGTGGATAGATATGCGCAGCTTATTTAACAGGTGTGCTGTGTGCTGTGTGCGAACATGTGCATCGTCACCGTTTTCTGAGCGACGTCCGTCTTGGTCTTTTCTTCTTGTTTTTTCTTTTTCCTTTCTTCCATCAAATGGTTCTTTCTTCTGTGGCTAGCTTCTCTCAGCTGCTGAAAGAGAGGGACTAATGAATGAAACACGAAGGGAGAGTATTCAGCTCAAAAACTGTAAAATGAAAAGGTGGAATGGAAGGGATATTAAAAAAAGAAAAAAAGGCACACATGAGTTCGAGAGAGATAAATGCAGAGAAAGAGAGGACAGTAAGAGTGAAGTGTTAAGAGCTGGGTTAAAGGCAGACGGAAATGGCGAGAAGATAAAAAGGCACGGGATTAAAACGACGACAACGTAAAAGGCCAATAGGAAACAAGGTCTTTAAAAATAAAATAAAAAATAGAATCCGTTTCTAGTGGGCGCGAGTCAAACTAACTAGATAGCTAGCCCGAAGGGTCACGGAAAATAAGTGCTTCTTTTCAGCCCGTCTTTCCTTTGGCTCAGCTTTAGTGACAGCTCCTGGAAACTATTAAGAGGCATGAGCTGGGCCAGAGGGACCGAGTGTGAGTGTGTGTGTGTGTGTGTGTGTGTGTGTACACTATTCACTAAGTGCAATGGACACTAATCTTTAAAACTGGACTGTGTCATATCAAATCAATGATAGCAAAATGTGCAAATACAATTAGTCATCTTCATGCCAGTCGAAAATAATGGTCAATTCCTATTTGTTGGCCATCCTGCTAAGAGTGCATGTACACTCTACTGTGTGTACATGCACTCTTAGCAGGATGGCCAACAAATAGGTGCTTCATCCTTGTGAACTTGAAGGACATGACTAATGAAGAAGATTAATGAAAGCCCCCCAGCCCCCCCCCCCCCCACTACACTGTGCTGCCCACTGGTAGGGAGGGGGAGGGAGCTGTCCATCCAAAAGACAGGACAAGCCTGGCAGAAAACTCCCCGACGGTGGGGCTATGTCTCTATGGCCGTAAGGGAGAGGAAGAGAGAGAGAACGTAGACACGGGTTAGACCACAGAGACAGAATAAGTCCGCCACTTGCCCCAAGTCTCAAGGCTCATACGTTAGCCTGCTACAACATCGCAATGGCAACGGTACACGTATAAATGTACACTGCTCTCACCACCCGGCTACGTTGATTTGAATGGTAATGTCTGGTGCACTCCTTATCTATTTATACTTCTATGCGTTCAACAGACATGCAGACGGGCAGAGAGACAGAGACGGAGGCAGACAGACATTGAACACCTATCAACAGTGAGAGCCAAACCCTGGGGAAGACTAGACTAGCGGCCATGGCAGCCGGGTAAAACGAAAATGAAAATCCAATCTGGATTTTCTCTTCTTCATTCCCTGTTCCCCTTTTCATTGCTCTAATGCGCTTTCTTTCTCTCCCTATCTCTCTTACATTCAGTGCTATTTTTCATACTGAGGAGTCTGTGTGTGTGTGTGTGTGTGTGTGTGTGTGTGTGTGTGTGTGTGTGTGTGTGTGTGTGTGTGTGTGTGTGTGTGTGTGTGTGTGTGTCATTGTGCTATCTCAGCAGCTCGGGGAAGGCAGCCCTCAGGTAATAAATAGGAGCTCAAATTATGTGTGGGGCAGAGAGTCAGAGAGAAAGAGAGGGGGGAGAGATATAAGTGGGAAGAAACTGTGTGCTAGATTTTTTTTTTTTTCTGTCACCATCAGTTGCTAGTGACAAGAGGCTATGCAAGAGGCACCCACATTAATACGCTGTTCTGATCTTTCCGTGCACACAAGCGGTCAGAAACCATCTAAGTCCATGCTAACGCACCGGAAAATGCAAATGTTTTTTGTTGCACATTAATGGAATAATAGCTTGCCAGTAGTAGTATTGTGAGAAGCAGACAGCAACAGCAGCTCGCATTGACAACAAGCTCTGTAATTTGTTTTCCACGTTGAATTAACCAGCGAAGCTGATGACATTTGTTTTTCTTCCGTGATCGGGGTGTGACGAATCACAGAAGGAAACCTCATGACTGATAGGACCAAATCAGGAAGCAAACGGAAAGGACGTTTTTTCAAAAGTCTCTATTTCGGGGGTCCCCCCAGATGATAGTGAATCTACCCGATATTTAAAAAAGAAACACTGTCAGAGAGGACGGAGGGGGGGGGTTACAAATACTACAACAATACCACCAGATGTGCGCGATTTAATTTAGTATCCATCTCGTTCCAGAGATGTCAATATACTATAGAAGGACTCCAGTTAAACAGCTGTTATTTTGTTATTCAACATCATGTTGCCAGCAGCCTGGTAGACAACTGTTGTCTTTTGAGTCGACGCAGCCAGTGCCAAACTTAGCTTCCCTCCTCTGCCCCACATATAACCTTACCTGCCTCCACCGGTCTCCCTCCCTCTCACTCAGTACTGCTGACACCAGCACCTCCTCAGCGATGACCCAGGGGCGTCCCCGTGCTGCCGTCCAGCATCAGGTTCACCCTCACTGGCAGTATGACACTGCAATTAGGCCAAATATGTCATGTTTTGAGGTTACGGATCTACACAGCAACAGCGTGTCATTGAGTCTCTTCCTCACATTGAAGAGGCTTAGATCCCCACAGCCAAAACGGAGAAAGAAACTAATGCAAAGACAGCTGTGTGGTGCATTTAGCCAAACTCTAAATCCCAAAAGCCAGCCTCAATTAGTAAGTAAGAATGATATGCTTTGCAGCAAATGCATTGCTGTTTTTAACATGGGTCGTGTCAGATATCTCATCAATATGTCCAAGATGCAGATGTGTGTTGTCCCAAGACCAAAGTAGCAACTGTATGCAAAGCTGGAAGTTGCTATTAGCGTTGCTGTCAGAGGTTTACGGTTGGATCTGTAATCCCCTCACATTATCAAGACAACGTGGGTCGAACACGGTACCGACCAAGGTCACAGACCAGACTTCTTTACTGAATGAATCGGTTCAAAACTTCTGTAGTCTGAGCCCGGCTTTACTGGCTTTTCTTAAGACTCGAGTAGGAAAACATCCCAAAACTGGGGCCACTGGGAAATTGTGAAGAAACTGCATCATGAGGCAGTATCCTCTCTTCTTGTGCTGCACACACCCGCTCCATATCCCGGGACTATAAGGCTTTAAGCTATAGAGGAGGCGGCATGACAACAGGAACACACTGTACTGGAACGAGGGGGACTGGAAACACACAACACACACACACACACACATAAAAACCACACACGGGAAGCTTGATGTACACAAACAGGAGGCAGTCTGTCTGATGCCTGCCTTTTTCTGCCATGGATGCATAGGAGAGGGAGGTGGGAGGAGGAGAGATGGGAATGGAGGGGTGGGATGAGAGGACGGGGAAGAAAAAAAGAAAAACAGGCGGAGGATGAAAGCAGACGCAGAGCAACACCAATTAAGAACGACAGCCGCCGGAGAACCAGACAGGGCACACAGAGAGAGAGAAGAGAGAGACTGTGCTGGGAGAGGGAAAATAGAGAAAGAATCCTCACTGGAGAAATGGAGGAGTTGGGGAGGGGGGCAGAACATCGCACTATTGAGGCTGGCAGACGAAGCGAGATGGGAGGGGGAGAGAGAAAGAGGTGCACCGAAATATCCGTGCGCCTTGATCGCTAGTATCTAGAGATGCAGAAAAAGCGAAGGGTGATGGGAAAACCATGCAAGGGTGATAGAAAAATAGAATAGAAGGGAGGGGGGGAGGTGTAGAAAGAGCTGCGCTCGTGTGACGACGGAGCGAGAGACAAACCGGGAGAGAACTAAAAAGAGGGAGGGGGGGGGGAGAGAGAGAGAGAGAGAGAGAGAGAGAGAGAGAGAGAGAAGGAAACCATGTAGCTTCACGTGTTCAGATTCAGGCTGTCAGATCAACCGCAGACACAACTCCAATCACAAAAGGACGGGATGGGACGGGGGGATGGGACGGGGGGGTGAGGGGGTTATGGTCCGGTCCGTGGCCGCAGAATGTGGTGAATCCACTCTCCTCCAACGTCACCATGCAGCCCGGCCGGCCCATTCCTGTGGCGTCAGAGAAGCCACAAGGCTCTCCAGAGCCTTATTACATGGAACGTTATCATCCTCACCTGGGGAATAAGTCCTCAAAAAACAGATCTCAACCACTCCCCACAAATGCCTGTGGCTGTGCCATTCAAGTTTACTCGACCTGAACGGCTTGGGTGGGGGTGGGTCGGGGGGTTAAGTAAGCAATAACAATGTCGTTGTGCGCTTTTCCATGCCGCGGTCACGCCAACAGCATCGCCCGGCCGCTTTGGTTTGCGAGCGTTGGGTGCATACCAGCTACGCTTTCAGCAGGTGGAGAGAGAGTGTACCTCGTGGAGACATAATACGGCACACGGTATTGCTACTAGGCCGGACCTGCTCAATGAACTGTGGGCAGAAATAGTCTTGGGCTGTTGGAATCCGGAAGCGAGGGACTGATCGAGGGCAAACGGGTGGGTGGAGAGCGGCGATGAAGGGCGACTCTCGATGTGAGAGAGAGAAGAAGAGAGAGAAAGAGAGAGCGTCAAAGAATCCGACGGCGAGAGAGGCAGACCTGCGTTATAAATAGCAGCTTTGAGGTTCGCCTCCAGAAAATTTGCTCTCAGTGTCTTGCCTGCTTCCTCTGCCAAGTCGGTATGAAACTTTAACGCGATGGCAGCTCATTAAATAGGAAAAACAGCACAATGCACGAGACCGAGCAGGCCAGCTCCCTGCCAGCACCGCAGCCAAAGCTTATTGAATTCAAGGAGAAGCTGTCAAGCCGAGTGCGTCGGCGTGTGTGCGTTGGTCTTTACTCGCGACTGCTTTGTGTTTACGAGTAGAAGTAAATGTGGCCTGCATATGGCTGCAGCTTTTGCGTATTTGTTTTTTTTAAATCCGTGTAGCCGTCTGGCAGCGAGGTGACTCCCTGTCAAAATATAAATAAAAAGGTCTGGATAATTATGAGGTTCCATTAGCGTTGATACAACGATTACCCTAAAGTTCCTCTCAATTTGTACTGAAGACCAAAACTGAGCACCTCTAAATGTACACTCACTCATTGAGCTTCATATCGCGACCACCGAGAGGTTCGGTTCACCGTTTGTGACTCAAACTGCAGTTTGATCAACATTCAGCCTTCAGTATGCATCAGGATGCAGCAAACCATATAGGCCCATATAAATGTCAGTCAACAAATCCCTGGCTGTCAACAGCAGAAGCAATAAAACAGACTCTCATATAGCCTCGGAAGGACAGAGGTGAGAACATTAAAGAGCAGGGAGACAGATGGAAGCATCAGCCCCGTCTGTAGAGCTGCAGGGATGACGGTGGAGATGTAGAAATACCCAGGGAACGCTTGCGTGGACATATCTCCATCTGGAGCAACTATACTGAGAATGGGCATCCCGAGATCTACATCTTATGTCCTGCAGATGTGCATTAAAGCTCATGACACAGTTCTTAAAAGACAGACAATACCAGCACAGCAATTTTGGGTATCAAAACATTAGTAAAGAAGGTACAATATGATGACAGCTTGACAAATTCTTTAGTGTCTTCAGATACTCAGTGTCTTAATCAACATAAATTAGGCTGCGTTAACTGTTGTTAAAACGTCATCTGCCTACAATTTAACGAGGTCACAACTCATACATCGCAAGATGTGCCTTGTTGGTCATTTCTAGCCAAGTCTCTAAAAATGTGCTCTAACAATCAAAATAGACAAGCTGAATGAAAATGCTCGAACAGTAATTGATCTTAAGCGAGTTGATTACGGAAATGAAACATTCCCAAGACAGCAGAAAAAGATAAAAAAAATGGGCTGAGCTGACGAGGCCTGGCCATTGTCTCGTCATAGGGGCATGGATCATGCTAGTGCCATTTACAGAGACGTAACAGAAGGCTTTGAGAGTGCTGTGGGGCCAAAGTCCTTTTACATAACGAGTTAGGCCGTCTAATGTCGGTTTGGAGCAGGAAAAAAGGGAACACTGTATTCCTGTATATTCGCTGTTATCCTCCGTGTGACGGGCCCCTCTCCTCCTCTCCACGTCCCTCCAATTAGCCGACAGAGCAGGGGGAGGTATGGGGGGGCCGAACCTCGGGCACATTGAACATTCTCCTGGACCCCTGCCAAGACTCACAGGCAGCGGCTCGCCAGTTTCAGCTTGGCTTCCCCCCACTCTGCTTCCATCCCGGGCCTGGTTTACCCTCGGTGGGCCCCCTTTAGCTCCAGTGGTACACAAGTACACACATTGGACTCTTTGGATACAACCCTCCTATACCTCTTCCGCACAACAGCCATGTCTGTGACATAATAATGTACTGGAGCAGGAGGTCAGCCCGAGTTGGTTTTTGTGTACAGGACTACTGGTCACTACCACATACCTGGGGGTATCACATGGGACTGAAACTACACTTTATACCTTCCTCTGAAGAATGATGCATTATTTTTAACAACATATATATACACATATATATATACACATATATATATATATATATATATATATATATATACACATATATATATACACACACATATATATATATATATATATATATATATATATATATATATATATATATATATATATATATATATATATATATATATATATATATATATATATATATATATATATATATATATTTTTTTTTTTTTAAGTGAGTGCAGCTCTCGCACTGACACACTTGGAGGTGTCGACTGTAGAAGAGGAGATTATGACTATCATAACACGACATCACCGTCATTCCAAAGCAGATTAGTGTCAGAACCCAGGTTTGCGTAAACCGTGTAGACCCAGTCACTAATGGCGTACATGCAAAAAAACTAAACAAAGCACCCTCTCACAGAAAATGTCAGTCTGGGCACGTGGAATTATTAATGACAGATTGGTACTGTTTGCTTTCAGGGTGATTACCATCCACCTAAGATTACTACGACTATTTCTGTCTTCCTGGCTACATTTGGTTACTACTGCCAGCACCACAGTCCACATACACTTTTCCCATCAGTTATTACAACAGCTACACCAACACAACTGGCTGGCAAGTCTTTATATCCACCTCCATCTTCAAAATAGCCATCCACAGAGCAGAGGAAGAACGTAACAGCTTTTGGCAGTCTCCCAGTGAATCCAGCTGATTCTACTGTCAACACCCCCCACTCTCCCACTGCAGCAGCACCCTGCGGCAGTGTTAAGCGCGTTATCCATCAGGACTGTGCCAGTTGTTTGAAAAGCCACATAATCACCAGCTCAGTGACTACCACAGACAGACCTGGACTTGGGTCAATGACAGGGAAAAGAGATAGAAAGCACAAGCCACTTTTCCAAAACACAACTAAGTGGGATTTACCAGAGCAAACACAAAATGTCTGACGGGCGATGGAAAGAAGTTTGTTTATTTAATATTGCAGTCCCCGGGGCGTATAGCCTAACTACTGTGAAGACATTACAAATCAAAACAGGAGAACCAACACGATTAATGGGTGTTACTGGGACATGAGACAAGCAGGCTCATTCCAGTTAGATTTAGACCTGTAGGGGAAACCAGGCCAATGACAGCAACATGAAGACCGCACTGGCCATCTTTTGGCTGTGAAGGGTCAGGCGAGCCGGCTTTCAGTTCCCTTTCAACCAAATGGCCCCACCTCCCCGGTGATAAGGAGCTGCGAGCGGAGGGTTTGTCCTCATGGCTTTGTAGTAATACACTCTAATCAAAACAATGTCTAGATGCCAACAGCCAACAGCACCGGTTGGATCCAGAGCCAACGTGGGTTATGGGTTTTCCCGCGAGTGCGCTGCCAAAATAGCAAAAGTAGTAATGACATTCATTGAGTCTGGAGCTCCGGTGAGAGACTGAATTTCTCATTTTGGGTCTTGATGCACTGAGGAAAAAGAACCAATTATAGATGGAGATAATTTATAGAGTTCTGTGCAATTTCTCTGCGCGTGGATTTGCAGATGCCAAAACCTTTTATACTACTATGTGGACAAAACGTTTGGAAGGAGGTTCCAAAAGAGAAACACTGCCGGCATCTTCATTGAAAAACACAACACGCCGTGCCTCGGGGGCAACCCCCAGTGCCTGTGACCTAACGCCCACACACACACACCCCGCATTTAACCTAGTGCCCTCCAGATAAGCCACCTGCAGTGGCTGCAGTGGTAGCTATGGTGCTGAAGCAGCAGCGTCTGGGAACGGGGAGCCTGACTGTATGGCATTTCAGAAACCTAGCAGACTCCTTCCTCCCCTTTTCACCAGGCTATAGGCTCTTGTCTCCCTATTCACTCATTTTACATACAGGGGCCCCTGCGACATCTTTTCGCAGCCACCCCCCTGACTGCGTGCTCTTCAGCCTTTTTGGACAGACGGGCGTGCGCATGGAAGGGAGGAGGACCTCTGACCCTGGATAAGAACAGGGCTCTGTGTGTGTGTGTGTGTGTGTGTGTGTGTGTGTGTGTGTGTGTGTGTGTGTGTGTGTGTGTGTGAGTCAGCTGGGTACTTAGGGTATGCAGGAGGCGGCTCACAACTTGAGCAGCTGCAGGGCATTGACCAACGGCGGCTGGCCGCAAGCTTGACATTTGAATGGTCGTGCACTTCCATGGCAAGAGCAACGGGCATTCCACGTGTTTGTTGTGTCTTCGTTGGCTGAGTCGGACACAAACATACAACACTTGCGACTACATTCCAAGGCGCACACACACACACACGGGCAAACAAATGTGAGTGTACCCCACTCGCCAATATGTGCCCCGACAGTCTCCTGAGCTGACTGGAAATCTATGTGCTGCCACCGCAGCCGCTTGCACGCATTTTTCATTTCATCACCTCACTGGTGTGTGACGATAGAGATAAGACAGTGGTGACAGAGATGTCAGAGAGAGAGGGAGGGTGTGGTGTGAAAAGGGGGTTCGAAATTGAACGGGAAATGATGTACTTCAATTAACACACGCGGAGGAGATATTAAAAGCTATACTCCAGTGCCTGGGGACAGGATGCAGGAAGAAGGGTGGGGGGAATGCAATGGAAGACGACAGTTCAATCAGTATCTCCAGCTTGTGTGTGTGTGTGTGTGTGTGTGTGTGTGTGTGTGTGTGTGTGTGTTCTCCCAGAACAGCTATGTTTAATATTGTACTTAGAATTAGTATAGTGGAATGTACAATAGTGTGCAAGATCCAGGGCGCGATAACGCTACACAATGAACCAAAGAGACTGTAGAGGAGTGACAACAGGACCGATGGGGTGAAATTGTGTCACACTGAGGACACACACACTGCAGCCTCTACGTTGCAGGGGCACGAAACAAAACCGTCCTGCTGACATAATACAGTCCTTCTCTGTCAACGATCATGCTATAGATAATAGTGTGGGATCAAAAACAACAATAAGACCTTCTGATTACTACGGAAACATGGGGGGTGGGCAATGCAATTCTCCCAGTTGGCTGGAGAAACCATCACATGTACCCAGTGTGTTCCAGTCCACTCTGCCAACCATGGACGGGCTGTGATATAACAGAAAAGTTCCCAAAACATCTTCACGTCGAGCCACCATTCGAGTAAACACAAACTACTACTTCCAGTCAGCGACCATAGTCAATGTGGGAGAACACCCCGGATCAATCAATCGGTTGGTCCGGTGGGGTTTTCTCATCGATCAAACATAAAAGCAGCGTTCCTCATTTTCGCATGAGGAACAGGAACAACAACAACAACAACATAAAACCCCTTAAAAACACACGACCTGCCTCACATCCACACACTGAGTTAAACGCTGCTTTCTAGGGACAAACAACACGACTACTGTGAAGAAGAAGAAGCATGAATAAATGAAAAAGGGTGTTTTAACTCGCGACACTTGACATTGATCGCTGCAGCCTTAACGTCGTAAAGTGTCTGTAACCGGGATGAATGGAGACGGGTTATGGGTTCAACAATGCGATGAGAAACAACAACAACAACAACAAAAACAACGTTGCAATATGATATTAGTTTGCTCGACGTTATATATGGGACATTGCTTCGGGACAGTCGCTTTCAAAAACATGGATCAGCATCAGCGAAATGCATCAAGTCGTCACACGAGAGAAAAAGCCGTTGATTTGAGACTTACCTCGCGTTAGCCGCAGGTTTTTTAGCAGCTTTCGGTGTGGAGTCGGTTCATGGCAGAAGAAGAAGAAGCATCCACTGTCTCTTCTTAAAGTTACCCGTAAAAGAGATGGAGCAGAGATTCAGTCGCACTTGGCAGATGAGCCGACTGGTGACGAGAGAGCGAGGTAAACAACGGCCACTCAGCCAGAGAGACAGAGTACGCTGATTTAGGCTTTGAACACAACTAAAGCCCCCCAAAAAACTACATATGCCGCGAAATTACACTCGGAAAAACAGTTTGTCAAAACGTCACGGATGTAATGGGAGGAGGGGAAAGGGGGCGGGGAGGCGAGCGAAACGCCACTGACAACAAAAACACAAATAAAAAATAAAAACACGAATAAAATGACTTCCAAAAGCAGCTAACTGGTGCACGCGACCGCCGGTTGACGTTGTAACTCGTCACGAGGTTTTGCAAAGCTGAGAAAAATCAGGCGGTTTTCGTTAAAAAAAAAAAAAAAAAAAGAAAAAAAAAATCACCGTTGACTTCTCGAGTAAAAGAGCAAAGCCGACGGCCAACTTGCTTTAAAGTGCAAAATCAATTCGTTCTGTTTGTTTGTTTGTTTAAGTCGCCAGTTGGACGACTAGCGACGGGCTGACTACCGCGGATGCAAAGTGAGAAACGAGTCCGGGGAAATACATTCTGTGTGGATCCAGACAGCGGAGCGGACAGTCATGGTAGGCGTTCAGTGAGCTCTCGTTGACAGTGGTCTCGCAGCCATTTTGTTCAAACTAACAACACCGCAGTCTCGCTCTCCTCCTCCCAGAGCAGACAGACCAGGAAGTGGCTCCCGATACGTCACCCCCGACCAATCAGAACAGCGGACCCCGACTCCGCCCCCTAGTCGCCCCGCCCCTTTTCCCTCCCCCGGTTTGCCAGACCTCCAAGCGTCCACAGAGGATGGACAGACAGGCGGCTCCTATTTCCAAGGTAATTGCTGAAGCATGCAGTGAATACTGTGAGCTTTAAAAGAAAACAAATGTGACGCTGTTATGGATTTTAGCAGGATGATGTTGTAGGGATAGAAATAATAGTTACATATACCTGAAACAAATGTTACTTTTTAACACTTTCTCCTATAGTGACACAACATACTTTATAGTATAGTTATAAGTTATCAAAGTCTACAAGCAGTTTAAAACTTCAACATCATGCACTTTACTTTAGCAGACTCAACTGTCTCTTAAAGGGCCCACGCCAAAATGTTCTCTACCCAAGATGACCTTTGTCAAGAATCTCTTGATCACACGATGTCCAGAAAACATGTGGCGATCAATCCAGGCTATTCACAACATGATGAGTGAGGTCGCCCTCGACGAATCCCCCTGAACTGCGTCTGCAGCCGTCTCGGAGAAAGCAAATGTGGACTCTGTCCATTCTCTGCGCTCTTTTCTTATGCAAATGTCGGGCCCTGCGCACAGACAACACACACTCACGCACACAGTGTGAGGTGGGGTCAAGGCTGCAGTCCACAAAGGGGAAGGCTGACCAGTGAGAACTCTCTCAGCAAAGCTCCGGGCTACTATACGTCACTGGGAGAGACTGCTAATGAGAAAGCCAGGGGCCCTGGCCCAAAACTTTTTCCTCTCTCTCTCTCTCTCTCTCTCTCTCTCTCTCTCTCTCTCTCTCTCTCTCTCTCTCTCCCCTTTTCAAGGCAAGATGCCCAGAGCTATTAAAATAGCGAGCTCCAAATGAATGGAGAAAGCAGATGTTCCATACTCAGGGTTAAAAGAGGTGAGAGGAGAATGCCTTCAGAATCGCCTGAAGGGATCTGTCGTTCACTGCAGATCACAGACTAATAAATGCTATGCAGATATTTGCTGTTCATTCATGCCACCTAAATTAATTGTGTTCCATGTGGGTCTCTAACGAACGTGCATTACGCGAGGCATCAAGCTGAAGTACCCTACACTCCTTCATGTAGACTCGCATGAGTTATCAAAGATGAAGATGGAAATCTGTGCGCTGCAAAGGACAACTGAGACTTGAAACGGTATGTGGTTTGACATGATCTTAGCCTTCAAAGGCGGAGCACTCCTCAGGTGCGGGTGTGTTAGTGTTGGTGAGGAAGAAAGAAAAAAAAGGCAGGGAGAGCATGTGTGAGAGAGAGTGTGCAGCAGATGTATGTGTGTATGAGTATGCATGCACACACACACACACACGATTTCTTCTGCACATCCACTCTTCGGCTTTTCACAGCTCATTCTGAGATGTTTCTTTGACTCTACCACTTTCCCCAATTGCTTTCACATTTAAGCACCCTGCTGACAGAAGCGAGCCAATGGGAACGTTCCGCTCTGACATTCTGAGAGGAAGCAGCAGCCCAGACACAAACCGAGAGGACTGCAGCAGAGGGAGCCGCTCACTCCTTCCCCTCTCAGACAATACACTCCTCCTCCTCCTCCTCCTCCTGCTCC
The DNA here is from genome assembly GCF_910589615.1 of Taurulus bubalis. NCBI lineage: Eukaryota > Metazoa > Chordata > Actinopteri > Perciformes > Cottidae > Taurulus > Taurulus bubalis. The sequence goes on along the minus strand of NC_136594.1, from coordinate 22,796,294 downwards.
GGCTCCTTTTCTCACCATTCTCTCTTTCTCCTCTCCCCCCCCCCCCCCCCCCCCCCTCCTCCTTTTTTCTTCTTTTTTTGCTCCTTTCAGTGCGCTCCTCTGCCTTTTGTTTTAATTCCAGTCCAATCACCAGCCGCGTTACGCATAAGGTTTTAATTTCAAGCCTGCCGCTGGAGTCTGCCAGACGGACACGCACACATGCACACAAGAACGCATGTGCATACACCAAACCACAGATTCTTATGCAAAGCGTACACACACACACACACACACACACACACACACACACACACACACACACACACACACACACACACACACACACACACACTCCGGCTGCACAAATACACACTTGCACACTTGTGCGTTTACGTATGCATATTT